>NC_089839.1:35929288-36259913 GCF_035609145.1 Eleutherodactylus coqui
TCACCCGTGATTGCGCTATATCTGTTCACCACTCCCTCCATTATATATATAATTTTTTTTTTTTAATTTTACGTTTTTCCTCCGTACCAATTGGCTTACTTAGGAATCGGGTTTAGTCTTCTGAAGATGAAGTTCAGCCATTTTGTATCGAACAGCACAACAAGTGTCTGTCAGTTTCCATGCATCAATAAAGTTTAGTGAGATGTTCTATGTAAGATCTGAATTTTTTTTTAAATTTTTTATTATTTTTCCGCTAGTTCTTTTCTTGTAGAGCTGTAAAAAAAAAACAAAAAACCAGAAAGGATTACACTTTGATTGGGCCAGAGGGAGCCTGCAGCACATTACGCTGCCAGCCCCCTCCTCCTCCTCCGACGATTGAAGCGCGACTAGTTTCTTCATATACGGTAACTTGTGGCTGCAGAACATTGTGATTTGTTGCACAACAAATGTAACAAAGACCCGAAGAAATGTTTAATAAATATTGTACTTATTGGAAGTAATATCGAACTGTACGGTGATAAGTATTGTCTTACTTTGTCTTAGTCACGGGGAATATGAAGGTTTTTTTTTTTTTTTTTTTTTCTTCTCTCTGCCCAACACTGCCCTGCATGTAACTTTACATAGGGGGGGTACTTGTATACCAAAACTAACAAGTGCTTAACTAACCCAATCATTCGCAACCACTATTATTGCTTCAAATGTCTATATAGTAATATAAACAAGTAGGTAAATTTGTACGAGAGGGAGAAGTCTTAGTGAATGTGCAGTGTTTGCCCTGTTTTTCTTCATTCAGGCGTACGATCTCCTCCACCGGTTTTCTATAGATTCTGAAGAGGCGCGCAGCAGTGCAAGCGTGACGGTGATCTCATTTTTGCCATTAAAGTCTATGCTGTTTTGTTTTTTCTCATTGAAGGTGTACCCATATATATAGGCAGGGAATGAATATATATATTCATTCCCTGCGCAGTGATGGCGGACGTTGTGTTGTCTGAGCCATTATTTATTAAGAATACCACCAACAATATGGCCGCATTCGCGGCTAGGACACAATACTGTTTTTCCAAAAAAACTCATCCAGACGCATTAATGCCAGTTCTGTTCTAAAAGCTTCAAGTGACAAGCTGTAAAAAAAAGAATTCATGTTCTAGACCTAGCGAGCTCGCAGATTGTAGAAAGCTGAAAATCACTGTATGTAGAGAGAAAAACCGACTTATACTCGCCAGTGGTTCGGAATATCGGATAATCAGTCCTATTGTATGTATATAGCAGTTATACTTCTGTGGATGGCGTCTAAATCTGCTAACTTATGCTACCTATACAGGTTGGAAATTTGGAAACCCGTGTGTTTGTCTTACTGAAAATAAAACATGTTAACACTGAATGTGTAGTCGGTCGTGGCGCGCCAGATCCTCCGGGCCAGGGTTGTTCTGTATGGATGTGGCGGCGATGACAACTTTGCCCTTAACGACGCAGCTTGTGTAACATCCTGTTGACTTGTACAAATCGCTGGCCTGATAGGGTTTATGGTACGTCTTCACGTAGGATGAACGCTGCGGAAATGTCTATGAAAAGCAATGTGGGTGAGAGTTCAAGAAATGCCATTCACTCACTCGGGAGGATCGCAGTGTACACGGGCTGCGGGGTGGATTATCACCTGCGCAAATGAGGAGAAATCTGGCAAATCTACCGGTGTATGATCACACGATGGATTTTTGCTGCAGCATCCACAGCAAATCTGCATCCCCTTCCTTTCAGTGGGAATCCACGCCTGTAGTCTATATACAGTGTGGATAGTTCATGCATTTCAAACCCGCAAGTAGAGAAAAATAGTAGTGTGCTTTGTAATAGTTGGCGTGTGGATTACGCATTTTCTGCATTGAGAATTCCATATGTGGATTTTCCCATTGGAAAGGGCTAACTTTGCATGTGGATCCATAGACCTTATATTGGTAAAGCCGTGGCAGAAATCTACACTGAAAAATTGGCATGCACCCACATGTTATATGTTCATACCTAACTCCACTGCAAAGTTTGTCCCGTTCGGATGCACCCTAAAGTTTATGGTCACGCCAGACCGCTACTAGACAAAAAAAAGCCAATGTGCAAATCGGTGGGGTTTTGTAAGTACAACTATGGTTTACCTACAAATCATGTGGCCTTTAGCAGTCCAGTTGGAAAACTGCAGATTTTGGAGGGGGGGGGGGGGGGGGGGCAAAAACACAGATGCATTTTGAGGCTGAATTGGGGTTTCCTCCAGGCTGTGTTGCACCGACCATGTTGGGTGGTCAATAGGACTGATCACCTTGCGTGAACATAACTAAAAGGTAGATTTGCTGCAGACTGTCGGCAGCTGAAAAACTGCAGAATTGGTGGAATCCACAGTGTATCTAGTGCTAAAACTGACACGCTGTGGATTAAAATTCTGCATTGGTTTTGTGCCTTTTTTTTTTTTTTTGCCCCTTCTCTTCAGCAGTGTTTTGCCAAGATCATGTAAATCTCATGTACTTTGCTGCAACTGTAAGTGCCGTGGAGCATCTGGACAGAAAAGCTGTGGCAAACCCACCCAGTGTGAACATGCCTCTTACAAGTTGAAGGTTTGCATCCCTACTTACTTTTTAGTAAGAGTAACGGCACTTTTTAAAAACCTTTTCACATGTCTCTCTTCAATCTGAACTCTGCATACGGAGACCCCTGCTAATTACGCAAGGCGAGCGCTGCGGGCCCTCCGTTAAGTGCTGCACCCCTTCAGCTATCTATGCGCTAGCCTTTAGCCAACAGGCAATGAAATCTATGGAAATGGCAGTTAATGGGGTACAGTTGCCATTTCATTACAGCAATCGGTGGGCGTCTCTGCGATCGCTACTGAGCAAAACTTTTTTGCCTTGTTGTGCTTGTGTGTCAAGGTTTTAAAAAGTGCATTTACTTCTCAGTGCTTATCATTTTTTAAAGGCACACTCCAGGTAAAATAATATCCTGCTGTACAATGCAGTTAGTTGGTGGAGTTCTGGCCCCTCGGTGTAAAGTTGGCTTTTTAAAAAAAATTTTTAAGAGCTTGTCCAAGGTTAGCAAAACATGGCTGCCTTCTTCCAAACACAGCTCCACCCTTGTCTGTCTCATTTTGCAGCTCAGCTTCAATTCACTTCAATGGAGCTGAGCTGCAATACTATGGATAAGAGCGGTGCTGGTTTCCATTCCTGGAAAACCCCTTTAAAGAGTGTTAGTCCCCATGAACTGCTCTATTGCAATGTTTGCAGGCATTAAGTTACAGTTCCCACTTGATCGATGTGCAGTTTAGAATAGATGACCTTTTGTTTCCCTTCTCCAGCTTGTATCGCACTGTGCCTCTCCTCTGATGGGATGAGCATGTGTTATGGACAGAACTCGCTCCACTGAGGTCTCGTTACTGAACATTTGTAATGATTGAGTGCAAATACCTTTTTTTTTTCCAACCCAAACTATACATTCCTTTCCATCCTGTCTGTCGCCTCCAATAAAATACACAATGACACTAAGTATGAAGTCTGCAACTTTTTATGGCTGCTATAAAAAGACAATTCACAAATGGAGAAAGTGTGAAAATCCATAGAAATTGTAACAACTGCGATTAATACAAAAGTAACATCCTGTGTTGGGGCCTTGGAGTAAACGCATGAATATGTTGGGGCAGGACCTTGTAGTGTCACTGACCACACTGTAACCCTCTTCCATAACGGGATCACAAATCCTAAAGAGAAACTTGTGACTTGATTGATCATCATTTTAAGGAAAAGTGTTCTTGTCTGAAGTGTCCTGTGCCAATGATCGGTTGTATCATCCAATGAGTAGCATGGGGAGGTGGCCAGCTTGGCTTGTAACCAGTCGCATTTCCTCCTTCGCTGTACATGGGTGATGAGTAATGCTGGACGGAGTCCTAGGATGAGCCGTTCCATGTTGGTACAGTCCTGAACAGGTGTGCAGCGAGCACCACACTCAATGCTTTATCTGGAAGGATATAGATGATGGAAATGATTAATGAGATAATGGTGTGCGGTGGCTTTTATTTGGGTTAAGGGGGTATTCTGGGCTTTTACTATTGCTGCCCTATTTTCATAATAGGAGTCTGCTGCTGATCATCTGGCCCATGGTTGGTGCAGCAGGCAAGGATGTAGTCAGGGTTGGATGTGCAGAAGAGGCATCGCTCACATTGATTTTAATGGCAGTGGTGCCAGCTCTTACACTTCCGCTGTTGACTATGTCCAGCCCGCCACAGTGCCGGTGGCCTGTAGGAGCTAAAAAAAAACCACCAATGTATAGACTTGGAACCAATTGAGGCTTTCAGTATTTTCCTGGGCAAAATAATGCTACAGCCTTCATCCAGGATTATGTGGTTGAGTCTAAGAAGTCATCGGAATTCTGTCAGCCACCACTAGGGGCAGATTCCTGCATACTCTTCCTATATTGAACATGGTAATAGAATGTAAGCACTTAAAGGGGTTTCCAGACTTACTATAAATGGCTTATGCATTCCTCAGGATAGGTCTTCACTAACTGATGGGAGCCCACTACTCCTGATATGACTCACTCTAGGCAGAGCTGTCTCTATTCCAGTGGCACGGCACAGCTCCCAGTCACTTCAATGGAAGTGGTGCCTGCACAGCTGAGGATTGTGAATAGTGCACCCCCACCGATCAGCTGTTGAGGGCCTGTCCTGGACAACCCCTTTACTCGGCAATAAATATACTAAAAATGCATAAAGTGAACATTAACTTTAGAACATGACTACTAACTTCAGTAATCAGGAGCCTCACAGCATTGAGTATTTATGTGGAGGGAGGATTTAGAATAGGTACCTTAAACTGGTATTCCAGCACTTTTACAATTGTTGATCCGCTCTGTATCCCAACTAATCATCCAGCGGCCCGACGTCATCGAAGGTCAAAGCTGGAAGTTTATTAGAAGGCTTCGCTCCTATTGAAATCAATGGGAGGGATGACTCCTATTACACTTACGACTGCTTGCAACGAGGCGCTGGAAGGCATTGCTCCCCCTGCTTTCAACGGGAGATAAGCCATCTATTAGATTTGTGGCTCTGACCAGCCTACTACAGTGATAGAAGGGTATTCCAAGTGTAGAAGTACTGCCCATCAAGGTCACCAATAGTAAAAAAAAGTCTAAGAATACCCCTTTCCTTCAAACAGTCTGTGCAATTTATTCCTTGCCCTTCTATGCTGAACATATGGTTACTACTCCCCGCATCATGCAAAATACGTGGCTGCTCCTTACTTTGTCTACTACTACTACTTCCCCCACCATGCAATACTTAACGGCTCCTTCCTTTCTGTCGTCTACTACTCCCCCCATCATACACAATACTTAGCGGCTACCTAAATTAACACTGTCGTCGAATCAGTCGGAGGATAAATGCTAAATACTGTCAACAATCCACGTCTCTTGAAGTCTGGAAACTTTTCGGTTTTCTTTCCCATTAGCTCTAGAACTAAAACTTTTCCTTTTTCTCCTGCTGGGTTCTGGAGCGGCGATACGGCCGTGTAAACCACCGCGGGGCTGTTAATACCGCCTGGAAGAAGGTGTTTATGCGTCTGCCCTTAAACCTGTGTAATTTTACCCCTCAGCTGAATAGTAATATATAGCAACTGTAAGTACTTTGTTAATCCACGGGGAACAATTGACCGGAGTCTACTGAATGTGTAGTTAGAACATCCACCAGTGTGTCTGCCTCCTCGCCTCTGTGCACGCTAGCTGTCCTGATCGCACCGCTTTGTGGTTCCATTCTTAAGCCACAGTCAGACCGCCATGATTTTCTAATGCCCCAAACTAACCATGGGGATTGATAATGCTGGAAGCTTAACCACATCTAGCGGCGGGTATGGATGTGCCCCTATAATATACTGCTCTGGATTTGGCCTTAAATTGTTTTTATGATATTTGGGGGGAAAAATGGCTGATTTGATTCAAAAGCAGCGCCATTCTTGTCTATAAGCTGTGATGGTAGAGCTAGGCATTGGACAAGAATGGTCTTACTTCTAGAAGGATGCAGCCATTTATAGTCTTACATCCCCTTTAAGAGCATGGTCACAGAAAAATCCGCTCTGATACAGTAATGTGGTCAACACTCCTTCACCCTTCTGTTCCCGATTTTGGGGAGGGTCAGGCTGAATTACAGCAGCGGGCACAGACCTTTAGGGTGGGATCATACAACACATTTTCCGCCATGACATCCATACATTGCAGCGAATGAAGTATGAAATGAAAATCTGCCGCACATCTCGATTCCACTGCAAGTTTCCGGGGCTGCAGAAGTTTGGTGCGCATGTCATGTCGCAGCAATGCTTTGTATGACCTCACCCTTCTTCGCTTTTTTCCCCCCAGGTCATTATAAGCTTGAAAAGGCACTTTATAAACCTTGTATCATAACCCCCACTTTACCAGCGCAGTTTGCATGAGTATCCCAGGTTTTTGAGTATTGCCTGTACATAATAGTAAAAACAAAAATTGTCCTCATGGGGGCGTTGCATTGAGCTTGCCATTATGTTAACCTTGAGCAGCGTCCGCAACCCTCCATGCCCAACCATGTTGTCTACCATAATTGTTCGTCCTTTTCCACCATCTTTAGACTGTAAACGTTCGAGTAGGGACTCCCATGAAATGAATGTGCTTGTATATCTTATCTATTGTTCCGTGTATTGTTCCATCTCTGTATACGAGCTGTCATACAATAAAAGTATCAAAAGTGGGACATCTGATAGTTCCATGTAATTCAAATGGCTTCAAAGAGAGTAATTTGTAACATTTTCAGGGGTTTGTCTGCAGAGGTACCACCCTATTCTGATTCTCCATAATTGGATTATTTTTCAAAAACTACGATAGACCTGCGCCCGGCCCGGGACTCACAGAGTTTAGGACGAGCGCTGTCCATTCTTCAGGAACAGGGCATTAAAAGTTTTGGATTAACAGAGCTTGTTGTAGTTCAAATAGCTTTAGCTCCGGTGCTACTGGCATGCTTTGGTGTCTTTTCAAAGCCATTTGAAGTGGGGTCGGTAATACTGAATTTACAGCTGTCACTTTTTAGTCTGGGTGCAGAGGGGATCTGTGATTCTCATATTTGTTCTCCTGGCCAGCTCCCCATCACCACCTTTATTAAATCAGCAAACATATTTGCTCTCCCAATTGTCAAATTTATTTCAGGAAATAAGGGAGAAGCTCATTTAATCACACATTATAACATTTACCTCTATATATGGTAGAGTCGTTCCTGACCATGGCATCAAGAGGTGTTTAGATTTTTTTTTTTGCTCTTTACATAATGCTTGATATTGAAAAAAAAAAACAAAATAGTACATTTATCCAGCAGGGTAAGTTGTTAAAAAAAAATAAACTAAATAACATTACAGGAAAAAAAGCTAAAAATAGCAATTTTTATGTCTCTTACTTTTCCAAAATAGGAATAAAAAGTAATCAAAAAGTCATCTCTCAAAATGATAAATAAAAAAACAAAAAACTACAAGTCATCCTGCAAAAAAAAAAAAACAATAAGCCCTCCTATACCTCTGTCAGCAGAAAAATATAAACGCCTGGAATGTGGTGACACACAAAGTAGCAAAAATACAAAAACATAATAAAACTATAAATTTGGCATAATCCTAATGAGTTGTAGAATAAAGTTAACATTTATACCGCATGGTGAATGCCATAAATATAATTTAAAAGAAAAATAAACCTCTTAAAACAGCTGCCACTCAGCAAAAAAAAAAAAAAAAGTTATTCAATACATATGTACCTGAAATTTGTTCTTATAAAAACTAGAACCCATCCCACAAAATATAAGGTGTCATACAGATACAGTGATGGAAAAAAGTAAAGGCCGCTGGAACACAAAGGGGGAAATAAAGCCAAGAAAGTACGGCACAGAAGAGTTAAAAAAATGACATTTTTGGGAAGGATTTTCGTTTTACTGTTAGCCAGTTAAAAGCTTTTTCACATTCATATGCTGTCTGTATTTGCAACTAACTGCACACAGACAGCACACCAACCCATTACAGGCAATGTAATGTAAATCTACAAAATGTGAATTCAAGTCTCCAGATCCAGATGAAATACATCCTAAGATACTAAAGGAAGCAGCGGAGGTAATTGCTGAACCACTTGCCATAATCTGACAATTCCTGGAGAACAGGAGAAGTCCCAGAAGATTGGAGAAGGGCAAATGTTGTCCCTATCTTCAAAAACAGGAAGAAGGTGGATCCAGGAAACTACAGGCCTGTGAGCCTGACTTCTATACCAGGAAAGATCTTTGAACAAATTATTAAACAGCATGTATGCAAGTACTTGGATTAGAATGGAGTGATTAACCAGAGCCAGCATGGGTTTGTAACAAACTAGTCATGCCAGACTAATCTAATTTCCTTCTATGACAGAATCACCGACTGGGTTGATCAGGGAAATGCGGTGGATATAGTAGATCTTGATCTTAGTAAAGCATTTGACAAAGTATCTCATACCATACTTATTAGAGATGAGCGAGCATACTCGCTAAGGACTATTGCTCGATCGAGCACTGTCCTTAGCGAGTATCGCCCCGCTCGGAAGAAATGGTTCGGCTGCCGGCGCGGGTGACAGGTGAGTTGCGGCAGTCAGCAGGGGGAGAGAGGGATCTCCCCTGCAGCTCTCCGCCTGCCACCGGCAGCTAACACTAGGGAAGAGAGAGAGGATTCAAAAAGATCTAGAAAAGCTTGAACAGTGGGCGGTGACTCACAGAATGGTATTTAACAAGGAGAAATGCAAACTCCTACATCTGGGCAAGAAAAATGAATGGGAGGAATTGGGCTAAGCAGCAGCACATGTGAAAAAGACTAGGGTATACTAATAGATCACAGACTGAACATGAGTCAACAATGTGATGCAGCAGCCAAAAAGGCAAACACAATTCTGGGATGTATTAAGAGAAGCATGTAGTCTAGATCATGTGAGGTAATTATCCCCCTCTACAGAGAGAATTCAAAAAGATCTGGACAAACAAACAGTGGGCAGCGACTAACAGAATAATATGTAACAGGAAATGCAAAGTATTACATTAGGTCAAGAAATGTGAAAAAAAGCACATACATAATGGGAGGAATTGTTTTTGTTTTTTAAACTTAGTATTTTTTTTATTTTCATAAATTAAAAAAATCTACACCTTTTTTAAAACTTTTTTTAATTAGCCCCCATAGGGGGACTTGAACTTAAAAAAAAAATAACCTGAAAGCGCTGCGGAATAAGTTGGCGCTATACAAATAAGATTTATTTTATTTTTAATAGGGGTTTGCAGGGATGCAAAATCCGTACCCAAACCTGTGATATCAGAATCTACACTTCCAGCCCCAGATCACATGGTATGGACCCACTTTGCATCCGTTGCAACAGCGGAGCCGGTTTGCGATCAGGCTCATCTTGATAAGTAAGCCAGCCCCTTTTTAAGCAGACAGGATGCCGCTGTAACACATCCTCTTCGGCCTTCGTTAAACATATACTTCGGGATCGGCTCCCAGTGCAGAAGCTCCACAGGAGCCATTAAACCTGCTATCATACAAACCAATTATCTGCTTACGGTAAGCCGATTAGCTTGTTGTGTACAGCCGCATACAAACCTATTTACTGGCTGCTCCATCCTTTCTTCTAGGGGGAGGCAAATGTGGGTAACATCAATAGTTCTGCTATTTAAAAGGGGGTTTCAGGCGCAAAAAAATGAAAATCTGAAAATGCTGAAATCTAGGAGGTACAGCTAAGTAGCGGCCACCTGTCCCTTTTATATGCCGCTTCGGAAGCTCCTCTTCATCTGCTACAGCCGCTGATCTGCAGCTGCATTTACATGCACCGCTTCCAGAGTAAACACATCAACAGTCTGTTACTATAACTCCCAGCATGCATAGAGCTCATCTCCAGGCCAGCAATGTAGCTCCGCCCACACTCACAGGTCCTACAACTTACTCTCACCGAGAGGGCCGGAGAAAGCCAGCTGAAGACAGGATATAGGACCTTCCGGCACTCTGAACTGCACATGTGCAACACAGTGCAGTACTTCTGCTCCTGTCCTCCCATCGCAGGATGCATATTAAAATCTTCATCAGCACTTGTGAATCAGCCAGCCCCACGCAACCAATCAGGTTGAATCAGCCAGCCCCAAGCAACCAATCAGGTTGAATCAGCCAGCCCCACGCAACCAATCAAGTTGAATCAGCCAGCCCCACGCAACCAATCAAGTTGAATCAGCCAGCCCCAAGCAACCAATCAGGTTGAATCAGCCAGCCCCAAGCAACCAATCAGGTTGAATCAGCCAGCCCCAAGCAACCAATCAGGTTGAATCAGCCAGCCCCAAGCAACCAATCAGGTTGAATCAGCCAGCCCCAAGCAACCAATCAGGTTGAATCAGCCAGCCCCAAGCAACCAATCAAGTTGAATCAGCCAGCCCCAAGCAACCAATCAAGTTGAATCAGCCAGCCCCAAGCAACCAATCAAGTTGAATCAGCCAGCCCCAAGCAACCAATCAAGTTGAATCAGCCAGCCCCAAGCAACCAATCAAGTTGAATCAGCCAGCCCCAAGCAACCAATCAAGTTGAATCAGCCAGCCCCAAGCAACCAATCAGGTTGCTGGAATTGCTGATGAAGATGTTTACATGCTCACAGGATGTTGAAGGCTACAGACAGAGGAGGAAGTAGGAAATGTGGACAAGACGTCACAGGAAGTGGAAGACATTTTTTAGGCGTAGAGTCACGTGACAGATAGGAAATGAAGCAAGTAGCTAGACTGGGTACAGTGAATCTAACAGAATGACTTCTACAGGATGACGTACATTAGATTTTAAAAATGTTAATCTGTGCCCGGAATACCCCTTTAATGAGGTTTCTCCATCACTAGGATAGGCCATCAGTTTCTGATTGGCGGGGTCCGACTGCCAGGACTCTGTAACAATAAAGCTAGGTTTAGCACTGTGGCCCCTTTATTCTCAGAAGCAGCAGGGGTCTCTGAGATCGGACTCTACGGATCATAATGTTATGGTGTATCTGAGCAGCGCGCCATTCTGGAAATAGCTGTATACGTTCAGCCGGTTGCTGGAGTAAAGGCCCTTTTACACGGACCGGCAGTCTTTTCAGCGACTGCATGAGTGCTGATGTCACTGCTAAGCACTCGTGTAGAGCTTTCACACTGAAAGTCCTACCGGCAGCTCGCGGGCTTCTTGTCCGCTTCTCGCTGAGCTGTCACACAGGACGAGAAGCCAGCGAGTGCTAACGAGAAAAGTCAGCTTGAACAACCGCTAATGGCGATAATCGTAATGTGCTGAAGGGCCTTCAGTCCCCTTGCACACGTCCAGCACGGATGTACCTGCCATGAAGTATCCAGGATACGTACAAGCACACAGCCTGTATGAGGGAGGACAATGCAGCACTGTTCTCTCCCGTCATGTACTAGGCGCCAAGCATCTGTGTACTAGATGGAATCACGTTACTATGTTTCCTCCGTCATGGCATGTGTCAGACGACATTCCTCCTCCGCTTCTGCTGTCCTCTTTCTTACCTAACTTGACTCCATCTCCAAGGAAACCTGTTGTTTTCGGTTACCGTTCTTCGCCAAGCTTTCCTCGGTGATGGTATCCATAGCTTCGAGGACAGAGGCGTACAGACGCTCCGTGTGTCTCTCCAGCTCTCCGGACTGTTTGGAAATGAGCGACAGCGTGTCCTTCAGAACTAAGGGGTTACAAAAAAAGGTTACTATACAGAAACGTCTCCAAAGAAATAATGAACTAAGGGCTTATTCACACAACGCATTCGCGCTGCGTGTTAAACATACAAAATTAGCGCACAATGATTTCAATGGGTTCGGTCATGTGTGTTTGTTGCGCGTACATTTCGATTGCGGAAAGAAAAAAAAAACGCAACATGTCCTATTTTGGTGAATATTTGGTGAATATTACACATCAATTAGCCAATATTAAACTTAAAGGGGTTGTCCCGCGGCAGCAAGTGGGTTTATACACTTCTGTATGGCCATATTAATGCACTTTGTAATGTACATTGTGCATTAATTATGAGCCATACAGAAGTTATCAGAAGTTTTTCACTTACCTGCTCCGTTGCTAGCGTCCTCGTTTCCATGGAGCCGTCTAATTTTCAGCGTCTAATCGCCGGATTAGACGCGCTTGCGCAGTCCGGTCTTCTTGTTTTCTCAATGGGGCCGCTCGTACCGAGGGAGAAGATCCCGGCGGCCATCTTCAGCAGGTAAGTAAGTCGTCACCGGAGCGCAGGGATTGAGGTAAGCGCTGTGCGGTGTTCTTTTTTAACCCCTGCATCGGGGTTGTCTCGGGGAAGGGGGGGGGGGGGGGGGGGTGTTGAAAAAAAAAAAAACCGTTTCGGCGCGGGACAACCCCTTTAATTAGCCACTGAAATCAAAGAGCGCATTTGCGTGTTTTTTGTTGCAGCACATAAAATACGGTAAAAATGCGTAGCGCAAGTGTGTGCATAAAGCCGGCTTAACAGTTCCTGCCTCGTAGACACTGCGGCAACCCTCCCAGCAGGTGAAATGCTGCAGTTCTAATTCTACCTACTTTCGCCCCGGTAGGTCACCATTTTGCTGGGCATTTAGCAATTTTATGCATTTAATCAATTTTCCTCCCAGAACCTACACAATGACTTATGTAGCAGAGCTGAATTTGTCATTTAAGCCAGGCACAGCAAGTCATACAAGTACTTCTTCCATAACTGACTTCCTCACCTACTCACAGGACAGGTGATAAAGTCTGATCCGTGGGAGGGCGCTTGTGTAGTTAAACAAATGTAAAAGGGCCTTATGCCTGCGACCCCCTCTCATCCTCATCATACCGGCAGCAGTGAGGAGCAGCTTGAACAGGCTGCTGGCAGAGCACATGCATGGCTGCTCCATTCATTTCAATGGGATTACTAGATACAGCTAAGGGCTTGAACCCACCTGTCTTTGGCAGTCCCATGTAAATGATTAGAACGGAGCAGCACATCTGCCACCACCACTGCATTAAGGCCTCATGTCCACAGGCGGATCGGATTCTGCACGCTGAAGCCTGCAGCGGAATCCAACCCTGCCCACGGCCGAGAACACCGAGTACCTGTCTGAGTGTTCCATTTTCTCCACTGCTATGTGCGGAAGCGCCGTCCAGCACCCGCCTCACGTGCGCAGTACAGTTTTCTTTCTTTAAACTGATTCCCGTGGAATTCGCGGCCCGTTCACAATTCAATTGTGGATGAGCCATGGATCAGATGGCTTCCACTGACTTCAATGAAAGATGTACGTGTGGGAACCGCAGTGATATGGAACATGCTGCGATTTGTTTTCCGGACCAAAAGGTCTGCAAATCAGATCCGCATGCTTTAATTCATGTGCGGACGCCTATTCTTCCCTATGGGCGGACGCCTATTCTTCCCTATGGGCGGCTTGATTTGCGGATCTTCCACATAAGTGATACACACGGACCCTGCAAATCAGATCAGTCCGTGGGCACTGGGCCTTATCCTGGGAGACTTTTTATGCTTCATTTTTATTTTGTCCTGTTTTAATCCTTTTTTTTGGAAGCACTGCATTTTTCATAATATAGTCTAAAAACGGAGATCCTTGTTGCTTTGAATCCTTTAAGCCTTTGGTGGAGAGGGGCGCAGGTGGAGGGTATGCTCAAGACTGAGTGGCTGAGATAACCACCTGTGTTATGTGCCGTGGGAAGGTCTATGTGACAGTCGGCTTAACTTATGCCAAGATTTTGTGCAATTTGACGCACATTGCATCATTTTTAAACCACCCTGCATTGTCAAATCAGGTGTAAAAGTATCAAAAATACATAATAAATGTGGTGAAAAGGCATGTATGGCAGTTTTTGGTCAAAAGGTGAGCCAGAACGGTGCAGTCAGCTTTGTAAATCACTTTGTTGCCGATAACAATAACTCACAGCCCATCACAGTGTCATGCAGTACTTGGTAATTCTGTGTAGTATCATGATATCGGACACTGCACCTACCTGAGGAATTGAGGGCCAAACACCTGACCAGGGACTCCCCGTCCTTCATAACGGTGTTGGCGAGGACTTGCTGCTCTGCTACATCTTTCTTCAGCTTCTAGAAAAAGAGAAATGAAATAGTGAATACACAATATGGGACTGTTCCGGGAAGCACTAAACGCACACAGCTGCAAATCATGGAGGTTCGGCTGAGAAGTGTGATGTAAAAGGGGTTCTGCATCAAACGCAAACACCCATCCACAGGGAACGGTGCACCCTGAAGCCCCTTGATGAATGAATGAATTGAGGGGGGGGGGGGGTAGACATGATGGACCACTGATTTACTGTCTATGGTGACTTCTGGAAGGTCCACGCAGAGACATCCTGTAACTAGCTTATCATCAGGGGACCCTTCTGACGTGGCCAAAGATAGTGGCCAAAATGGGCAAACTGCTTAAAGGGCCGCTCCGTTGAATTTTCTTTTTAATTCATTATGTAACTAGCCCGCTAGTACATGTAGGTGACCTTGTATTACCTTGTTTAGTTATTCCTTTCTATCTGACAAATCTCTTCCATTTGGGTCTTGTAGTCTCATTGTAATCACCTAGGAATTACTTGTCTCTCTGTTCTCTCCAGGAGTCACTACTGCAGTAAAACCTTCTATATAATGACATTGCATATACTTAACCCCACAAGCTCTTCACAGGGGGGACAGAGACTCCTACTACTATTACTGGTGGTGATTAGCAGCCGCTGGCATACAATTGTAGTGAAGGAGATGACAGTCCATGCTCCTAACTGTATACTTATGGTCTTTAGCTTATGTAGGAGAGTAAGGGCTTAATCATACGAGTGATATTCTTGCAGCCTTGTGTGACGCGCATAAAACTTGCACAAATATAAGAGCCATTCTTTTGAATGGATTCATTCGCACAGGCCATTTTTTCCTTGCATCATCGGGCAATGTTATCAAAGAGACTATAAAAGCCGTCACATGGCACTCGCAGGCCATCCGATGTTCCCAATTGAAGTCAATAGGAAACGCTTGCGATCTTTTCACACACGAGGATTGCAATCTCGCAGAAGTGATACGATATGGTTTTTAAATCAAAAACATTTTGCATCTCCGTGAAAAAGGCACGTTGGCAAGCACGATATCTATCGTACTCGCCTGTGCAAAAACAGCCCTAAAGAGGAGAATAATAAATCACACTGTTCTCCCAGCAGGCAGAGACGGTACTGGCTCTAGCTGGTCATGCTGTGCTGATGCATCAAGGGATTACTAGCACAGCACAGAGTAAGAGAAAGCAGGGAGAAATCTAAAAAAAATCAAGACTGAACTCTATATGCATCAGACAGGAGACTACACTGCAGTCAAGGAACTGCAATATATAGGAGGAGACCTCCAGAGTGAGACAGACAATCAGGTGAGGGGTGCAGGGATGGAAAAATGGGTTTTCACTGATGTGGCCCTTTAAACAATAGGCAGTTTTGGTGCATCTAAAATGTTACCGAAACGGTAGTAGAGTTGCAGACAGGTGATGGCGACAATATACTGGAAAGTGTTCAGCACCAGAATAAATGCTGATGGCCGGGAGGGGGCGTCGGTTCTCCTACCAGGTAAAGGCTGAGTGCTAGTTGAACGCTCTCTACGTTTGGCTTCGGAGCAGTCCACTTGCCGGTTACGTCCACAACGCTGTACAACCATTCGATGAGCTTGTCCAGGTGTTGGCAGAACGTCTGTGTACAACAGAGAACAGATTACACATTTCAGACCACAATTTTGCCTTCATTCACGTCTTCACTTTAATAGGACGGAGTAGCCTTCAGGCCATGTGACAAATGAACATGATGTCATTGGCCTGAGGCAGAGGCTGTGGCGCTCACCCAAGCACGACAGCCTATTCAAACAGCTGATTGGTGGGGGTTCTGATCGCTAGTTAGGAAAGGTCATCAATATTGGAACCCTGGAAAAACTCCTTAAGGATGCAGTCTAGTTTGCTAATAAAGAACGCAACTTTTTTGGGATGGGGGGGGGGGGTAGTTTTTATTGGCACCACTTATGGGTGCATAATATTTTTTTTTAATTTAAATTCACCTTTATTTTTCTTTAAATGAACCACCAAAAGAAGAGGGAAAAAAAGTGTATTTTGCCTTTTTTTTAAGTGCCTAGTTGGATAAAAAGTGTTTAATTTATTTTACAGGTGGTCAGGGAAGTAGCAATGCCAAATTATTATTTTTATTTTTTTTTTAAGAAAGAAGTGCAAAAAACCATTTTGTAACTTTGTGTTTGTTTTTTAATTAATTTTCTTATTTTAATTCTTTACCTTTTTTTTGTCCCTGTAAGGGATTCTGATTGTTCTGGTAATAACACAGCAATACTTCTGTACTGCAGTGTATTCATTTTATTGCCTATGATAAGCCATGTTAAACCCTGAGAATTGTTTGGCGTCTGATTGCCCTGGTGATCCATTGACCATCTCTCATCGGATGGCCGCTGACGTCAAAGAGGGAGCTCCCTCTCGCTGTTAACCCTGTGCATGCCAGGACCAATAGTTAATTGATCCCCACTGTTGCAACAGTTACAGCTGGCTTCCACTGCGGACAGTGCAGGCTCAGCTCCTGAATCCACGCCACCTACATGCTGCACACATATGGCGTTTTGCTGAAAACTTTTCCCTCCCATAATGCACATGTAAGTCATGGGGTGGGAAGGCATTAAAGGGGATATCCCACCCAAATTTTATACTGATCTATAGGATGGCGTGTGTGTGTGTGTGTGTGTGTGGGGGGGTAGTTTCTGATCAGTGGGGGTTCAACAGCTAGAATCCCCACTGATCATGAGAACAGGGGTCCCGAGTCTCCCCACATGAATGGACTGGCGGTTGACCATACACACTTCCACTCCGCTTATTCCTATTCCCATAGCACTATACTCCACCAGTCCACTAAAGAATAATGAAGTGGCACTCATACAGAAAGACTCAGAACCCCCCCATCACAAGAACGTGAGTCCTAGCAATCAGACCCCCACTAATCAGACACTTCTGACCTAACCTGTTGATACTACTAACAAATGAATCAAGATTACAATTGCTTTCTACCTGAATCCGTTGAACCAGAGAATTATTGCCTTTAACTGAAGCACATCCAGAAATGTCCAAGACCTCCGATGACGTCCTCCCATCGAGCATGTCCCTCAGTGAAGAAAACCTGTCTATTTTAGATGCATCATGGTTGAAAACATCGTCAATATATCTTTGGTCATCACTGAAGACTCTGCTTTTCGTTTTGGCACCAGTTCCTTGGTCTTTGTCACCTACAATTAAAGACAGGTCCTTCAAGTGTGTAGCCAGGGTCTCCAACTCTTTCAAGGTTGGTGGTAATGAAAGATATTCCTCATCAATGTCCAAATCTTTGTGGAGTGGGAGAACACTGGTTGATGGTAGAAACCGTGCCGACCTGTGAGAACGATCTCCAGAGGACTCGTCTTTGGAAAACTTATCATCAAGTGCATCATATTTCTTGGAGGAAAGACTGGAGGTGCAAACCTTGGCAAGATCAGACCTACTGGCATAAGGCGAGAAGTCACCACACAAAGTCACATTCGAAGACCCTGGTGGGTTTTGTAAACTATGATAACCGGAAAGTAGGGGTGTTGAAAAGGCGAATGGCAAATTCTGATGATTGGCATGCAAGTAGCTACTAGCCTTTGCTTTGTGGTCTTCTCTATATGTGGAGGTGAAAGAATCAACCTTACTGTCACAAGAAGCATTATAGCTATCAAGGTCTACTCCAGAGTCGTGCAAAAAGGCGTCAACCTCGTCCTCCTCCTCCTCATCTTTAGTGATGAAATACCTTGGATTTAGTGGATATGTATAATCTAGCAAGTCCTGATACTCTTTGTTTGGATCCCAATGTGGAGATGTTCGGTCAGGACAAGGAGGGGGGGAGTCGGGAATTGCACAGGCCCAATATTGTTCGGCGTACGCCTGGGATTTTTTCAAGTGCTTCTGGGAACAACTCATATTGTTAAAATTAGGTTTTAACGATCTACATGCCTGCGGATGTGGCCTATTCTTAGAATGCAGCACCGAAATATCACATGTTGAGCATGAAGAGTCTAAAATAGCCTGCAATCTGGGGCTGTCTCGGTGAAGATCATCACTGTCATCAGACATAGTCCTTGCAGGCTTGGCTCCTGAATGCTTCTGGTCTGGGCCGTAGAGGTCCGAATGATTTAATGCGTTCGTGGAGAAGAACTTCTCTCTACAGGAATCCATTTTCCTCAATCTGTAAAATCTCCCTCTGGAAAGAGAAGATGAAAGTTAAACACTTGCTGGAACAGATAATCACTTGTATATGTAGGAGAGTTGGGCTGCCTTCACATCTATGTTGGAACCTCCGTCGCAAATCCGGTATACCGTACCAGAAGAAAGAGCGTTGCGTGCAGCCATTTTCCATCCGGTAAAACGCTGGGCAGTTAAGCAGAAACTGAACGGATCCCCATTATTGTCAATGGGGTCCTGTCTGTGCTGTTTGGTTCTATCATAAGACAGATACGGTCAGCTGGGGGATGCCCCTCTGCTGCTCCCCGAATAGAGCAGATAATTGGAATCCCCATCACAGATGTGAAGGTAGCCTTAGAGGAGTTTTGCAGAAGAGAGATTTTGAGGATCGTTGGAGATCCAATCCTCACGAACCTTAGTGATAAGCAGGAGGCATTCAGCCGATAGACAGAAGGGGTTCTGCGTCAACCTTAGGAAGTTTCCATAACTTCCATTGGAATGGCTGGGAGTTGTGGAAACAGCGTACAGTGATGTTGGCGGCACTCCCGTGTCACCCCAACAACGTAGCGCACGGTGCTAAGCCGTTTCACTTCAATGGCAATTACAGAAACAACGTAACGATGCCGCGCTCGGCTGCTTTCGTAACACCCAGCAAGGTGGCTGGGAAACCAACATGAGGTTTCTCGTTTCAGCCAGGAATTGCCGAGATGGGAATACCCCTTTAATGTCCAACAGTAGCCGGCCAATATAGCAACACGTTCCAGCTCCCCGGACATCTTTGTTCCAGAACTGAAGTGCGCTGGTAGAGACAATTACTCTGTCACTGAGCCGCACTTGGGAGGGAAGATGTCCAGATAATAGACAAGTCAAGTGGAATTTGAGGGACATGTTGCAGCCAAAGGGGGCAACTGATGGGTGTTTAACCCCTTCCCGCTCCACGACGTATAGGTACGTCATGGAGCGGCGGGGTATGTATGAAGAGCGGTTGCGGGGCTATTAACCATTTTAATAGCCGATCGCAGCTATTAACCATTAAAATGCCGCTGTCGATTCTGACAGCGGCATTTAAATCCCACGAACTATGTTTGGGGGTCCTGTACGGTCCCCCCGCAGTGAGATCGGGGGAGCCGTGCAGGTGTCATGGCAGCCAGGGGCCTTCTGAAAGGCCCCAGGGCTGCCTTACCAGATTGCCTATCAAGCCATCACCGTGGGGTGGCTTGATAGGATGCCTGTTAAATGGCAGTATGACGTAATGCTATAGCATTATGTCATACTGCAGGAGCGATCAAAGCATCGCTGGTTGTAGTCCCCGAGGTAGACTTAAAAGTCAAGGAAAAAAAAAAAAAAATCAATAAAGTTTTTTTAATTGTAAAAAAAAGTTATAAAAGTTCAAATCGCCCCCCTTTTGCCATATCTATTATTAAAAAATCTAAATCATAAAATAAAAATATGTATGTGATATCGCCGCGTCCGTAAAAGTCTGATCTATCAAAGTAGTGCATTATTTTTCCCACGCGGTGAACGTCGTCCGAAAAAAAAAATAAAGAACGCCAGAAATGCACTTTTTTAGTTACCCTGTCTCCCAGAAAAAATGCAATAAAAAGCAATCAAAAAGTCGTATGTATTCCAAAATTGGTACTATCAGAAACTACAGGACATCTCGCAAAAAATGAGCCCTCGCTGAAATACGTCGACGAAAAAATAAAAAAGTTATTGCGCGCACAAAATGACCGCAGAAAATAATTGAAAAAAATTAAATGTCTTTGGGAAAAAAAAAAATACAAGTTTGCTATCGTAGTAATCACACTGACCCATAGAATAAAGTTATCATGTCGCCTTTGTTGCCGTTTGTGCGCCGTAGAAACAAGACGCACTAAAATATGGCGAAATGTCGGGTTTTTTTCATTTTACTCCACTTAGAATTTCTTAAAGGTTTTTCAGTACATTATATGGTACATTAAATAGCAACATTGAAAACTAAAACTCGTCCTGCAAAAACAAGCCCCCATACAGCGACGTTGATGGATAAATAAAGGAGTTATGATTCTTTTGGAAGGGGGGGGGGGGGGGGGGACGAAAATGGAAAAAGAAAAAGGGGCCGCGTCATTAAGTGGTTAAAGGGGTTTTCCGGGACTAAAACTATCAATAACCTATTCTCAAGATAGGTGATCAATAGTTGATCAGTGAGGGTCCACCTCTTGGGATCCCCGACGATCACCTGATTGGCATGTCAAAAGTATTGATCAGTGGGGGGTCCCACTGATCATTAGAATGAGGGGCTCTCACCTAAGTGCTGTGACCCCTCAGTTATATTCACTCATTTCCGGTAGCTGAAGACTGTCTCATAGAAGTGTGCAGGAAGCTTTAAGTTGACCGGAGGGCACATGTCCGCTTCCGGGTGTCTCATAGAGATGCACAGTGCAAGCACGGGATTTCATCGCTTCTTGCATTGATGTAAGCGGCAAGGGTCTAGGCGCCGAAATGCTGGAGGGGCGCACAGGACAGTGTGATTTAGGGCTTGAGCGGTCCCCCTCCAATACTCAGTGTGGGCCGATTTGCACATAGCCAGTCTAGTGTGCATAATGCTGGTGACAGAATCCCTTTAAATGGGCTGCATCTCGGAACAGAGAGCCAACTAGGAGTTTTAAATGGAATCAACTTTTTTTTTTAAGTTGATTCCATTTAAAATAAAAAATTAACTATTTAAACGAAAATCATTTTCACTGTTGACCCGCGCTACCTGTGCCAAGGATGTCTTACTCCATGAAAACTCCTTTTACCCTTGAAGGACCAAGCACTGTAAATTTACGGTGCTTGACCCTGGGCTTTAATCTCAGCTGATAGTAAAATATAGCGCAGGATTAAAGCTCCTGACATCTGGCAAGGAGAAGGACGGGTCCTCGAAGGAGGCAGCAGACGCCGTTTTTAACCCCTTTTCCTTCTCCTTTCCAGACTACATAGTGCTCAAGTGTCACTTCCGCTACTCAACCTGGCGAGCATGTGACCGCCGGGTGTCCCCTGCCACAGCAGAGCTGCAGGGTCCTAGCAGACCCTGATCAGCTCTGTTAGTGACTACTGTCACCACAGAGGACGCTTTCTCCTGTAACTGGGGCTCCTATGGATGCCACAGTGGAAAAGTGTGGCATTTAATAAAATGTGAACAACCCCGAGAGGTTTTATATGACGCCATGGGAGACATAGGCGGTAAAGGAAAAAATAGAAAAAACTGTTACAAAAAAAGTTACAGAATAAAATAAGAATATATACACATTAGATATATTTTACACCTACATATATATAAATTGACCGACTGCCGATGCCAACCAAAACCGTCACCATAATCTAAAACTATACAAATTATATATCAAAATGTCCAAAACAAGAGCGAGGAACCCGTTCCCATACTTTATTCTAGCATACATTGAAATAAATTTTTTTTCTAACCTTTTTATCCCTAATGCAAATGGAAAAAAAAAAGTTAGCGAAATAGATATATATATATAAAAATAGCCCTATACGTTACAGGGGAGGGGGAAAAACGCAGCAAAAGTAATTCTGGTTGCTGAAGAAAAGTGTCTGGTCCTTAAGGGGTTAAAGGGATTCTGTCAACTCTCCTTGGTTATTCCAATTCCTGTTTTACACATAAAGCAACAATTTAGGATTACCTTTTCTTAGAACTTCGCATTGAAACGTTCCTCTGTTATTCTTCCTGGAAACTCAAGAAAGGATATGGAAATCTGGCTTCAAAGGAACGCACTGCTGGGCTAGGTAACCCCGGAATGGAAGCCCCTTCTATGCGGGCAGACAGACAGGGGGCGCCTTTACGAGACCGAGAGATAAACCTTTTACAGAACAATGTGTAACCGCAACACAAGGGAATGCAGAAGTACGTGCCAGAAGGAACTAGAGGAGGCGCAGCCCGCTCTACAGGAGGTCATCCAGCTATCCGTGTCCTCGCCAGACAAGTTGTAACACGACAACCATGACAGCAAGCCAAACATGACTTACTGAACCCTCACAGCCCTCAGGAGTCTTACCCCAGGTCAGTGCATCTTACATGGAGGCAGGGAGAACATAGCCCAATGGTCAACTACAAGGGTGCGTTCACACAGCGCCATCACACTGCAGCGTTTGACTCAATTTTCACAAAAACTGTGATAAGAGTGCATCGTGTAAATACCTCCTAATGGTCCTTCTACAGAGGAAGAGAACCTGGCCGTGCCAACGACTACTGACTGACGAGGGGCAGGTCATCGGCGCTCGCTCCGTCCAAGTAGACGACATGTGTGGGCCCCTTTACATGGCCAGAGCGTTGGGCAAAAGAGAATCTATGAAGGGAGGCGGTGTGTAGCAAGCCTAGCCTTCTGCCAGTAGTTCACTGTCCTGACTTTCCTAATTCTGCGTTTGCACTCACTCTCGCATCACGTGATTTTATCGGAAGTGTGAAGGCACTCTAAAAGGAACCTATCGCCACGTTTGAGCCCGTAAGCTACATTATGAGGCTCAAACATGAGGGAATGGAGAGGCGGTGAGCGGTGTCCATACTCAGCGGGTGCTCCGTTCCTGCGCCGTGTCCCAGTGAAGTTGCCGCAAGGACACAATGTGACTCTTTTCAGCTGGCTGTGCGCATCGCGCTCCCCCATTCATCTTTATTGCAGAACATGAGCACAGCCGGATGAAGAGAGTCACGTTGTGTGCAGCGGCAACTGCACTGGGACACAACGCAGGAACGGAGCACCGGGACTGCCCGGTCCATCACATTTGAGCACAATAACATGAATTTAATGTAATGAAGGTTCCCTTTAAGGGGAAATATGCAAATAAAGGAGATGGAATAAATCCTCCACAGTGCCACCTATTGGAAGGCAGCATTCCTTCAGGTCAAAGTCAGACTTTTTATACAAGCCTTGTTACAATGACTGGGAATTAAAAGCAAAGCCTTTAAAGGGGTTCTGTCATTACAATCTGTATTTTTTTTCTCCAGTAAATTTGCCCCGCTGGCACAACCTGTGGTAAATAACACATATAAAACGTTTTTTTCAGAAGTAGTACTTACCTAGGCTCCATTTTTCACCTCCATGCTCTGTTTACATCTTCAGCCCCTCCTGCTAGGAGGTCATCTCCCAGCACCCCTTGCTGTGCTGACCACTTCCGCCCTCACAAAGCTACTTCCGCCCATCCAGTGCAGTGAATAGTCCTGCCTGCAGTCTACCAAAATCTGCTAGTGTTTCTCCCTGGGTCTCTGAACACCCAGAGTTTCCCAAGGGCCTCCAGATCTTCCCTGCAATCTCACAGTAGCCACTCACTGTAGCCACTCATAGCAGTCACTCATAGCAGTCACTCATAGCAGTCACTCATAGCAGTCACTCATAGCAGTCACTCATAGCAGTCACTCATAGCAGTCACTCATAGCAGTCACTCATAGCAGTCACTCCACATGGTAAAAACAGGAATATTCCCCATGCAATGTATTGTATGAGTGTATGTATATATACATTTATCTATGCGTATATGTATCAAGATGTGTGTGTGTATAGATATATGTATGTATGTATGTATGTGTATATATATATATATATATATATATATATATATATATACACACACACATACATACACACACACACATATAATATGTATAGTAATATATCTACACACTGCATAGGACATGTACGTTCCACGCTTACACCCATGTGCGGCTGCCCTCAGAGAGACAAAAAAGTGCACAAAAGTGTGCGCAACTGCACTTACATCTGTGTAAAGCTGGTCCTATTGTATGTATATATGTATGTCCTGTTGTACCGCCTCTAGCTTGGATACAAGATGTGATATAGGCGGGCATGCAGGCTCTAGTACCCTGTTGTACCACCTGTAGCTTAGATACAAGATGTGATACGGGGGGCATGGAGGCTCTAGTACCCTGTTGTACCACCTGTAGCTTAGATACAAGATGTGATACAGGGAGCATGGAGGCTCTAGGACCCTGTTGTACCGCCTGTAGCTTAGATACAAGATGTGATACGGGGAGCATGGAGGCTCTAGTACCCTGTTGGGCCGCCTCTAGCTTGGATACAAGATGTGATATGGGCGGGCATGGATACTCTAGTACCCTGTTTACTACCTCTAGCTTGGATACAAGATGTGATACAGGCGGGCATGGTGGCTCTAGTATCCCGTTGTACCACCTCTAGCTTGGATACAAGATGTGATACAGGCAGGCATGGAGGCTCTAGTATCCCGTTGTACCACCTCTAGCTTGGATACAAGATGTGATACAGGCAGGCATGAAGGCTCTAGTACCCTGTTGTACCGCCTCTAGCTTAGATACAAGATGTGATACGGGTGGACATGGAGGCTCTAGTACCCTGTTGTACTACCTCTAGCTTGGATTCAAAATGCGAAACGGACGGGCATGGACGTTCTAGGACCCTGTTGTATCGCCTCTAGCTTGGATACAAGATGTGATATGGGTGGGCACGCTGCCACTTGGGATGCATTATGCATTGACACTTGGGGGTCAGGATAACAGCATGCTGACAATAGAGGGCAATGTATAGCTTTATGTCTTTGGTGATGTTAAATTCATTCTCTGTGGCTGATTTTACACAAGTGAGCACTATATCAGCACGAGAAACTCAAACCAATATCTCGCATGGCAAATATGCGAGTGTGTCTGCCAGTGCAGTGCGCCTTGTAAGAACAATGCCTTGTGATGTGCGTATGTGTGTATCATATATATACACATACATACATACATACATATACAAACACACACACCGCTGTAGGAGCAACTGTAAGAAACAAAATAAATGGTGGGAATACGGCGGCCGCCTGATCTTTCACGCACATAGTATTCATAGGGGAGGTCC
Source organism: Eleutherodactylus coqui (assembly GCF_035609145.1). Classification (NCBI taxonomy): domain Eukaryota; kingdom Metazoa; phylum Chordata; class Amphibia; order Anura; family Eleutherodactylidae; genus Eleutherodactylus; species Eleutherodactylus coqui. Next base: position 35,954,438 of record NC_089839.1, read on the forward strand.
TATATTTTCTCGGTCAAGTATTAACGAGAGAGAAACCACAGTAATCATAGGCTTAGTTTTGTCCCAATATACGGCCGTGACAATCATGGCCGCATAAGGGAAGAAAATTACATTCGCCTGAAACCGCCATATACACACACACAGACAAATAAAGCTAGATAGATATATGTGTGTATATACACATAAACATATAGATGAATAGACGCGGATGGATAGACGGGCAGACGCAGACGGATAAATGGATAAATACAGATGCATAGAGAGATAAATGTAGACGGATAAATACAGACGGATAGACGGATAAATACAGACGGATAGACACAGACGGGTAGACAGATACAGATAGTATATATATATATATATATATGCATATATGCTTTTTATATATATATACTTTTATTTTTAAATATATATATATATATATAAAAAAGCATATATGTGTGTGCATATATATATATATATGCATATGCATATATATATGCATATATACACATATATATATACACATATATGCACACACACACATATATATATGCACACACATATATGCTTTTTTATATATATACTTTTATATATATATATATATTTATATAAATAAAATATATATATGCTTATCTGCAGAAGCTTGCATTTCCATTGGCTAATAGAAATATACTCTGCCTGACAACAGTGTCAGGGATACATTTCTATTGGCCGAGAGGCAGCAGAAGCTTGCATTTCCATTGGCTAATAGAAATGTATTCTGCCTGACAACAGTGTCAGGGATACATTTCTATTGGCAGAGAGTGTGCACGTGTAAAGTGCTCCCAGGCGAGCGCGCCGCAGACTCGCGCATGCGCAGTCGTGTGCCGCTGTCTCGCGCGTGCGCAGTCGTGCCGTTGTCTCGCGCGGCCACCTTCATTCCGCGCTTCCTCACAAGACAATGTACGCACACGTCACTAGTGACGTATGCGTACATTGACCTGAAGGAAGCCGAAGGTAGGCAGTGTACGCTTTTTGACCGGATGGAAGAAAATCGGGTGCTGGAGGTCACGTGACCGAATTGACAAGCGGCTCCAGGAGAAGATTTGGGATAAGAAGAAGAGGTAAGCAGGCTGCCTGGGGAGCAATAGGTAAGTATAAAATTTTTTGTTTTTAATGACAGAACCCCTTTAAGGGGAAAAAACCCTTTGAACCTTGAAGATGCCGATCTAATAGACTGTTGGGATGGCTGGAGGAATCATTCCTCGTAGCGAACACCTTCGGGATACAGATTACATGAAGCTGCTGATTTCGACAATCATCTAACCCAATGTGAATGGCGGCCGCCTGATGCCAGATGTTGGGGGGCACGAGGATCAGCTTGGATTTCACCTGCCCGCTCCTTCTGTTGTCAGAGACGTCCCGTAGCGGCTTTATTCTCTCCCGAGATACAAGATCCACGGCCAATGTGAGCCTTCAGCTGATTCAATGGAGTCCGGACGCCCTCGTGTCACTATCCTAGAGGTAACCGGATCCTCCATGTCTACACGATGTAGCTAATCATAGACCTTGTATCCACAGAATGTAGCAACATAGTATCGCTACGCCACATTATGGTACAAGACGGTGTATTAGGGAAGGTCAGGGACATTAGGCTGCCGGCACAGCGGCGTTCGGCTCCGGTCAGGGTCTCTCGGCTCCGGTTTTGGAGGGGAGAAACTGAAATAAAACGGAAAAAAAAACATCTTTTTTCCCCCACTGATTTCAAGGCTTCCAGTTCATTTTTTTTTGGGATGGGAAAAATAGCGCAGAGCGCAGCATTATTTTTCAGTTAAAAACAAACAAACAAAACATAAACCCGACTGAGCGGATGCAAAACGAACCTGTTTTTATGAAATTCTGTTAAAATCACTGGAGGGGGAAAAAAAAAAGATTTTTTTTTGGCCCATTTTATTTCAGTTTCTCTTCTCCAAAGACGGATCGGACCTTAAAGCCCCTTTCACACGAGCGTCAGTTTAACGTTCCGATAGTCGCGCTAAAACAGCGTGGTTATCGGTGCGGTAAATCGCATGAAGAATGGCCGCAACCGAGCCACAGCGATTCGCTGTGAGTCAATACGGCTGGCTGCGGCATCTTGTAGAGCCTTGAGGCCGCACCCCAAGACCCCTCAGCCACCAGAACAATGAAGGGAATCCCCGCAGGGACTCTTCATTGTTCTAGCGCTCCCCACTGCTGACCCCCCCCCCCCCGCACGCACGCACGGGAAAACTACGTGGCAAAAAAACCCAAAAAAACGGAAAGCAATGGTGATCGACGCTGTCTGCATTACGTCCGTAAAAAATACGTGACATCAGGGTGCGCGGCGCCATCGGGGGGTGGGGGTGGGGTATTTACACTCTGAAGTACTTTACAATGTTGCGTTAATGGCTTAAGACGCGATATCACAATCACACGCAGCAAAACGTTACGCATCGGAAATACGGACAAGAATAGACCCGAGTGAAAGAGCCGTAAAAGCGGAATTAGCGCTAGCGGCGGAGGCCACCGCGTTTTCCTGATAGCTGCCAAGGCTCAACCTGTAAGAGCCGCTGCAGCCCGGCAATTAATGCTCTTAGTGTTCCTGGCGCCGCTGTAGGAACGCCCTAAGGGCGCCGTCACACGGACGGTAAAATCGCGCAACGCGACAGTAAGTGAAAACGCAGAATTATGAAACCCAGAATCTGAAGGCGAATGATAAGCAAACAAATTATTGTTCGCCGTTCCGTCGCGGGCCGCGTTTACACGGAACGATAGCCTTCTGCACAAAAGGAACCCCAGTTTATATTATGGCCAAAATACGTAAGCTGCCAACCGCGCCAAAAGTATTCACGCCTTTGGTGCACGTTATATCACCACCAATGAGTCCCAGTGAACGGACTGCGCACGCAGGTCTCCTTTTTCGTGGGTCCTACATGCGTCGCACGTCGCCACAGACATTTTGTGGAGTGTTTGCCGCAGCGGTAATCACACGGGCAGGTTTGCTTTAAGTCAGTTCGAAAATCGGATGAAAACAAACAAAAAAAATTTAATTCGCAACACAATTCGTTTACACGGGGCGGAAATGCTGCAGAACATCCACGGTGGAAAATTTTTCGGAAGTCCCTAGCGCAGTCCTTTGCCCGGTAGCCGGTACTGAGCGCAGCGCCGCTAGTCAGGTGATGCAAAGTGACCAGTGGCGATGCACTTACGAGAGGCCGCCTGTTAAAAAGATGCGCGACAGCAGCAATTGCTCAAACTATTGGTCCGAGAGAATAATCGTGTGTGATAATTAACCCATTCTTTCCCAGTTCTCTCCATCTCGGAATTGGACAAAACTCGCACGGATAAAAGATAAAAAATGGCGCATGTGAATGCGGAGCTCTTACTTTGCATCGCATTACACGAGGATGTGAAGATGGCTTCTGCAGGCGGCTCCGCATGTCACATGAGTCAATGCGCCCCAATGCTGCACATCATACCGCATACAAGCGGCGCCAAGCAGTACTCAGCCTCCAATCAGTACGGAGGACCAGAGAGCCACAGCAACCAATCAGAGCGCAGCTCTCATTTCCCCAGTGAGGGCTGAATGATGAGAGCTGCACTCTGATTGGTTGCTGCGGCGCCGCTTGTATCTCCCTGTATGAGGCTGCGGATGGCGCCAGTCCCACACAGCTGCACACAATGGCCGCCGCCGCCTCCTCCTCCTCCTCCTCCCAGCAGCACACATTACCTTCTCCCCGCTCCGCACTGATCAGAGCGGCCGCCGGAGCTCCGAGTCACTCAGACATGATGAATCCCGGCCGCAGCCAACACCTCTTCCTGTGTACACCGTGACGTCAGGCTCCACGGCTCCCTCTAGCGGCGAACAGAGCAGTCACGACATGGCGGCCGCTCGTCGCTGTGTGGAGATGTGTCGCTCCTATGTGGTGACGGGGATTATTGTCGCAGTCCGTAGAGCATATGGCGGCTTCTACATCCCTCAGCAGAGGCAGAGCGGAGCCGTCACATCATACAGCACCTACACAGTCCTTCCCCGTGCATTATAACATAGCATCATATAACTGTGTAGTGCACGTCATTATGACATCACTGTGTAGTACATATATGATGTCACTGTAATACACATCAGTATGACGTCACTGTGTAGTACACATCAGTATGACATCACGGCAGTACATATAGGTATGATGTCACTGTAATACACATCAGTATGACATCACTGTAGTACATATAGGTATGATGTCACTGTAATACACATCAGTATGACATCACTGTAGTACATATAGGTATGACGTCACTATGTAGTACTCATCAGTATGACATCACTGTGTAGTACACATCGGTCTTACGTCACTGTACAGTACACATCTATATGATGTCACAGTACAGATCTATATGATGTCACAGTACAGTACTCATCTGTATGACATCACTGTACAGTACACATCGGTATGTCACTGTGTAGTGCACATCAGTATGACATCACTGTACACTATACATCAGTACAACATCACAACAGTACACATTAGTGTAACATCACTGTATCTCGGTACTATATAATCTGTAATAACTGTATTATCAGTTATTGGTACATCAGTGTTTGTTTTATCCCTGTATTGTGACATCACTATCTCAGTACTATGCCATCACTCTGTGCATTATCCCAGTACTATGACATCACTATCTCAGTACTATGTCATCACTCTGTGCATTATCCCAGTACTATGACATCACTATCTCAGTACTATGTCATCACTCTGTGCATTATCCCAGTACTATGACATCACTATCTCAGTACTATGTCATCACTCTGTGCATTATCCCAGTACTATGACATCACTATCTCAGTACTATGGCATCACTCTGTGCATTATTCCAGTACTATGACATCACTATCTCAGTACTATGTCATCACTCTGTGCATTATCCCAGTACTATGACATCACTATCTCAGTACTATGTCATCACTCTGTGCATTATCCCAGTACTATGACATCACTATCTCAGTACTATGTCATCACCCTGTGCATTATCCCAGTACTATGACATCACTATCTCAGTACTATGCCATCACTCTGTGCATTATCCCAGTACTATGACATCACTATCTCAGTACTATGTCATCACTCTGTGCATTATCCCAGTACTATGACATCACTATCTCAGTACTATGTCATCACTCTGTGCATTATCCCAGTACTATGACATCACTATCTCAGTACTATGTCATCACCCTGTGCATTATCCCAGTACTATGACATCACTATCTCAGTACTATGCCATCACCCTGTGCATTATCCCAGTACTATGACATCACTATCTCAGTACTATGCCATCACCCTGTGCATTATCCCAGTACTATGACATCACTATCTCAGTACTATGTCATCACCCTGTGCATTATCCCAGTACTATGACATCACTATCTCAGTACTATGTCATCACCCTGTGCATTATCCCAGTACTATGACATCACTATCTCAGTACTATGTCATCACTCTGTGCATTATCCCAGTACTATGACATCACTATCTCAGTACTATGTCATCACCCTGTGCATTATCCCAGTACTATGACATCACTATCTCAGTACTATGTCATCACCCTGTGCATTATCCCAGTACTATGACATCACTATCTCAGTACTATGACATCACTATCTCAGTACTATGACATCACTATCTCAGTACTATGTCATCACCCTGTGCATTATCCCAGTACTATGACATCACTATCTCAGTACTATGTCATCACTCTGTGCATTATCCCAGTACTATGACATCACTATCTCAGTACTATGTCATCACTCTGTGCATTATCCCAGTACTATGACATCACTATCTCAGTACTATGCCATCACTCTGTGCATTATCCCAGTACTATGACATCACTATCTCAGTACTATGTCATCACCCTGTGCATTATCCCAGTACTATGACATCACTATCTCAGTACTATGTCATCACCCTGTGCATTATCCCAGTACTATGACATCACTATTTCAGTACTATGACATCACTATCTCAGTACTATGTCATCACCCTGTGCATTATCCCAGTACTATGACATCACTATCTCAGTACTATGTCATCACTCTGTGCATTATCCCAGTACTATGACATCACTATCTCAGTACTATGTCATCACTCTGTGCATTATCCCAGTACTATGACATCACTATCTCAGTACTATGTCATCACTCTGTGCATTATCCCAGTACTATGACATCACTATCTCAGTACTATGTATCACTGACAAGCTTATAGCAATCCGCGAAAAAAAAGATTAAGTCGCTGTAACCAGATTTACATCTACAATTACTTAAAACATAACTGAAATTTAACCATTGAAAAACCACGCCAGGAGGAGTAAGGAGGGAGAACCAATAGAAGGCAGCATGGAGATCCTGGACTTTGTATCCGTGTCATCGTCCCGAAACAGGTGGCCCCGTTCTCCACCCTCTTATTAGACCATGATGATCCCGAACAAAAGGCTGAAGATATTACACTGTTAATAGGGCAAAGTACACCAAAGAATGCCAATCAACCCAAATGCTCCATGCCAAGAAAATACAGTGGTAGACCGCATCAATCCCAGATAACCGACTGCTTCATGTCAGTGCTGAGTGCTTGAATATACACAGCCATAAGTGATTAACTATTACGGGGCCTATAGAGTGCTGAGCGCTTCGATATTTTAATTATCAGTAATAATTCATTAACTATTACATCCAACGCATTTCGCCAAACAACCGGCCCACCAGGGGACATTATATACTAAATTACAGTCAAAGCAATTCATATAGATATGCAACCTGATGACAAGATGGCAGCTTGCATGCACTCCACAGTATCACACTTCTCTGGGGCAACATGACTTCGCTGCTCCAAACACCTCATGGACATCGTTGTGTGGATATATGCAAATTAGATAATAGTTAGATGCAACTATTAAAAGTGTAATAGATTCACTTGTAGCCCTTTGTTCAGGATCATCATAAGAGGTTGGAGAACAGGGCCGATCTTTTTGGGTCGATGACTCCATCACTATGTGGATTATCCCAGTACTATAACATCATATGCATTAACCCTATGCTATAACATTACTCTGTGCTTTATCCACATACTATGACATCACTGTGTGCTACATCCCTCTACCATGACATCGGTATATTTCTTACTCCTGTGCTTAGATCACTGTGGCCTTCCGCAGTGACATTGCTGTGTGCATTTTCATTGAATAGTGACATATATCCATTATTTGTATGCAGTAACATCACCATCTGCTTGGTATTCATACCGAGAGATCACTGTGTATTATTCCCTATGCTATGACATCACAATGTGTATTAATTTACATGCTGTGACATCACAGTGTGCATTATTCTACATGTTATGACATAGTATAGATTTCATAGAATTGGTAGAGTTGGAAGGGACCTCCAGGGTCATTGGGTCGAACCCCCTGCTCAGTGCAGGATTCACTAAATCATCCCAGACAGATGTCTGTCCAGCCTCTGTGCAACGTCCCATAGGGACAGCCCGGACACTTGACACACGTGGGGAGCTGGGAGGGTTAAGTGTTGGATTGTCACCTCCGCACTTAGCGGCTCTTTTTCCCAGATGGATGACACGTAGCCAAGGCCAGAGCGGGATTGCAGGCCACCAAAGACACCCCTAGGATAGGAATGCCAATAAACAGGATGATGGGGGTAGTAGTTGTCACGGGTGACGCCACCGTTCCTACACACCGACACACGACAGAGAATAACCGCACCACAGGAACGGTTAGGGCCCGGTATAAACTTTACGTGAAATAACTTTGGTAAACGATTATTCACAACAATTCAGGTACAATTCTTCACAGTGCAGGTAAGAAAAGGAAGTTCAGAGGTCAGGGAGGATGCACAGGATAAAACCGGTCCTACAGTCTGCGTTATCTGTACGGTACCGCTCCTGGACTGGGAGCACCCGGGAGGAGGAAGGGGGTAGGGGTCACTCCACAGACACTCCACAGTCCCCCCTTGTCTTCTGCATCCAGCTGTTCCCCGCACCGAACTCCCGGCTGTTATACAGCCGAGCGCTTGGAGCGGTGGATGCAGAAGACAAGCAGGGTGTCCCCACTTGTCTTCTGCATCCAGCTGTTCCCCACTCCGAGCACCCAGCTGTTATACAGCCAAGTGCTCGGAGCGGAGGATGCAGAAGACAAGCGGGTTGTCCCCGCTAGTCTTCTGCATTCAGCTGTTTCCCGCTGGGAGCGCCCGGCTGTCATACAGCCGAGCGCTCCCAGCGGAGGATGCAGAAGACAAGTGGGGTGTCCCCGCTTGTCTTCTGCATCCAGATGTTTTCTGCACGGAGCGCCCGGCTGTTATACAGCCGAGCGCTCCGTCCAGGGTATGGAGAACAGAGCTGGACGGCTCTGTTCTTCATACCCAGCCTGTCATCAGAGAGCAGGATACAGCTGAAACAATAGTATCAGCTGTATCCTGCTGTGACTCCCTGATAAGGCTCATTCAGCAAGCTGCATGTGAATGATAGATAATAAATGCAAGGCATTTAGTAGTCTCTGCTGCCTGCATGGTGAGAGGATGCAGCTATATGCACTCCTTAGTCAGTACGGTAAGTACACGGCCGTTTTCTATGATTGTTTTTATGTTTCTATATTTCCCCTTCTGTGATGCATTTATATTAGTGTAGGGATCCACTACCTGCAAGGAACCGTGAAGTGGTTAGTGGGCTCATGTATCTTGGCCAAAATCCAACTAATGCCTTGCATTTATTATCTATCATTCACATGCAGTGTGGCCTTAAGACTCCAGGGGGAGCCCAGGGTGGCAGTACCAATGTGGTTCACTGTTTAAAGTGCAGGGCAACCCGCCGAACTATTATGGCGTCATTAATAGGTTGCTGGTTTGCATGGTGAACTACATGTATCAGAAGGTCTGCCACTCTGTATCAGCTCTGTGCAGGAATATTCACCAAGCAGCTACCCTCCTCTATATTAAGAGGCTGTGTGAGTGGCTGTCTCATCGGTGTCCCTCACAGGTGCAATTAGCTCCCTCATTTGGTAGTGTGCTGCCTGCATGGTGAGAGGATGCAGCTATATGCACTCCTTAGTCAGTAAGTACATGGCCGTTTTCTGTGATTGCTGTTATGTATTATTCTACATGCTGTGACATCACAGTAGGTATTATTCTACGTGCTGTGACATCACAGTGTGCATTATTCTACGTGCTGTGACATCACAGTGTGCATTATTCTACATGCTGTGACATCACAGTGTGCATTATTCTAAGTGTTGTGACATCACAGTGTGTATTATTCTACATTCTGTGACATCACAATGTCTATTAATCTACATGCTATGACATCGCAGTGTGTATTATTCTACATTCTGTGACATCACAGTGTGCATTATTCTACATGCTGTGACATCACAGTGTGTATTATTCTACATGCTGTGACATCACTGTGTATTATTCTGCGTGCTGTGACATTACTGTGTATTATTCTATGTGCTGTGACATTACTGTGTATTATTCTATGTGCTGTGACATCACAGTGTGTATTATTCTACATTCTGTGACATCACAATGTGTATTATTCTGCATGCTGTGACATCACAGTGTGTATTATTCTATGTGCTTTGACATCACCGTGTGCATTATTCTACATGCTGTGACATCACTGTGTATTATTCTGCGTGCTGTGACATCACAGTGGGTATTATTCTACGTGCTATGACATCACATTGTGTATTATTCTAAATGGTGTGACATCACAATGTTAATTATTCTACATGCTATGACATCACAGTGTGTATTATTCCACATGCTGTGACATCACTATTTATTATCCTTTGTGCTGTGACATCACAGTGTGTAATATTCTATGTTCTATGATATCACAGTGTGTATTATTCTACGTGGTGTGACATCACAGTGGGTATTATTCTACGTGCTGTGACATCACAGTGTGCATTATTCTACATGCTGTGACATCACTGTGTATTATTCTGCGTGCTGTGACATTACTGTGTATTATTCTACGTGGTGTGACATCACAGTGGGTATTATTCTACGTGCTGTGACATCACAGTGGGTATTATTCTACGTGCTGTAACATCACAGTGTGGAATAATCTACGTACTCTGACATCACAGTGTGTGTTATTCTACATGCTGTGACATCACAATGGGTATTATTCTACGTGCTGTGACATCACAGTGTGTTATTCTACATGCTGTGACATCACAATTGGTATTATTCTACGTGCTGTGACATCACAGTGTGTATTATTCTACGTGCTCTGACATCACAGTGTGTTATTCTACGTGCTGTGACATCACAATGGGTATTATTCTACGTGCTGTGACATCACAGTGGGTATTATTCTGCATGCTGTGACATCACAATGTGTAATAGTCTATGTTCTGTGATATCACAGTGTGTATTATTCTGCATGCTGTGACATCACAGTGGGTATTATTCTACGTGCTGTGACATCACAGTGGGTATTATTTTACGTGCTGTGACATCACAGTGGGTATTATTCTGCATGCTGTGACATCACAATGTGTAATAGTCTATGTTCTGTGATATCACAGTGTGTATTATTCTGCATGCTGTGACATCACAGTGTGTATTATTCTGCATGCTGTGACATCACAGTGGGTATTATTCTACATGCTGTGACATCACAGTGGGTATTATTCTACGTGCTGTGACATCACAGTGTGTATTATTCTGCATGCTATGACATCACAGTGTGTATTATTCTGCATGCTATGACATCACAGTGTGTATTATTCTACGTGCTGTGACATTATCTTCGACCTGTTAGTACACTTCTCTTATTACTTGCGTTTTATGATATCTACGTTAATAGAGGGCAGGCCTGCATTTGTTACCCCTAACAATTAACCAGATTTGAAGGCCAGTCTCACGGGAGTGTATTGTCACAGCGTATAACATGGGTCATTCACTATACCAGTCTCACATAGGCTGCCATGATGGCACTCACACAAATTGTGCAAAATATGCATGCAAGAAAAATCGCAGCAAGTTCTATCTAGGAGCGTGTTACGTGCGCATACACACCAAGATGGCGATTGGCGATATGCAGGAAGTGCACAATGTCACTATGTACTTACTGTGTGCCACGCACGGAACTTGTGTGAGTCCAGCCTAAGACCGTCCCTCCCTGGTGGACCTCAAACATCCATACTTTACATAGACAGTCGATTCAATGTTAGTGGACACCATGTAATGCTTCATTTCCAGTGTGGGGGCGCCACAGGGAAATAGAACACTTACTACAGGGTTCCCAACAGATTACAGCTGATCACTATGGGTGATCCCAGCAGCGGGATACTTTGCGATCAGTTCATTTACAGTACTTCTGTATTACAGTGGTCACAGGTGCTACGGGCAATACTAACATTTATTCTTAGGACTACTTTCAGGGACGCACAAACTTCAGTGCATCATGATAAATCAATAACTCTGTATCAGCATTTATCCTTAATTGTATCTTACCTGCCATCTAGTGGTGGAGGATGATGATATAATGGGAGCGATTATCACACAGTAGATATCGCATAATGGAATGTGCTAATTTCTAACTACCTTATCACGATATACAGCAAATATAGCATGGTACCGTGTTAGCCAGAAAAAAATCTAGGTGATGTTAAAGGCCATGTACACCGTAGTACTTTTTTTTTCTTTAATAAATGTGATTTTGGAAATCAAAACTTTTTTAAATTGGTTTTTATTAAAAAAGTTTGTGTTTGATTTCTATGCTTGTACTTTCCGATCCCTGCTGTTGCAGCAGGAGTCCAGCTGTCAGACACAGCTGACTCCTGCTGCTGATGGCGCGAGCTCAGCTTCTGAGCCCACGCCCTCCACAGCGCAAAAATATACACCTTGGGGTGGGAAGGGGTTAAATAATGTTACATCGATACACCAGGGTCAGAGAACTAAAGTTTGTATATAAGATGATAGTTAAGAGGTAGCAGAAAAGATGACTTAGGGTGGTTTCATGCGATGCGAGAGTGAGTAAAAACGCAGAATTACGAAACCAATGTTTTTCAATGGTTTCCTTCACTCGTGCGATGTGAAGTGAAAAAAAAATCTCAGCATGTCTTATCTGTGTTTTGCATTTTTTATCTCCTATGTTTCCCTATGGAGCCTCCTTTTTATCACATCGCAAAGCACGAACTTACGAATTTCATGTGATGCAATGCGTTTTTAACATAAGAAAGTCCTATTGACTTTCGCGCTAAAAAATTGAGGCAAAATCGTGCAAAAAAGAAAAAAGCAAGAAAATCACAAGTGCCAACGAGGTTTTTGTGAGAAAAAGCAGTGCTGACGCTCAAAAACCGAAGGGCAAAAGTTGTGGTTTTGCCGTCATTTTCTCGCGGCAATGTGTCGCGATCACCTGTGTGAAACTAGCCTTAGGATACTTTTAAATGGGCCAGTAGTCGCCCCAAAAAAGTTGCTCAAAACAGTGATTACGCACAACTGTCATCCTGTGTAAACACGGGAGCTGACAGGGTAAGTGAATCATGCACTGGTCAGAGCCGCTTGGTTTTTAGCGCATTTAAAAATCAACCAAGTATTGGCCCAGGTAAACAGGCAGCCGTTGATCTATAAAAGACTGCCTGTTTACTGTGAATGGAAGTGGATAGCCGTAAGGGAGCTCCGGCACGCTCCGACTCCATTCACTGAATCATTTGGATGGCTGTTGGATGCTTAATGTTAGGACCGGCAGCTCTCGGGGTCTCCGCGTCCGCACCACCGGTCCTATCACCCGAGCTGATTGGGTGTGGCGCAGGGGAGCTCCGGTCTTGGTGACCTCCCTGGGCCGTCAGGGTCCCAGACACTGGCTCCTGGCGCGTGCTCCTGTGCTCAGGGGGTGGCGCCTGGGGGGTCAGTTGCTGGAGATGCGGCGATGCAGTCCACGTTGCCATGACATCCTGACTAGCAGCATCTGCACTTGCTGCGGGATGTCTGGGATCTGCACTTGCTGCCTTTTGCCTGGGTCTGGCTGCTGGCAGGCTCCCCGCCCCAATCAGCTGCTGGGGCGGGAGTACTGACAGCATTTAAACATGCCTGTTTCTCTCCAGCATTGCCAGTGTATGTTTGTTTCCAGGCTACAACCGCATATTTCTGATCTGATTTCCCGTTGTGACCCTCTGCTTTTGGACCTGACCCTGACTTTGCCTAATCCCTGGTACAGCGTATTCTCCTGTTGCCGACCAGGACTTCCTGACTTGCCTCTGTGTCTGTTTGTCTGTGTTTTTGTTTGTAAGTCTGACCCCCTGCCCCCGCTTCCCTAGTGAGTATAGGGACCGTCGCCCAGTTGTTGCCCTGGGGCCTAGCCCAGGGGGGCAAGTAGATAGGGACAGGGGTTGTGGGTAGCTTTTAGGGACTTCCAGTACCCGGACCCCAGTTCCGTGACACTTAAAGGGGTTGTCCCGCGCCGAAACGTTTTTTTTTTTTTTTCAATAGCGCCCCCCCCCCCCTCCCCCGTTCGGCGCGAGACAAACCCGATGCAGGAATAAAAAAAAAAAACGGCCAGTACTTACCCGAATCCCCGCGCTCCGGCGACTTCTTACTTAAGTAAGATGGCCGCCGGGATCTTCACCCACGGTGCACCTCCTGATTGGCTGGAATCGGCACACGTGACGGGGCGGAGCTACGAGGAGCCGCTCTCCGGCACGAGCGGCCCCATTCAGAAAGGAAGAAGTCCGGACTGCGCAAGCGCGTCTAATCGCTGAAAATTAGACGGAGCCATGGAGACGAGGACGCTAGCAACGGAACAGGTAAGTGAATAACTTCTGTATGGCGCATAATTAATGCACAATGTACATTACAAAGTGCATTAATATGGCCATACAGAAGTGTATAACCCCACTTTGTTTCGCGGGACAACCCCTTTGAGCGTCCAATGGTGGTCCTATGTAAAGGTACCCTTAGGAACTCACGGCTCCGATGATGGGTGTGAAGTGTCCTTATGATGAGTCAAACCCGGATGTTAAATTAAGCCCTTGTGTTAATCTCCGGGAAGTTCTTATCAGTTTGAGTTCGCAAATGTTTCTGTCTCTTATCATTCTTAAGATGACCTCTGAGTATTAAAGGCCCATTTAGACACAACGATTATCACTCAAAATTTGCTCAAAAGACCTCTTTTGACCGATAATCAATGTGTGCATTTACACGGCAAAATGATTATTTAGGAAATCGCTTAAACGGCAGTTTGAGTGACAGTTTTGAGCGTTCACTTTGCATAAGTGTATAAATGAAGGCTCATGCTGTATGCAGAAGACAAGCAGGACCGCTATCTTCTGCATACAGCTGTTGTCTTCAGGGAGCACTCAGCTGGTATACAGTTGAGCCCTCCGAGCGGGAAGTGCAGAATACAGCTGGAGCGCTGTGTTCTCCAAGCGGGATACCAGCTGAAACAATAGTATCAGCGGTATCCCACTGAGAACTCAGCACGTGGTCCTGATAAGACTCATCGTTGTCTTTCAGCTTGCTGAAAAACAACGATGAGCGAATCGTTAACGAAAACTGCACGATGGCCGCGTGTTTAGATCCAAGTGAGAATCGTTGGGTCTAAATGGACCTTAAGACTTTTAGGTCCGCTAAACCGTGATCCGGTCCGGAGAAATGGTTTATTGTGTGTCCGTGTACTGATTCATCCTGGACTGTAGGCTCAGTTTTGTTCCTCCCATAGGGCACCTTGTACACCGTATCATGTGGACCACACTGGAGGATGTACAGGTGAAGGGAGAGGCGTAACTTGAAGCTCCCGGGCCCCGATGCAAAACTTGTAACAGGGCCCCCAACTATAATGCTTTACTCATAGTACTGGGTTCCCTATATGGAGAAGAGAGGCCTTATGGGCCCCCTAAGGCTCCTGGGCCCGGTGCAACCGCATCCCCTGCATCCTCTATAGTTATGCCCCTAGGTGAAGGCGTCCGTTTGTTGGATATGGGTGCAGGTCTTATATTTTCTGCTGTCAGAATGGAAAGCAACTTCATAAATCTACGTTTACTGGTTTGTTTTGCAATGTCCAGACCAGTAACCTACCGACACCCCGGCTGACCTTGAACTTCACGGGAGTGGTTGTTCGTCGTGAGTACCTTCTCAAAGCTCAGTGATTTTGTTTTGAGAATAGTGGTGTGTGAACTCGGCACGCGCACTTTGTTTGGGTTTCCGCACCTGTGGACATGAAGTCACGATATCATTTATCAGATTGTTCCAGCGAGAAGGGATTAAAGAACGGATCCGCAGCTGTAACCATCACCGGTATGAGAAGACACAGTGCCGATCCTGCGCAGCATATTTTGAGTTTTAGTCTCTCCCATGTTTTTATCTAACAATGATGGGAATGTGTTACCAACTATGCCAGCTATGCCATTTATATGGCTCTTGACCCAAGCAGCTGTGCTTAAATCCAGCTAACCAACAGTAAAGCTGCATTTACACAGGCGATTGCAAGTTGCGCCCAACATTCTCAGGCGCAATTTGCGTCCGATGTGCAGGACACCGCACATGACATGCCCTAATACTGTCTGAAAATTGGACAAGAATAGGATATGCAACGATTTTTGAAACTCGGAGTGAAAAATCACTTGTGTGAATTAACCTATTCAAATGAATGGGTTCTTTTTCCATGCGAGTTCTGTCTGTCGTGGAATTGAACAGAACTTGTAAAGAAACATCGCCCTTGTGAATACACCCATAACCTCTGGACTCTGCACGATCACCTCTTTCTCCTTCGGTTCCTATATATACTTGCACTTGTTTTGGACCTTGCTAGTTGGTCAGTGTTCTCCTGTGTTTTCTGTCCCGTCTTAAGGCACTTACACTGAAAGATAATCGCTCAAACGACAGTTTGAGTGACCGTTTAGAGTGATCATCTTTGTATAACTCTAAGTAGCTAATTAGCTACTTAAGAGTTAATGCAGGTGGAGCGGGATACCGCCACGATAGCTCCGAGAACAAAGCAGCTGTTTTGTATATGCAAATAGCTGCATTGTTCTCGGAGCTTGCAGCTGGTGTCCCGCTGAGAACTGCGAGCAGGATACCAGCTGAAAGAATACTATCAGCGTGCAGCGCTGATAAGAGTCACCGATGAATGAACAGTGCACGATGGCAGTGCATTTGGACACAACAATTATCGCTCAAAAGATGGCTTTTGAGCAATAATCGTTGTGTCTAAATGGGCCTTTACTTGTTCTGTTCTTGAGTATTCTGTCCTCAGCCACCCTGCTGTACCCGGCTTTGTTCCTGTGAGTGTCCTGTCTGTCTTGCCTCATACTTGTGAGAATCCTTAGTTTATTAAAGCCTCCATTATCAAGAGTATTGCTGTATTCTGCCTGTTTCTCACTGCTGGCATCACCCGAAGGGACCACAGCCCTGCCTGGAGGGACCCCAATTTGCTTCTCTGGAGGAGGAAGGAAAAACTGTCCAAAGTAGCAGAAATACATTCAGTGGCACACACAGAAGAGAGGGGGCATGGTTGTACTTAATGGTATGACCATGTGATAGAGACCAACTTGCCCCTACTCCATTTCTCTTTAGGCCACTGGCCTGACTCACCCACAACTTCCATCTGCATTACTGAATCTCTTAGGTGACCCATACATAAACCGCTAGCAGCTGGGGAATTCATGGTGTGTTAAAGAGAACTTGTCATCAACTATAAGCACCATAACTTACTTTATGGTGCTTATAGTTGATGCCAGGTTTCCTTATTGCTTACAGCCATACAGAACCTGGCAGGTTCCCTTTAAGCTTATGGGCTCATAGGACAGGGACTGCAGAGTCAGCGGTTTGCTTTATATACTTACCTGACTCCCTGTTCCTTCACTCTCCGCCTATCATTATGGACAGTATATGAATATATACACAATGAAGAGATATGTCTGCTGCATGTACCAAGCAGCAGCTTCCCAGGTGGACAGTGAGAGAACAGGTAGACCGGTGAATATGAAAGTCACATCCCCAGACTCAGCGGCCCTTGTCCTATGAGACCGTTACCTTAGTTTATGGAGCTTGTACTACCTGACAGGTTCCATTTAAGGTTTGGGATACACACCAAAATGCAGGATAAGCCATCAATAGCAGATTGGCAGGGATCCGCCACTCGAGATCACTGCCAATCAGCTGATAGTCCGGCCCACTGTCATTGCAGCGGGCAGAACCATCGTCATCAGTTGTCAGGGACAGAAGTGTAATGGCCGGCTTCGCTCACATTGAAATCAATGAAGCAATTACATTTCCGTCCCTGACCACTGATGTGGACGTCTGGCCCTGACCACCAATGACAACGATGTCAGTGCAGCGGGCCGGACGATCAGCTATTCAGTAGGGATCTTGAGCACTGGATCTCCGTCTATCCGCTATTGTTGACTTATGCTAAGGAACGTATTACGGAAACGCCATGATTTTTTTTGGTCACATTCATGCAGAACCCAGAAGAAAAAGCATCACTATGAAATCATGGGGGCGGTACAGTACGGCCTCATAGAAGTCTATGGATTCTGTATGTATGCAGAAACTGCAGGAAAATGTATAGAAACCTGTACACATCATACCCTGGTCACATGGAAATAAGGCACCGCTACTATAGAAAAGGTTTTGTTTATTTTAAATGCAACACGTTTACTTTGTGATTGCTACATTGTATACATATCATACACAAGGACACGGAACACGGATAGCACAGGTCCTGGGCATGCATTCCCAATATCGCCTCACAATCCTAATTCACTACTTTTAAGGTCACTTTGTTATCTGTGACATTCCCTTCATATACAGCCAGGTCAAATTTTAATTCCAATTTTAGACATACATAGGGGAGATGAAATGGAATCTGAGCAAAGGCTCAATAACCAACCTGCTGATCGCCGCGGCGCCACTTATTTTACGGAGACAATAACTTAAATGTTATGCCCACATCAAGCACCTTTTAAAAGTTTTTATATGAAAGGCATATTTGAAAATACTTTACTTGTGTTGGTACTGATACTGACTTACAGCCTGTATTTTACTCCAGAGCTGCATTCACAATTCTGCTCGGTGCTACTGGAAATAGTCAACAAGCTTATCTATAGACAGATGTCATAACACCTGAGATTAGCTGAGCAATATATTGTAGGCTGGTGTAAAGATTGCACTTCCTAAAATGTAAATCACCACTGTGCAGACAATACTGGAAGATTGCAGCTCTGAAGCTTGCAGAATAGTTAATGCAACTTTGGAATATTATACAGACCGTTAATACAAATGCAAAATACTTAATAATAATAATTTAATCTTTCTGTGTAGGTTGATTTGATACATAAGCTATAAAACATGAAGGAGTAGGCTTTAAAGGGGTTGTCCCGCGCCGAAACGGGTTTTTTTTTTTTTTAACCCCCCCCCCCCCGTTCGGCGCGAGACAACCCCGATGCAGGGGTTAAAAAAACAACCCGCACAGCGCTTACCTGAATCCCGGCGGTCCGGCGTCTTCATACTTACCTGCTGAAGATGGCCGCCGGGATCCTCTGTCTCCGTGGACCGCAGGGCTTCTGTGCGGTCCATTGCCGATTCCAGCCTCCTGATTGGCTGGAATCGGCACGTGACGGGGCGGAGCTACACGGAGCTACACGGAGCCCCATTGAGAAGATAAGAAGAC
Organism: Eleutherodactylus coqui; assembly: GCF_035609145.1. Classification (NCBI taxonomy): domain Eukaryota; kingdom Metazoa; phylum Chordata; class Amphibia; order Anura; family Eleutherodactylidae; genus Eleutherodactylus; species Eleutherodactylus coqui. The sequence continues at coordinate 35,973,109 of NC_089839.1, forward strand.
CCGGACTGCGCAAGCGCGGCTAATTTGGCCATCGGAGGGCGAAAATTAGTCGGCTCCATGGGAACGAGGACGCTAGCAACGGAGCAGGTAAGTATAAAACTTTTTATAACTTCTGTATGGCTCATAATTAATGCACAATGTACATTACAAAGTGCATTATTATGGCCATACAGAAGTGTATAGACCCACTTGCTGCCGCGGGACAACCCCTTTAAATTGGTTCTCCAACTGAAAGGGGATACCCCTGAATTTAAAGTTATACCCTAACTTTATGATTGGTGAGGGTCTCACCGCTGAGATGCCACGGATCCTGAGAACGATGGCCCCTTGACTCCCTCTTTTCATTACTGCGGAGTTACTTCTCCCATCCACAGTGACATCAGACTGAATGCAGTGCTGGCCAAGCATACTTGATTCATTTATGAATCATACTTGATTGATTCATTTCAATCACTGGCGTAACTATAGGGGATGTGGTTGCACCCGGGCCCTGTAACCTTAGGGGACCCATAAGGCCTCTCCTCTCTATGTGGGGGACTCATTACTATGAATAAACCATTATATTTGGGGGCCGTGTTACAGGGGCCCAGGAGCTTCAAGTTACGCCTCTGCGTTAAAGGGTTAAGAGAAGTTGGGGGGCCCCAAGATAAACTTTTGCACCCGGGCCCTTGAGTCTTTAGCTACGCCTCTGATGGGGCTGATGGAAATTTGCAGAGCGCTTGTACTCTGCTATCTCTGGAAGTCCCATTGAAAGTGAATGGAGCAGTACCACGCATGCTTGACCACCGTTTTATTCAATCTTCTCCTTCCTACAGACACGGAAGACATGGGACCACCATCTTGGAGATCAGTGGGGGTCTCAGCAGTAAGACTCCCAACGATCATAAAATTATCACCTATATTGTGGATAGGGAAAAATTTTAAATTTTTGAATAACCCCTTTAATGTATCTTTATAAAAAAAAACACCTTCTGAGTCAACACGGCTGCTACAAAGATGCTTTCCTTCTTTGTCTGTTTGAATCAGTAATGGATTAATTTCCTGTTGTCACTTATGGACAGAACCTAAAGAAGAAACAACCTAGGCAGAACCTCAGAGGAGGACAACATCTCCAGATCTTAGATCTTCACTGGGGAAATCCTCTTGTAAATACACACAGATAAACGAAGGATAAAGTATCCCAACAAATTGAAAAATGCCGTTTTTATCGAGTGACCTAAACAAATTGTTACAAAATAACCATCTACAGTTTGCTGCTAATACATTTAACAAAGCAGAAAAGGACAATCCTTTTTACACGGTGCCCACAGGACAAGTACAAGCTTTCACGGTAGGTATGAGAAGTAATGCTGCCGGGGCACTGCCCTGGCCGTAACCCAAAGTGTGGGAATCAACGGTAGAAAGTAACACAAGCTATGTGTACACATGAATGCCAACTACACTAAAACGTATCAATAGTAAACATGAATGACAAAATTCCCCACATCCCGGGTCCCATAGTCCGTTACTACTAACTAGAGACGAGCGAGTATACTCGCTAAGGCACATTACTGGAGCGAGTAGTGCCTTAGCCGAGTATCTCCCCGCTCGTCTCTAAAGATTCGGGGGCCGGCGCGGGTGACAGGTGAGTTGCGGCGGGGAGCGGGGGGGGAGAGAGATCTCCCCTCCGTTCCTTCCCGCCCCCCGCAGCTTTAGAGACGAGCGGGGAGATACTCAGCTATGGCACTACTCGCTCGAGTAATGTGCCTTAGCGAGTATACTCGCTCATCTCTACTACTAACCTTATCCTCGGTTTAAAATAATGGTAAATTGTCAATGTATGGCAGAGTGTGGTCCAGTCCTGGCAACTAAATTCAAGTTAATGTCACATACACTCATTGACAAAACAATCATGCACCCAGATAGAAACGTCAAATTGCTGCAAAACTCAGTATACAGATATGATTACAGTTGTGGTATCATTAGACACTGGGTCTTGCCACCAAAGGTGACCCAACAGGGTAATAGAGCCTCCGTTGAATTGTACAAATTTTCCCATTAAACTCATCCTTTCGCTCTAATTTTGTAGTCACTTACTTACATCATCACTACATTTACATGTATATAAAGTTTCATCAGATTCCAACAACGCCTTTTTGGTTCATTATATATTTTTTTGTCAATGAGTGTATTTTTATGGAGACTAAAGCCCTTCGGAAAACCATGCGTCGTAATAAGTACCAAGACTTTAAAAGGGGTGAAGTGTCATGCAGGGGTGTATGTTGGAGCTTCTGGACCCACTGGTCCAGATATAGACATTAGGTGACCGGCAGGTTTGTAGTTCCGGGTCTTACGGTCAAGTAGGAACTATCAAAGGTTGATCCAGGGATTATTCTGATAGCCGTTATGGAGTCGGGAAGGAATTTTCCCCCAAATGGGCTACTTGGCTTCTGCCTCTTGGGGTTTTTGCCTTCTTCTAGATCAACTAGGGGGTTGAAATAGGCTGAACTAGATAGACATTGTCTTCATTCAGCCTAACATACTATGTTACCATGCATTACACTGGTGTCGTCGTTTTGCAGTAGAGCGGCCTTTAGGCTCACTCAAGCTCAACTGCTACCTTTACTCTCCTGATGTCGTGTTAACACTGGGATGTTCTAACTACCCCAACAAGATAATATGATCTGCAATCTACTTTTACTGGAGGTAATAAAAAAATAATAATTTCCATTCTTCAATATCGACACCATCCAACTCTAGTGAGATTTATTAGTGGTTATCGGCAGAGACTAAGCAATCTGGGGATTCGTTGAGGATTTGGGAAGGAGTCACTATTCTAGACTCTAGCAGCTCATACTGGCAGTGAGCAACGCCTGGTCTTAAGGACCGACCAGCAGTCTAACCAATACAATTAGGACAACACGACACTCATCACAGTACGGATTCCTTAGATTCGGGCACGGATAGGTTGTGAGGATTGGAGCTCTGGTCCCTGGGCATTACGAGGGGTGAGGTTTCCTCTTCAGACTTGCAGTTTGGCACAGCTTCTACGTAAACGTCGTTCAGCTCTTGTTGGTTCTTCGCGGCTTCTTTTTGGTTGAGATAATGGAGGATTCCGGCTCCAAGAGCATCTCCTTCAACATTTACCACTGTAGTCGTCCGATCCCTTTACATAAAGCAATGAAGGAAGTGATTTGGATGCATGAGAACTTATCCACAAGTCACATGTAAAGATGCATAATCTCCAGTGCACCAGAGCATAACCATCTACTCTATTGGCTTGGATGAGGCCTCGGTCAGACGACCGTTTTTTGCCGCGATTTGCAGATTGCATGACGGATGCGCATCCGCAAATCGCGTGACCGGGGCCGAAAAATCGACGAAAAAATCTGCAGCTAGCAGCGTTTTCGGCGAAACTGGCAGACACGAGGAATCGCAGATCGCGCCTATCTGCGATCTGCGATTCCTTGTGTTTTAATATATGCGTACAATGGGGCTGGCGGCAGCAGCGCTGACCCCATTGAGAACATATACTACAAATATCATTCTCCTCTGCCACAGCTGTAATAGCTGTGGCAGAGAAGAATGATGTTCGCCCATTGAATTCAATGGAGCCGGCAATACAGCCGGCTCCATTGAAAGCAATGGGCTGCCGGCGAGCGCGGGATGAATTTTCGGGAAGGGCTTAAAAATATAAGCCCTTCCCTGAAAATCATCCTAAAATGTGTAAAAATAAAAAAATATATATATACACACCTTGTCCCTGCAGCCGGAGTTCAGCGCAAGGACCAATCAGGGGCAGCTCTCAGCAATTGAATGACAGCTGAGAGCTGCCCCTGATTGGTCCCTGCGCTGAGCCAATCAGAGGCAGCACTCACTCACCCATTCATGAATTCATGAATGGGTGAGTGAGAGCTGCCTCTGATTGGTGAGGGCTGTGACCAATCAGAGGCAGCCCATTCAGCAGGCGGGGATTTTAAATCCCCGCCTGCTGAATACTACACAGAGCAGTTCAGGAGAACTGCCGGCCGTGGCTGAACTCCGGCTGCAGGGACAAGGTGAGTATATATATATTTTTTTATTTTTACACATTTTAGGATGATTTTCAGAGAAGGGCTTATATTTTCAAGCCCTTCCCGAAAATTCATCCCGCACTCGCCGCAGCCCATTGCTCTCAATGGAGCCGGCTGTATTGCCCGTCTGACTGACGCCTGAATCTGAACATCGGGCCATGATGGAATAACCTGGACCCCTTCTGCTATAAATATACACAGATAGAATACCTTATAACTGTTTTAGAATCCGAGCCGTTTGGGATGTTTTAAGGATTTAAAGAGACTCTGTTACCTGCTTTTAGTCCTATGAGTTAAGCTTATGGGCTGAAAGCAGATGACTCGCTGAGTCCGGAGATGTAAGTGTTAGACTTGCCTCCCCCATCGTTTCTCCAATGTTAGCGCTGCAGTGAATTGAGCAGCGCTGCTAAGTAGTCCGCCAGCTCTTATCTTATAGTGGGAGGACTACTTAGCAGCGCCAATTAATGCGCTGCAGTGGTGGCTACCAGCGCTGACACCGAGGGAACGACATCAGAGGTAGGTATAACCCTTATATGCCCGGTCTCAGCGGGTCAACTACTTTTTTTCCCCATAAGCTTAGCTCATAGAACTAAAAGTAGGTGACAGCGTCTCTTTATGGAGAAAAATATATGTGATGTTTGAATTAACCCTTTAGAATTACTTGGATTTCTGCTTTGACTACTAATAAAATGGGTTCCGATTGTTATCTAAGTCATAATTATAGACAAACACAATGTAACTAAACTACCGTATTTTCCGGCGTATAAGACGACCTTTTAACCCCCAAAAATCTGCTCTGCAGTCGGGGGTCGTCTTATACGCTGGGTATACAGTTGTCCAAAGAAAAAAAATGAATACTCACCTCCGGCGGCGCTGCTGCAGGCAGTCTCTCCCCCATGCAAGCCGGCAGAGCATTGCTTTCTGCAAGCGGGGCTTGAATGCCCCACCTCCAGAAAGCTAATGCTCTCATTAGCTAACTTGGTCTGGCGTTAGCCAATCACAGCCATTCATGACGTCATTGAATGGCTGTGATTGGCTAATGCCAGACTAAATTAACCAATCAGAGCATTAGCTTTCTGGAGGCGGGGCATTCAAGCCCCGCTTGCAGAAAGCAATGCTCTGCCAGCATGCACGGGGAAGCGAGAGCCTGTAGCAGTGCCGCCGGAGACGAGTATTAATTTTTTTCTCACACTGTATTCCTGGCATATAAGACGAAAAGTCGGGGGTCGTCTTATACGCCCCGTCGTCTTTTATATGCTGGAAAATACGGTAATTACATACACAGTTGTACTGTTCATGCATTTTATGGAATATATTGCATAATCATCCACAGTGCAGAAAAAAAAAGTAAGTGAACCCATGAATTTAATAACATCTAGATCTCAATTTAGCAACAATCACCTCCACAAAATGTTTCCTATAGCTGCAAATAAGATATGAACAACGGTGAGAAGGAATTTAGGACGATTCCTGCCTGCAAAATATGTATCAGTTCATCAATATTTTTGAGATGGTGTAGGTTAAGGCTCGGGATTTCAATAGGGTTAAAAGGAACCTATCGCCAAACTATGGTGCTCATAACACAGGTTCCAAGGAGTCTGAGGATGTAGTTTTTATACTGACCCAACTCCCTATTCTCGAGCTGTCACCTGTGGAAGTTGGCACTACTCCCATAGAGAACAGTGTGTGCAGGCAGACAGCTTGCAGACTTAAAGGGGTTGTCCCGCGAAACAGAGTTGGGGTTATACACTTCTGTATGGCCATATTAATGCACTTTGTAATGTACATTGTGCATTAATTATGAGCCATACAGAAGTTATTCACTTACCTGCTCCGTTGCTAGCGTCCCCGTCTCCATGGTGCCGTCTAATTTTCAGCGTCTAATCGCCCGATTAGACGCGCTTGCGCAGTCCGGTCTTCTCCGTGTTGAATGGGGCTGCTCGTGCTAGAGAGCTGCTCCTCGTAGCTCCGCCCCGTCACGTGTGCCGATTCCAGCCAATCAGGAGGCTGGAATCGGCAATGGACCGCACAGAAGACCTGCGGTCCACCGAGGGTGAAGATCCCGGTGGCCATCTTCGCAAGGTAAGTAAGAAGTCACCGGAGCGCGGGGATTCAGGTAAGTACTATCCGGTTTTTTTTTTCAACACATGCATCGGGTTTGTCTCGCGCCGAACGGGGGGCTATTGAAAAAAAAAAAACCGTTTCGGCGCGGGACAACCCCTTTAAGTCACTGACCTCCACAAGTGACAGTGCGGGAATCAGGTGCATGCGCGGTGACTGCTTCTCGGCCACACAGACGCATGCACCTGATAGCTCAGAGTGGCACACACCCAGTGCAGTTCAATGCATGATGTCTCCAGCAGGTGGAGCTGAAGATGTCATTAAAGACAGAAAGGGGCGGTTCTTCAGGAGATTGGAGGAGAGTGAGCCCAGTCCAAAGACAGAGGTGGACCGCCCATCAGATGGTCCCGGGTTAATTTGCATATGGCACACAACACTATTGAGGAGGGATAGTTCTGGAATGGTAACCCACTGGAAACTGATAAAGGCAATTATGGGTTCATGATAACAGCGTACATGTAACTGTGTAATCTGGTCATATCAGTAAAATTAGGTAAAGCTACTAAGATGGAAGATGAAGTTGCCATGAAACCATTGGCCATACTTACACTATCCAGTCTACAGCCAGTATCAATGACAAGTCATTAGTGGGAAGTCCAATGGCCTCTAGAATAATTGCTATGGTGAGGACACCCCCTGCAGGTATCCCAGCAGCACCGACACTTGAGGCAGTGGCAGTCACACTGTGAATTAAGCAAAAATAATAAAGCATTCTTCAAAGAATAAATTATAATACTTCAATAGAATCATGTGATCATTACAGAAATACACAGTACGTCATTGTTCAGACTTGGTAGACAGGTTTCAGTTCACAACATGCATATCTGGTTAGAAGGTCCTTTTAGATGAGCCAATTATTGGGCAGAACGTTCCTCCAAACGCTTGTTTGCCCGACAATCAGGCCATGTGAACCAGGAGATGCCCAACCAGCTTATAGGGACTAACAATCATAATTGCAATCATTTATCCCATAGGCTGATTCTCGGCCCATGTAACAGTAAATCATCGGCCTGAGAACTTGGTCCTTGTAAAAGGACCTTACATTTACGGACATGGAATGACTAATATCTTACAGAATTGTGAAGATCTGTCCAGCGTTTAGGTCATAGTTATTCATCTGGGCGATGAATACTGCTGCCATGCACTGGAATATCGCTGCACCGTCCATATTCACTGTGGCCCCGATGGGAAGGATGAACCTGCTGATCCTTTTGTCGATGCCGTTGTTTTCTTCTATACATTTAATCATGGTGGGAAGAGTGGCAGAGCTAAGAAACAGAGAGATACAGTTGGTTAAAAAATTTCAGAGGGCGGCACAAAAACAGTCATGTGCAGAACATCTCTTTTTTTTACCCTGTCCTGCTGCAGAACTTTTTGTTTTTATCATTTTCTTTTTTTCTTCTCCTCCGCTTTCAAAAATTCATTACTTTATTTCCCCTGTGACATAGCTGCACGAGGGCCTGATTTTGGCAGACTAAGTTGTATTTTTCAGTGGTACGAGAAAAAAGTATCCCTGCTTCTGCAATCAATCCGATGGCCTCTGGCTGCCATGACACTCGGACAGCTTCCCACAATTGTATTGCGCATTTCAAAGGTTATCAGTCATGGCTGGTGTTATCTTCAATCTGTTGTGGGCAAGTGTTGACTGTCAAAGATGGACAACACCCACCGTGTAGCCATGTAGACTTCCAAGCCCATTCCATACACAGATACCTGACGTGCACCAGACATGAATGGCGCACGTCAGGAAGGGGGTTTTTGCATCATAATCTTTGTGCCACCAATTTGACTGAGATGCAGTACCCGGCACAGCCACCAAACAGGAGCTATAAGCACTTCATGAATGAGCCACTGTGCCTCTGTATACAATGCGGGGGATGTGGTGATACCAAAGGTTGCAGATCGCAGAGATTGGACCTCCACCAAACTAAAGGCCCATTTACACGTAACGATTATCGCTCAAAATGCGTTCAGACAACCAAAAATGAGCGATATTCGTTACATGTGAATGCGGCCATTGTGCACTTTTCATCTGAATGATGATTCTAAGGTGAACTTAAAATCCATTGTTCACCGTCAGAGAAATAAAGTATTTCTTAATAGAGCGCATGCTGTGTTCTCTGCGGGAGTCGGAAAATTACATGGCAGCTCGAGAACAATGCAGCAGTATGCACAGCTGGGCTTGTGATTAATCACATGCTGGGCTCTGCAAACAGTACAAGGAGGCCCTTTTACATGCAAATGAAGATTAATAATGGCCATTAACACTTTGTGTGTAAATGGGCCTTGATATTTAAGTCCCAGAAAAAAAGTGAACTAGAGGTAAATTACTAAAAGGCTTAACAGGTTTAATATTTGCTTACCTTGAACATGTTGCAAATGCTGTTGCAAAAGGAGTTATCAATCCTAACAGGAATGTGAAGGGATTCTTGCGTGTAAAGGCAAAATAAATAAGTGGAAGAACGATTCCTCCATGGATTAGATGACCCAAGATAGATGCCATGATGTACTTCCCAAGACTGGTCACCAAGAGCACAAGGTTTCCCATTTCAACAATCTTGCTTCCGACAAGAAACATGATTCCAATAGGGACGTACCTAAATCACAAACACACAGCGCGGCTCAGTGCATCGGAATCGCTGGCCATACGGCGAGAATTGACAATTACATTTCATGAAATAACATTTGGGGTTCGGATTATCCCGTTTCATGCTTAGATATGTTAAAGATTCAGTGATGTTTTATTATCTATGGATATCTGAGACAGACTGAGCAATGATCACTGGGGCATAATACGTTAATTGAATTCATGAATGGGTGAGTGCTGCCTCTGATTGGCTGAGCGCAGGGACCAATCAGAGGCAGCTCTCAGCTGTTATTCAATAGCTGAGAGCTGCCTCTGATTGGTTACAGTGCTCAGCAAATCAGAGGCAGCCCATTCAGCAGGCGGGGATTTTAAATACCCGCCTGCTGAATACTACTGAGAGCAGTTCAGGAGAAGAGCCGGCTGGACGTGGCTGAGCCCCGGCAGCTGCAGAGAGGTGAGTATAGGTTTGTAAAAAATTTTTAACACTTTTTTAGGATGGTTTTCAGTGAAGAGCTTATATTTGAAGCCCTTCCCCGAAAATTACTACAGCGCTTGCCGGCAGCCCATTGCTTTCAATGGAGCCAGCTGTATTGCCAGCTCCATTGAATTCAATGGGAGAACATTGCACTCCTCTGTGACAGCTGTGGCAGAGGATAGCGGGCAGCTCTTTTTGAGCGTCAAAACGCCCATATGACCGAGCCCTTTTGTGCGGATAAACGCTGATAGCAGCCTTTTTTTCCCCCCCATGCCGCCGGCTTAGGTCATGCGATTTTTTTAAACGCATCAGTTATTCACGCAAAAAATCGTGCGATTAAACGCTTGTGTGACTGAGCCCTGAAGGCTCATTTTTTGCAAGGTGACTTGTCGTTTTTATTGGCAGGATTTTGGGGTACATATGACTGTCTGATACCTTTTTATTTAATCTTTTGCGTAGAGATGGTCTCACCAAAAAACGCAATTCTGGCAGTTGACACAGAGCAATGATTGTTCATTAGTTGTTTGCCAAGATATCGTTCATAGAGGGGATGTCCATGCAAATTTGTCTGCAAGTCGTTTCAATACAAACGACTTTACAAAAGATGACTATTTTTTGGTAAGCTGAAACGAACCGACTTGTGATTTATCCTGGTCACCCTATCGGCGGCCATGTTTACACTGGTTGACTACCGTTCGAATTAGCTGTTTCAAGAATTTGTTCGGAAGGTAGTTGTCTTGTGTAAAGTGACCTTTACTGAGAATCCTGAGATCGCTGCTGGGACATAAAGGCATAGGTGTAATACAGGAGGGATCTTGTGAACCCTTTGGGTCTCTAGTTGTAGTGTTTTAAAAGTTGCTGTACTTACCACATAATCCAAGAAACAATAACCATTGTGGCCTCGTTAAATGCATTGAAAAATCTAATCAGCTCTTCCCCTTCTGGACCCAGTTTTTTTAAAGCCACTCCCAATATAAGTGCAAAGAGGACCAGTCCCAAAATGTTCATTCCTTCAACTTCCAACCCCACAGGCACCTGAAATTCAACAAAACACAGTTATATGCATTATATTAAAGGGTATAATATAATATACCTTTATGGCATAGCCATAGGACATGTATAAATAACGGATAGTTGCAGGTCTGACCTCTAGGACTCTCACCTATCAGAAGAAGAGTGGTCTCAACTGAAATCTATGGGTAGAGCTGCCATAGGGCTCAAGGTGCACCTATTATCCTAATAGATGAGGCTCCAAGAGGTGTTTCTTAAAATTACCATGCCCCAACCGCCTGAGACAGGAGAAATACTTATACCCGTAACTCCTTTCCATGATCCCCATATGATTGTTTGCTTATATTTTTAGGATCAGGAATAGGGTATCCCTGCTCAGGTTCTCATGAGTAATTAAAATAAGGGATGTACCCAAGCTTGGATGGGCCCCTCTTTCCATTAGGGCCATAGCAACTTAATGGACTGCCTCTATGGTATGTACACCTTTGATAAGAGGATTATCATGGATGACAAGAAGTAAACCAAGTAAACAAATGAATTGTATGCTAGATGGTGATCAGACATGGATTAAGTGGACATCATGTCCTCTGTCTGGGGAACTATGTAGGTCTTCCTTTCCTATGCTTTTAGCATTATATTATATCTTCGATACTCGTGACTAGCTCACAGACAAAAAGCCCACTTTTTATAAAGAAATAAAAGGTAACCTTTATTTATCTCATAGAAAAAATATACTAGTTAAGAAAAAAAGGAAGGGGAAGAGAAAGATGGAACCAGCTCAGGCCCTATTATTCCTACTTCTTAGGTCTATCTCTAACAGCGGGGCAACTGCCCTTAGACAGGTGACACTGGGCAGGGTTGCCCTTCTTGGGGCAGGTGCCTTGCTGTTAGGGATAGACCTAAGATGGTGTAGGGCTTAAGCAGGTTCATCTTTCTCTCCCCCCCACATTTTTTCTTTACTTGTATATTTTATATAGGCTAAATAAAGTCTATGTTTTAATTAATTAATTAATTAATTAATTAATTAATTTTTGTCTGTGAGCTATTGATTTATGCTGCCTTCACTCATTATACAGTAACTACCCCGTCAGGGCTTGTATCTGCTGGATGGTATGTGAGGCTCTAATAATGACACTTAAAAATGACCATCCAGTTTCGAGACAAAATTCTGCCCTGGGTCTAGAGGAGAAGTGGAAGTACCTCACTGTTATGATTGTGCGTCTGGGACCTGTGGTTCTACAGGTTCCCTTGTGCACACCTTTACAGGTAGGGGTTAATTAAGCTGGCTGGGTGTGGTATTCTCCACCAGCCAATCCTCCTGGTCTGCAGCAGATAAATACCAGCAAACTCTTGAGAAAGATCGCTGGTCATTTTAATGCTTTACTCTGTGGTGAGCCCACTCAGAGCAGGTGTGTGCATGCTTTGTCTGAAGCGTCTCACTCCATCCCTAAAGACTGTCTGGACACCTGCTGTCCCTCCCCTCCTTGTGGTTTCTGGGGTGCGTGCATTGAGTAGTGTGTGGTACGCTGACCATGCAGATGCAGGCCCTCCCAGGGTACTCCTTATCCCTTGGCAGGTGCGGCCTCCAGACGTCTTATGTCCTAGGTGTGTGTCAGATGTGTGATGCCTGACACTATGCCCGCTTATGTCAGCACGGTGGCATCTTTATGCATGTGAGCTCTGAGTAGGGTTCCTGTTGTGTGTCATATGCACTACCTGTTGTATGTTGGTGTGAACAGCGACATGTTCTGTATGTCTGTGCTGGTGGCTAGAGATGCGGTGTGAGCTGACCTGCTCTGGGTTCAGTGTGGAGGAACAGAGTTATGCCCAACCATGTGTGTCTAGTGCATCTCTCCTGGTCTCTAATCAGGGATAGCCAAGTCCTAGAAGAAGACAGTGGGGCCGACCTTATCAGGACAATTACCCCACTTTTAGGGAGGGGTTCCCCACTTTCCCTGGTTAGTAAGGGACAGAGGTCCTTTCATCATTGCCAGGAGAGGTGCAATTGGTCCTGGCAAACATTGAGTGAGTGTTTGCGGTTTTAAATGGACATGCCTGCATCCGCATGGAGGAGTTGTTCTTCTTTGCTCTCCCTCTAATCCGCCAGTTCCAGGTCCCATTTTCAGCCATCCAAAATGGCCAACACGACCTATAGACTACCTAATCTCCACAGAGTGTTACATAGTAACATATTATGAAAGGCCAAAAAAAAGATATTTGTCCACCCAGTTCAGCCTGTTTTGCAGTGTTGATGCAAAGGTAGGCAAAAAACACCAATGAGGTAGAAGCTAATTTTACTCATTTTAGGGGGAAAAATTCCTTCTCGACTCTAGAATAATCCCTGGATCACTGACCCTTAAGTGCATTGATAGTATTAGACTACCAATTCACTGTACCTTCTCTCTGACTAGCCAGAGCTGCTCACATGATCAGCACTGGCCAATCATAGAGCAGTGTACAGTGTGCATTAGGTAGTCAGAAAATTGCTGCAACCATCTTAAACAGCTGAAAATAAGGCCCAACTCCGGAAGGGCGGCAGAGAAGAACAGCAGCAGGTATTGTAATGTACTTTCCTGCTTGGGGTCAGCATTTTGTCCCGAAACCAGAGGGTTGCATTAATATATATTCATATAAGTACGCTTGCACCTCCTACACACAGTACCCACTGCAACTGATCATGAGGTTGATCAAATGCCTCCCATTGAGAACACACCTGCCCATGCTTTGAACCCCCTGCTTTAATGATGATGCCACCAGCATAGCACGGGTACAATTTTTCCCTTTGCTATGACTTTCACATGAAATATATATATATATATATATATATATATATATATATATATATATATATATATATATATACGCTACGATGTAAGGTGTAAAAACTCATGAATGGGCGCTCAAATCTAACAATTGTGCGCCAGTTCAGATAGCATGGGCCCCGGCACATATACGCCGAGGCCGCCATGCCGTTGCCTCTTCTCCTTATTTCCCACTTGCTGGCTCACCTCCTCTCTCCTCCCCTCCGGCTGATTGCAATGGGAGGGGGCGCGCTCAGCCCCGTCCCGCCCCTTGCCAGCAATGGGAGGAGGCGGGACGAGGCAGCACTTAGCCCTGCCCCTGCACTGCCCCTTCCCATTGCAATCAGTGAGAGGTTGAGGAGGGAGTTTAGCAGTCACGCTGCTAAACTCCTTCTCACCTCCCTTCTCCAGCTGTTGTCATTTGCTCCCATAGGACCCCATGCAGCGGCCGACGTATTCCGGACCAAAAGATAGTTCCAGGACTATCTTTTGGGCCTAATATAAAAACGCCCGGAACTATATTGGCCGGCTGGTCGCTTTTACATGGCGGGAATATGGCCATGTGATCTGATACATTGGAATTAGAGATGAGCGAATATACTCGCTAAAGGCAATTGCTCGAGCGAGCATTGCCTTTAGCGAGTATCTCCCCGCTCGAGACAGAAGGTTCGGGTGCTGGCAGCGGGCAGGGAGCTGCGGGGGAGAGCGGGGTGGAACGGAGGGGAGATCTCTCTCTCCCTCTCTCCCCCCCGCTCCCTCCTGCTGACTGCCGCTACTCACCGCTCCCCCGCGCCGGCACCCGAACCTTCCGTCTCGAGCGGCAGGTACTTGCTAAAGGCAATGCTCGTTCGAGCAATTGCCTTTAGCGAGTATACTCGATCATCTCTAATTGGAATCCAATGCATCAGATCATAGTGTATATCGGACAACCATAAAAACGGCAGTCCGATATACGCTCGTGTGAAAGAGCCCTTAGTAAACTCTTTCTGAGTGCTACGGATTGCATCTGAAGGTGTTTACTAATTATTACTCCATCATCCTTACATGTGAGTCTTCGCTACAAAGTCTGATAAATAAGTCTGTCTGCTTGGAATTCATAAGAAGCTGCAAGTAATTAAAAAGTCTGGAAATTTACCAGAAGAACAAATTATCCTGTATGGTAATCAGGTCTGCACCTTCCATGAACTCTTCAGTTCTTACAAATATAAAAATGACTGTCTAATCTCTAATGATGGAAAAACAAGAACATCATGCTATCAAATGCATGTTAATACCCGGTTTCCTGTAACACACCAGACAGTAGTTCATTCCAGGAGGATCTAATGAGATATGTCGGATGTCGGTCTGCACGCTAAAGCAGTCATTAGTATGCAGATACGAGAAAACTACTGGGATCAGGAGGTGAATTAAGGGGATATATGAGTTTTACTATACTTTTATTGGAAGATGACTTCTAGCTACTAAATTACTAATGAAGAATTATCACAAATAATGAAGAGATTGTATCAATTCCATATATTAAATAGTAGCTTTTGCTGCTGCAACTTCATCTGTGTTAACCCTTTCCAATCCACTGTCTGACCTCTGAAGACATTATGATTTGAGGCTGTACAGCTCTGATATTGGAAGACGTCTGTCGGGGTTCTTTTACTGTATATTGCCAGCCTCTCTGCTGTCAGAGCCTATCCAATGTGTCACCTCATGCAGTACTGGCTTTAACCAGCAGATAGCGCCGTTGTATAACAGCAGCAAAAGAGTAAGCCCCCTAGGAAAACCAGAATACACATTGGATTGGAAAGGGTTAAATTCGTGATACCAATTATAACTATTTTCATAATTATTACGTTGCCAACTCATTGCTAATTAGTAAAGGATCTCTTTGTAAACTACATTCGTAGTATTACCTTCAGGGCTCCTTCATACGGGGAGCTAGGCGAGAAAAAATCACGCATGTAGATAACACGCGGCTATTAGAAGGTGAGGATGGAGGAATCTGAACATTCTCATAGGAAACCATTGGTTCTAATAGCCGCGTGTTTTTTAAGCACGTGATTTTTGCGCGCCTAGCTCCCCGTGTGAATGAGTCCTTAGGTGCGAGGATCACTAGATAGTGAGCGGAACTCACTCTGGAACCGGCCATATAGAACTGATCACGTGAAAAACAGTCCTGCCTCAAGTCTATTCCGACTAAGAAATGTCCGGGCTGACTGAGGCTAGTTTCACATGGGCGATCGCGATTTTGCCGTGAGAAAATCGGGGCAAAATCGCATATTTGTTTCCACGATTTTTGAGCGCCATCGATGCTGTTTCTTAGAAAAATCTCGCGTCGCTGCTGCCTGCGATAAAATTGCGCAACGTTTTTATTGCAAAAGTCAATAGGACTTTTTAATGTTAAAATCCCATGTTTCGTGCGTTGCGATAAAAAGAAGCGTAAGAAAGAAACGTGAGATAGAAGAAAAAAAAAAATCGCACATCGCAGAAGGACAGAGCATGCCACGATTTTTTGATCTCTCAACATCGCATCAGTGCAAACATCGCAGATGGAAAGGAAACCATTGTGAATTATTGGTTTCATAATCTGTTTTTTACTGACTCCCGCATCAAATGAAAATTGCGCGATTTTCTTGCCCGTGTGAAACCACCCTGACTGAACCATCAACGCAGAGCCGAAGCATGAAATTTGGACAGCAGCTTCCTTGTATAACATAGAGATCCATTAAGAAAGGATTTTTGCAACTTCAATCCCTTAAGGCTGCGGTCACAATGGGCATAAAGCTCGTGGAAATCTCGCGGAATGACTTCTCGGAAATACCGCGAGATTTCTGCGGCAGAAATGCAGCTTCAAAACTCGCATCGTTCAGCAAGGGGTTTTGAAGCGGCTTTGCCGCCTGCATTCCGCTGTGGTCATCTCTCCCCATAGAAAGGTGAGATGGCCTCAGCGGAGATGGCGATAAAATTGACATGCCGTGGCTTTGAATTTCCGTGCGGCATGACAGTTTCATCGCAGCTTGGCCACAACTGCTTCTCCGCAGCATGTGGACAAGCTTTTTACAAATGCATTCCAATGCATTCATTCACATGGGCGATTTTCAGTCGCATCAAAAAATCGTACCAATAAAAAAACAAATTGGCAACCATTTTTGGTCGCCTATTTTTCACACTGCGTCAACACATAGATCTTGACTAGAGATGAGTGAACCTACTCGGCCACGCCCCTTTTTCGCCCGAGCGCCGCGATTTTCGAGTACTTCCGTACTCGGGTGAAAAGATTCGGGGGGCGCCGTGGGTGAGTGGGGGGTTGCAGCGGGGAGTGGGGAGGAGAGGGAGAGAGGGCTCCCCCCTGTTCCCCGCTGCTACCCCCCGCTCCGCTACGCCTCCTCCCGCCCCCCGGCGCCCCCCGAATCTTTTCAGCCGAGTACGGAAGTACTCGAAAATCGCGGTGCTCGATCGAGTAATTACTCGAAACGAGTAGGTTCGCTCATCTCTAATCTTGACCTATCTTTTGATTAAAATCTTCGGCCATGACCTGAGTAGGGTACAAAGTATAGGATATTACTCTAAACAGGCAAGCGCCGTCACCAATAATAGGTACGACGGAATGAGGCGCCATTTTGGCGTTTAGGTTTAAAACTTCAACAACCATTGTAGATGAAATATATGAAAGCTATCTAAAATAATATGTCTTTGTTGCCCATAGCAACCAATCACAGTGCAGCTTTCATTTCACCTCAGCAGTATAAGAAATGAAAGCTGCTCTGTGATTGGTTGCTATACCACTGAGGTAAAATGAAAGCTGTGCTGCGATTCGTTGCTAGGGGCAGCAAAGACATATTTCAATTTAGACAGCTTTCATAAGGGTGTGGTGCCCATAGCAACCAATCACATTGCAGCTTTTATTTCTGAGGTAAAGTGAAAGCTGCACTGTGATTGGCTGTTATACTGCTGAGGTAAAGTGAAAGCTGTAATTGGTTGCTATGGGCAACAAAGACAGATTTTCTTTTAGACAACTTACATAATGATTCCGGCCTACTCTTCCATGGCCGACCCTGTATTATCAGTCACACACATATGTACGGAATTATGATTTAGTTTGTTACCCCACTAGAACCATCTTTTCCTCATTCTGAAATGGCTGATAACAGGGAACAATAGATAACATTTAATAGGAGGAGATATTGGAGCACGTGGAGAATCACTGGGATGATTTCGCCATTTTCTGTCATGATAGTGATGGGAATAATCATAACAGTTTTCCTATTTTCCTGATATGTCGTGACAGCACACTAAGGCCTCATGTCCACGGGGAAAATAAGATCCGCTGAAGATTCTCCATGTAGAATCTGCAGCGGGTCCCTCCTGCCCCGCGGACATGAGCGCTGAAAATAAGAATTTAAAAGCATTTACCTATCCGTAGCGGGCGGGGAAAGCCTTCTCTTCCTCACGGCCGGATCTTCTTTTCTGGCCGGCGGATGAATTCGTCACGCTGGCGGCACGTCGGCGACGTGCCGCGCGCATGCGCCGGGCACATCCGCCGAGCCGAAGCAAGGGAGATGCGGCCGTGAGGAAGAGAAGGCTTTCCCCGCCCGCGCCGGATGAGTAATTCTTTTAAATTCCTATTTTAGGTCTCCCGCGGATCCGGACGGCTTCCATAGGCTTCAATAGAAGCCCGCGGGAGCCGTCCCCGCGGGAGACCCGCACGAAAATGGAGCATGGTCCAGATTTTTTCATGCTCCATTTTTTTTAAAATCCCTTTTATTGACCATCCGCGGGTATTTATCTACCCCGCGGGTGGTCAATGCATCCCTATGGGGTGCGGATCCGCGTGCGGGAGATCCGCTGCGGATCTTAAATCATATTTTGCCCGTGGACATGAGGCCTTAGGCCTCTTACGTTGTCTGTATCGCAGGCGAAAGACGTGTGGATAGAAAAAAAACGCCAAAAGTTGCGTTTTCTCCCTCATTCACATTGGTGGCTGTGGCGTATTACCGAATATATGCGCCACAGCCCGGAAATCCCTCGGTCGGTATAAATGCCTTCTAAGGGCGCCCACCCACTGGCGTTTTTTTTCCCTGCGAAATTCGCAGCATTTTTTTCTCTGCAGGGGTCTATGGGACTTGTAATGTTAAAATCGCGATCGCGCAAAATCGCGATTTCGCGGTAAATTGCGATTTTGCGCGATCGCGATTTTAACATTACAAGTCCCATAGACCCCTGCAGAGAAAAAAATGCTGCGAATTTCGCAGGGAAAAAAAACGCCAGTGGGTGGGCGCCCTAATACGGAACTAGAGCCAGCTGTAATGTTTTTGTGAGTTGGACGCAGCTAAAGTCCCTCCCTTTTTCTGCAGCTCCCATAAAAGCCTATGGGAGGCGCCAGTGTATACCGGCCGACAGATAGGACAAGACCTATCTTTTACGGACGCATATAAAATCAGCCACCATATTTGGTCACTAATAATTCCCGGCGCAACATTCCTGTACAAACTCTGACCCCCTTTTCATCCTGTTAGGGGCTGATTTTCAAAGTGCTCCTACTTATTCTAGGGCCTGTCCACCTGATGATGATAATCATCCATGTTCATATAGTGCCCATGTATTCTGCAGGACTTTACAAGTCAGAGGGAACATAGACAAAATAAGACATGCGGTATTAAAGCAACAGACGTTGAACAACAGGGTTGAGGGTCCTGCTCTCAAGAGCTTACAATCTATGAGAAAATAGGGGTGGCATAAGAGGTACAAGTGATTTTTCTGTGTGGTGCAGAGATGAAGGAAGAGATACAGGGAGGTGCAGCACTGTGGAGAGCGTTAGGGATGAGGCATTAGTTTAAATTGTATTCTATATTGGATGGGCAGCCAGTACAGTGACTGGCACAGGGTGGAGGCATCTGAATAGTGTTTGGGACAGGGTGGAGGCATCTGAATAGTGTCTGGCACAGGGTGGAGGCATCTGAATAGTGTCTGGCACAGGGTGGATACATCAG
This sequence comes from Eleutherodactylus coqui, assembly GCF_035609145.1. Classification (NCBI taxonomy): domain Eukaryota; kingdom Metazoa; phylum Chordata; class Amphibia; order Anura; family Eleutherodactylidae; genus Eleutherodactylus; species Eleutherodactylus coqui. Next base: position 35,992,137 of record NC_089839.1, read on the forward strand.
TGAAGTGACTGGCACAGCGTGGATACATCAGTGAAGTAACTGGCACAGGGTGGAGGCATCAGAATAGTGGCTGGCACAGGGTAAAGGGAGCAGTGTAGAGACTGTCAAAGAGTGGAGGCATAAGAATAATAACTGGTTCAGAGTGGAGGAATCAGTTTAGTGACTGGCGCCGGGTGGAGGTATCAGTGTAGTGACTGGCACAGGGTGCAGGCATCAGTGTAGTGACTGGCACAGGGTGCAGGCATCAGTGTAGTGACTGGCACAGGGTGCAGGCATCAGTGTAGTGACTGGCACAGGGTGCAGGCATCAGTGTAGTGACTGGCACAGGGTGGAGGCATCAGTGTAGTGACTGGCACAGGGTGGAGGCATCAGTGCAGTGACTGGCACAGGGCCAGAGGCATCAGTGCAGTGACTGGCACAGGGCAGAGGCATCAGTGCAGTGACTGGCACAGTACGGAGGCATCAGTGCAGTGACTGGCACAGTGCAGAGAGATCAGTATAGTGACTTGCACAGGCTGGAGGCATCAGTGTAGTGACTGGCGCAGGGTGGAGGCATCAGTGTAGTGACTGGCACAGGGTAGAGGCATCAGTGTAGTGACTGGCACAGGGTGGAGGCATCAGTGTAGTGACTAGCACAGGGTGCAGGCATCAGTGTAGTGACTGGCACAGGGTGGAGGCATCAGTGTAGTGACTGGCACAGGGTGCAGGCATCAGTGTAGTGACTGGCACAGGGTGCAGGCATCAGTGTAGTGACTGGCACAGGGCAGGGGCATCAGTGCAGTGACTGGCACAGGGCAGAGGCATCAGTGTAGTGACTGGCACAGGGCAGAGGCATCAGTGCAGTGACTGGCACAGGGCAGAGGCATCAGTGTAGCGACTGGCACAGTACGGAGGCATCAGTGCAGTGACTGGCACAGTGCAGAGAGATCAGTATAGTGACTTGCACAGGGTGGAGGCATCAGTGTAGTGACTAGCACAGGGTAGAGGCATTAGTGTAGTGACTGGCGCAGGGTGGAGGCATCAGTGTAGTGACTAGCACAGGCTGCAGGCATCAGTATAGTGACTGGCACAGGGTGGAGGCATCAGTGTAGTGTCTGGCACAAGGTGGAGGCATCAGTATAGTGACTGGCACAGGGCAGAGGCATCAATGTAGTGACTGGCACAGGGCAGAGGCATCAGTGTAGTGACTGGCACAGGGCAGAGGCATCAGTGTAGTGACTGGCACAGTACGGAGGCATTAGTGCAGTGACTGGCACAGTGCATTGAGATCAGTATAGTGACTGGCACAGGGTGGAGGCATCAGTGTAGTGACTGGTGCAGGATGGAGGCATCAGTGTAGTGACTGGTGCAGGGTGGAGGCATCAGTGTGGTGACGGGCGCAGAATGGAGGCCTCAGTGTAGTGTCTGGCACAGGGTGGAAGCATCAATGTAGTGACTGGCACATGGTGGAGGCATCAGTGTAGTGACTGGCATAGTACGGAGGCATCAGTGCAGTGACTGGCACAGTGCAGAGAGATCAGTACAGTGACTGGCACAGGGCAGAGGCATTAGTGTAGTGAATGGCATAGGGCAGAGACATCAGTGCAGTGACTTGCACAGGACAGAGGCATCAGTGTAGTAACTGGCATAGGATGGAGGCATCAGTGCACTGACAGGCACAGGATGGAGGTATTGGTGTAGTAAGTAGACAAAAAGATGAGCCTGACCACTGCATTAGGGCTTCTACCCACTAGTGCTTTTTTAACACTGCGATATCGCAGCGTTTTTTAAAAAATGCAAATGTCAATGGGACTTTCTAATGGTCAAATCGCATCGCACAAAAAGCGCAAGTTTGTGCTTCTGCGATTTTTGTGCGATGCGATTTTAACATTAGAAAGTCCCATTGACATTTGCATTAAAGGGGTTGTCCCGCGCCGAAACTTTTTTTTTTTTTTTCAATAGCCCCCCCATTCGGCGCGAGACAAACCCGATGCAGGGATAAAAAAAAAAAAACGGGTAGTACTTACCCGAATCCCCGCGCTCCGGTGACTTCTTACTTACCTTGCGAAGATGGCCACCGGGATCTTCGCCCTCGGTGGACCGCAGGTCTTCTGTGCGGTCCATTGCCGATTCCAGCCTCCTGATTGGCTGGAATCGGCACACGTGACGGGGCGGAGCTACGAGGAGCCGCTCTCTGGCACGAGCGGCCCCATTCAGAAGACAGAAGACAGGACTGCGCAAGCGCGTCTAATCGGGCGATTAGATGCTGAAGATTAGACGGCACCATGGAGACGAGGACGCTAGCAACGGAACAGGTAAGTGAATAACTTCTGATAACTTCTGTATGGCTCATAATTAATGCACAATGTACATTACAAAGTGCATTAATATGGCCATACAGAAGTGTATACCCCAACTTGCTTTCGCGGGACAACCCCTTTAAGGATAGATTGGAGAGGGGAGAGTTTGGTGAGGGGAACAGCGATCAGTAGTGAGTTACAGTAATCCAGCTGAGAATGGATCAGAGTAACAATAAGAGTTTTTGATGTCTCCACAGTGAGAAAAGGGCAGATTTTGGAGATGTTTTTGAGGTTCGGGTGACATGAGTGTGCAAGTGATGGAAGACTGGGAGTGAAAAAAAGAGTAGAGTTAAAAATGACAGCAGGACAGCGGGGGTGCTGCCGATTAGTTATGGCGGTACCACAGACGGAAATGGAAATATTTTTTTTAGGTCGTTTAGTAGATGGCGGAAACACGAGATTTTCAGTTTTTGCAAGATGCAGTTTCAGATAGAGAGACAACATGATGTTAGAGACAGCAGTCAATCACTGGTGTTTGTAGTAGTGAAGAGATGATGTCACAGGAAAAAGTGTATAATTGGGTGTTGTCAGCATGGAGATGGTACCAAAAGCCAAATCTGATCACAGTTTGTCCAAAAGGGGCCATGTAGGTGGAAAAGAGAAGCGAACCCTGAGGAACCCCAACAGCAAGAGGAAGAAAAGTAGGGCTTGCAAAAGCACAAGAAGAGGGAAAAGCTCACCCGCTCTATGGTGACGTTTCCATCGGTCGTGTTCTTTGTGTAGGTCACATAGTCAGTTACATACTGGAAAAAAAGTATAAGAAAAGTTAGTAAAACACAGAACAGAACTTTTCATGTGCCTAGAGCAGGGAAGAAAGAGATCAGTGCAGGGAAAAGGGAGTGTAGCTCTGTGATGTCTGATATTGGCGGGAATACTTTAAGCTTGTATCAGCCAACTAATCAGCCAACAGCTTTCTTATGTGTATTTAAATGCGAGGCTCCACCCACATTTGAAGACTGGGGGAACTTACCTTAACCGTTTCACTCCCTTACTACTTATAACAAAAACTCGTAATAGTTCTTGGTGTTAGAACGTGGGGTAGGCCGCAGCTTTATTAAAAAACGTTAAAAACATATTAACTCTTTTAAAACTTTTCAAAAACTATAAACTCTTTCCATGTTATGATACATCACGATTTCTTGAATCTGTAAAAAATACCACAGGCGTTCGTAAGCCCCGATCTCCTTCAGGCTTGCTAACCTTCCTCGACCTATATCGCAGCTAGCATGGAAAGCTCTTCGCCTCTAACCCAGCTATGATGACTTCTGAAACAACTCAATACTTCCATATGTCCTCATAACCGAAACCTTGCCAGTAAACCCTCAAGGGTGGGTAGGCGGGTGTCTTCCAAATCCTTTTTTCTCCGTCTTCCACGTGGTGCTCCTTTGCTACAGTCCTCCCTCTTCCTTCTTCTTCCTCTCTTTTGACTCTCCTCCCACTTCCTCTCCTAACTCCACCCATTCCCCCACTAGGTTCGCTCCCACTTAACCCTTTTGTTCTCTGCCCCCCAGTCCCTTGCAGCTACATTATGCATTTTGCTGCAAGCAAAAAACATCAGGGCCTGGCTTAAATCCATAAAAGTACCGGACATAATAGATATGCCCCAATGTTCTCAATAAATACAGGTTCACAGAAATTGACAATCCCAGTATCGGACGAGGGATACATTTTTACCCATATTTTATTTACAGTTCATTATGTGTCTTACCGATCGGAAGGCTGCGGCCACAAGATTTGCAGGCATCAGGTTTCTGAAAATGAAAGAAGAAGGAAAAAACCAAGACAAAATTAAGTAAACGATCTTGTAGAAATAATAGGAAAATTCTGTTATGTTTTCTATAGTTTTATACTATTTCTGCAATAATGTTTTCTTTTGCTTTTTTCACATTTTACACTTGGAATTGTAGACTATGAAGAGAAGTATTGGGTAATTGGGGGAGAGGTAGGAAACCTTTTATAAATGTAATAACCTCCCCCCAACCTCTACCCCCCCTTTAAAAAAAACTCTGCTTGCCATTTCACAGACCAAGGTCTCTAGTAGAAGCATCTTACTCAGGTTCAGGTGATGCCAATGCTTAGAATCCTAGCATCTCCTAGGTGCAAAGAGATTAGCACTATCGTCATAGGTGAAATGGCATATCTGCTACCAAACACCTCAGTTCTTTCACAGCACTGAACCTTGAGGGTCTTATCCCCTGATGATTCACTGAACCTTGAGGGTCGTGCTTATTCCTTTATGATTCAGTCAAGAATCACAGACAAAACACGTAGGAAATGGGAAACCTTGCATTGCATCATGTGCACCTCGCACGTTGTGCGATGCTTTGCCGGCCCCATTGAAAACAAAGGGCGACGTGTTTAAAGGCAACGCGCAAAGTTAGTACATGATGTGATTTTTATCAAAAATTTTTTATATATATATTCAAAAGAATGGGATTCATATTTGTGCAAGATTTGTGCATCTTGCAACGCACAAATCTTGCATGATTTTCTTGGCTGTGTGAAAGCGGCCTAAGGGTAAGGTTCCGCATGGGATCACTGTTGAGTGCAGGTACTCCATATTATGTGTTAAGACGGAAACCAAGACATATATGCGGTACAGCAAACGGAAAATGGCTTTAGTTGTACTACTATACTGTAGATGACAATTACTCACTACTTTGAACTTTTGGGTTTCATTGTATGTATATATTTTTAAAAGTTAGATTTTAGAAGCTACTCGAGTTTTACTGTAATAATACATATACAGGGGGAAGCCATTACATCTTGTAATAATTAGTTCTTAAAGGGCAATTCCACTAAAATCACGTAATCCCCTATTGGCAAGATAGGGGATATTTACCTGATCAGTGGGAGTATGAGTGTTTGAACTTGACTATCTTCGTCAGTCCCACTCATATGATTGAAGCGGTGGTCAAGCTTGAGCATGGTTGCTGTATTAATGTTTAGTCACACAGTGGGACACAGGACCCCCATTGAGGCCATTGGTGGGGGCCCAGCAGTTCAACTCCAATCAAGTAGTTATTGCTTATCTTGTAGCTAAGAGTTAACTTGATTTTACAAAAAAAACAAACCTCCAAGTTACATTGTAGACTAGGAGATGTGTTACATACAGATTCAGCTGCACATTTCACCCTTTGCTTAGCAATTCTCCCATAATTCTGCAACACTATGGACATGCTGATGGTCTAACTCCAACTCTTCGGCAAAATAGATAATTGTTACAATCAGTGCCGGCCCTAAGTTAGACGGCACGGAACCTTTTGGGGACGTCCACCCACATTCATAAGAAAAAAAATATGTATTACACTGATAAGCAGAATACCCACATCAGAACACATCAGGGAATAAATACTGTACTAGAACCAAGCTCATGATATAACTACAGCATCTGACCCATGCTCATAACAAATACAGCATCAAAACCAAACTCAGAACCTAAATACAGCATGAGAACCAATCTTATAATATAAATACAGCACCAGAACCAAGCTCTGTACCTAAATAAAGCACCAGAACCAAAATCCTAGCAGAAATACAGCACCAGAAACAAGCTCACAACAGAAATATAGCACAAACCAACCTTAGTACATAGATACAATATTGGAACTTAGGTCATACTCATAATATAACTACAAGCACGTACTTAATACACTCAGAATTAAGCAATTGTGTTGTGGGAGTGTCGATGGGCTGACAGTGGCACCTCAGAACATCATGGTAGGAGACAGAACTAGAAAAAGGATGATTCATGTAGCTCCACAAGACAGTGCCACATGGAGGAAGAAGATTGTCTGGCTTGGTAGTCCTAAGGGGGCAATAGCCCCAGCCTACTTCCTTTTGAGGCTCCTCCTACAAATTGGTGGTCAACACCCTGTGTGACTACATGGATCACACATAGCTAAGGCCAGTCATGATTACAATTACTTCTCTATTTCACTGGAGTTCTTTTTTGATTTTCTTACGTCTGGGCAGTTCAAAACTTTCCGTGCCTTATGTGGGATCGAAATAGTAAAAAAGTGTCAATAATGAAAGAAATGATAAACTCCATTCATAGGCTATGAGGTTATACATTTCAGTGAGTTAGTTATTTACCTTGGAACAAGTATAAAGTGGTAGAGTTCCGGTCAGTATGACCCGAATGATGACTCCAAATGATAAGATACGGATCCATTAATAATCCAAAATCTGCAAATAAGGAAGATGGGACAATGCCTCTGCAGCGCCACCTATTGGATGGCAGCATTTCTTCAAATCAATGTATGACTCATGTTTTATCATTCTGTATGTCCCATTCTGAAAAAATGCACTCTTTGCATAAGAGACTCTTGACAGATTCTTTTTAAGCTATTTATTAATGACCTGGTAGAAGGATTGTGCAGTAAAATATCAATATTTGCAGATGATATGAAACTATTCAAACTAAATAACACAAGAGAGGCCAGTAAAGGTAAAGTCCCCTGGTGCAAGCACCGAGTCATGACTGACCCTTACGGTGACATTTCTTGGCAGACTGTTTTTGCGGGGGTTGCCATTGCCTTCCCCAGTCATCTTTTACCTCCCCCCACCAAGCTGGGTACTCATTTTACCAACCTCGAAAGGATGGAAGACTGAGTCAACCTTGAGCTGAACTGGGTGGGGATTGAACCTGCAACCTTCCAGTCATGAGCGAGAGCTTAGGACTGCATTTCTGCTGCCTTAACACTCTTCCCCACACGGGGCTTTGAAAGTCCAGTATGTGGTTGCAAATGGATCTGGAGGTCCCTGGTGAGAGACCCCCAATGATCTAATACTAATGACCTATCCTGAGGATAGGCCACCAATAATTTACAGCAGGACAACCCCTCTAAAATCTTTTTACGGGCTTGTTCATACTATCGCTTTGGTTTCCGTTTTCCCCATCTGTTCAGGAAGTAGGAAAATGGCATCTCTTGGCCAAACTGATCCGTTGGCGTTTGATGGAACCAAATGGCACTGAATGGACCACATTAACTATAATGGCGCCACCGGTTTTCATTCCTACTTCCGTCATTTTACATGATGAAATAGCGCCGCATGCTGGACTATTTCATCCTGCTTATTAGCAGAAATCAGTGATGAAGATTCTGAGCGGAACCTCCAATGCTGATGTGAACAAACTGTCAATTCCAGGTTGTAATGGAACAAACCTCACACCCATTCTGGGAGCTCACGATGGAGAGAGAGAATGCCATCCCCGACCCACTCACCCCCTAGGTGTCTCCGCACACTTTTTGGGTACTCTACTTAAAGAGAGACGACACTCCTTTTGACCCACATCACAGGCCTCTCACCAGCCAAGCCAGGAACCTACTGCCCACTGATGAGGGGCAATCACCCCGAAACAGCTATCTGTGTATGGATTCTGGCTTGGTTTCCTATTCAAGACACTGTTTTACAGACTTAAAAGTTGTACATTGATTTGAAGGAATGCCGCCATCCAATGGGTGGCGCTGCAGAGCTAGTGTTCCATCTTCATTATTTGCACAAAGCAGGAAAAACACCAAGGGGATGAAGAAAAGAGTTATCACGATACATAATATAGCCCGATCGACAAATACAGCACTGCTACGTAGGAGTGGTGCAGGATTGCTGAAGGATTCCAGTAGGAAACAAAAAACTTCTCCTTCTAGAATCTCTCTTCTCCAAGTTCTGTAAAAGTTTGGACATTCCCAGCAGCATTTTGGACATCTATTCATACAGTAGCCGTTTGCTTTCTAGTGAACAAAGAGCCGGGAGCTTGGAAGCAATCTGGCAAGTTTCCAGTTCTTTGAAAAGCTCTTTATCAGTTGCTTGGCCCTCGCTGGGTTAGAACTTGGAAGCATTTGTGTTCCTGTACATGAGTCCCCTTTATACACATTTTCTCCTTTCAAAGGCCTAAAATATCCCAAGCTCTCTGCTTCTCTACACATTTCACTTATACGATATCTGTATAGCCTAAGTCACTTATATTATATACATATATTATATGGAAACCTGGCTGGGGCTTCTTATGGTACATTATTTGAAAAGAGGTTTATTCAATGACTTAAACTTTTGTTAGATGTCAATAGTGACCATCTTTTGTAGTTTTTTTTAGCTTTGGGGCGGTCAAAAGGATGTTGGCAAGGTCATACATGTTATAGAAGAAGCCCATGCAGTTGCTATGGTCTCTTGAGAAGAAGCCAAGTTCTTAACAGTCATTATCCTTTCCCATAGGCATACACAAGGCCCCCCTGTCCACAGTTACAGCTACATTAGCAAACATGTGAGGAATGACTAGAGGTTCATGCCTACCTACTTTTCTACAAAGGATAAGAAGGAAGAAAACAAGTATGGGGCTGGCCATGGTTAATGGTGGTTAATGAACCAGCAACAGCAGCGGGGCACAATTCACATTTTTGCTGTAAAGCCCTGTCCAGATTTTGATAGGAGTTTGTTAAACAAGAAGATCCTTGTAACTACACTGTTAAAAGGGTTGTATGAGCTAAGAAAAACATGGCCGCTTTCTTTCAGCGCTACTTTTGCCTATGGGTTTTGTGGGCTTTTGTCACCTCCAAATGGAGGTGTCTTCTGCTGGACCTTTAGAGCCCTGTTGTACTGAAGAAGGCCCATTATTAGAGCCTGGGTCCATTGGAGGATCATCTGGTGGACCAGTCCAAACCTGACTCCATTGATGCAGAAGCAACTTGTAAGGGGGTCAGAAACGTTAAAGGGGTATTCCAAAGACTACCCTGTTTTCTCAGAAAAATAAGACATATCCTGAAAATAAGCCCTACCCTGATTTTGGGGTAGACTTGAAATATAAGTCCTACCCTGAAAATAAGCCCTAGCTGATGTCCAGAGCTTTGCCATGTGTCCTGCAGTCCTCGTTCACCCACAGAAGATCACTTCAAATCCCACCTCCCGGAAGCGATGGCTTTGATTGGCTCTCAAGCACTGCTCAGCCAATCAATGCAACGTTTGATAAACCAATATGATGGCTGTAATTGGTTGATCAAGCACTGCATTGATTCGCTGAGCAGTAGTCAAAGAACCAAGCATCACATTGTGGGGGTGGGACATCAATTGGCCAATCAGTGCCATGGCTCAGCATGTCGGATCTCCAGAGAGCATCTGGAGGGACCTGGACCGAGCCTGCTAAGTAAGTATAATAAGTCATTCTCTAAAAAAATCAGACCTAGTGCCTCTTTTGGGGTAAAAATTAATATAAAACAGGGTCTTTTTTGCAGGAAAACACGGTACATATGGATGTCATAGAGCGGTTTGCTTTCTCGGGAACCCTATCTATATGAATAGAGAGCTGCTATGGAGAACTAGTAGCTACTGTGGTGGACCTGACCATTCCATTCATTGATTTTGCTCTTGGGATTAGCAATATCTCCTTTAAACAGAAGATATCAAGTTTCTTAATGCTAAGCTACTGTAGGCACAAATATTCTTGCAGTATTTGGTACAGGAGCTCATGCACAGAATGATGGGACCATCGCATGGAACTAATAACTGGAAAATCATGTGTGGTCTTACAGAAAACACTTTCAGCCTCCAGGAAGATAACAGCACTTATTTGTAACATTCCAGAGCTAAAATCCACATAAGAAGTTGAATACCTTTGTAAATACTTTGCAAACTCAAGGTCCGTGGGCCAAATCCAGCCTACCATGTCATTTTATGTGGCTCACGATGAGGTCCGGATACAGAAGAACCAGCTCTCCACTTTCCCCGGAGAATGCAGCCAGCACTGGGCAGAGGGATTGGTGCCAGCACAGGGAGTGGGTGCGATCGTGAATTCTAATCTACGCACCCATCTCCATACTGCTATGTTCAACAACTCACAGGCGGTGGCACAGCTCTGACAGCCCTACCCTGGCACCCTCGCCAGCGTTTTTCACGTGTGCAATAAAAGGAGAAAGAATGCCCTTCCTGACCCACATCTATAGGCCTCTCACTAACAAAGCCAGAAACCTGCTGCATATTCATGAGGGGCAATCACCCTGAAACAGCTGTCTGCACATGGTTTTTCTGGCTTCGGCCCACAATTCCCAGTCATCGTTAGAAGGCTTGTTTAAAAAGTCTGACATTGACTTGCAGGAATGCTGTCTTCCAATAGGTGGTGCTGTAGAGGTATTGTTTCATCTTTCTATTTGCATATTTCACAGAGGAGCATGGGTGACCCTAAAAGTCTCCTCACCCCTTCTTGATGCTCTCCTTAAGGAGAAACGATACCCTTCCTGACCTCTTGGGGATCTCGGTGAAAATGAGTTTGACACCCCCGGCTTACATGGCATTTTATTCCTCATTCACTTCTTAACTTTTACATAGGGACAGTCATCGCTGAGTGAATGGAGGCAGAGTGGATCGTTCCGACCCACCTGTCCACCACCATTCACAGTAAACAGGCAGTCATTCACAGATGAAAGATGGCCTGTTTACATGGCAGATCCATCATTCAGTTTTTATGTATGTGGAAACTGAACAGCTAACTCGGAAATCTGACGATTTCTCAGCCCCTGTAAATGGGCCCTTAGAGGATAGCCACACAGTAAAGCTGGCCATACACTTTAGATAGCTGCTGGACGAATGCTCGTTTGGTCAACAGGTATTTTCCCGACCTTCTACAGGTTCACTGAAGGTGTATGTGTTCCCAATGGGGGTAGGAATTAATTGCAGCGGGCCACCTTTAGTGATGGCTTATTCCCCTTAGGACTAAAGTATTGGGTCATGAGGGGAAAGTCAGAACACCCCCATACATATTATATAGTCAGCCGGAATTGGTAAGTTCAGCTAATATTAAAGGTGTATGCCAGAGTTCTGGAAAGTTTTTTTCACGTTTTTACCCATCCATAAGTGAAAACTGATAAACTGGTGGGGGTCTGTCCACTGGGACCTCCAATAATCCCAAGAACAGGGGTCCTCCTCACTCCTGGATGTCTTCTACCACGTGCAATGATTGAATACAGCACTGGCCGCGCAAATGTGGCTGCTGCACTATTCATTTCAATTGGGCAGTCCCATTGAAAATTAATGAAGGGGCACTGCACATGCGTGACTGCGGCTCTATTCAACCTCCTCCTTGCTGCCGGGTGTCCAGTGAGCTGCTATACAATGCATGGTGCTGTGCCTGATATGGACTGAAGTGATGATTGCTTTCATCTGAGCGTCGCTGTCTCTTCAATCAGCTGTTTGGTTTGGATCCAAAAAGAAAGGACCCGGCCAATCACCTATTGATAAGTTATCCTAAGATTGGGTCACCAATAGTTTACTCATGGAAACTCCCTTTAAAGAGGACCTCTACAGGGGCATAACTATAGAGGATGCAGGGGATGCGGTTGCACCCGGGCCCAGGACCCTTGGGGGGCCCATAAGGCCTCTCTTCTCCATATAGGGTCCCCAGTACTATGAATAAAGCATTATAGTTTGGGGACCCTGTTACAGGTTTTGCATTGGGGCCCTGAATCTTCAAGTTACGACTCTGGGTATGGGTACAGAAGGAGGGAGGGGGGTCCAGCTTAACTTTTGCACCCGGGCCCCTGAGCCTTTAGTTACGCCCCTGGGCCAGTAGGTTATTCTGGTGATTTGTATTTCCCATGAAATAACAAGATTGCATTGTGTGCTGACAGTGTCAGACTATGTATAGACATACCTTATAGACAAGGATAATGGTAGCAATATGACATCTAACATAGGACAAGTACAGTGCTTGTAAGGCTACCTTCACAAGGGCAAGTGCAATATTGGGCTGTGAATCACAGCCCAATATTGCACTTGCCAACATGCGATATCCCCGCGGGTGCGAGGCGTTTTTATATCAAAACCACCTCGTATCACTTTGGCAGAGGATCTTGGAGTCTCTCCAATTGTTTTCAATGGAGAAACCTCACATTGCATCGCACCCCGTGCACCAAAGATAGAACATGCTGCAATGTGCGATGCAGAAAAAGAAAATCACTCATATGTATGACCTATTCAAAAGAATGGGGTTTATATTCAAGTGTGATTTTGTGCGTCTCGCCAACGCACAAATCTCGCACAATTTTCTCGGCCATGTGAAGACGGCCTAAAGAAGATAACAGGATCCTTACCCAAGTCTGATGCTGCTGCCATAATATGACAAGCAAATGCTGTGCGAATAAAAGAGTGATCATACCCATCCACATATGCTCCTATAAATAAGAGCGCCAATTATAGTCAGTCAAAAGCACATGATTACAGGTGGAAGTCTATAGGAAGTGCAAGATGGAACGCAAATCCTACGTACACATGCGCCAATCATACATGCACAATCAGAATACAGATGGTACAAAGAGGAACTGAGAACTAATAACATTTCAGCCTATTGGAGGGAAGTGTTTAAGACTACCGCTTATACCATATAGTCATTGGAGGAAAGCAGCAGTCAGAAAGTCAATGGATGCTATGTACACTGATGTGCCAAAAGTCATGGGATAGCAGTATGTAAATTGATCATGAAGTTGCATTACTTTAAGTGATGGCTTGGGGGCGCTTACACCTGTATAAGGTGAGTGAGGTTGAACACTGGCCAGCGTGCTCTTGGCGAAGTGATGTGAATTATTCGAGTTGGAATGAGACATGATAGTAAGTGCCAGATGGATGAGATATTTCATTTATGTAATTGTGCGGGCATTAATTAAATCGACAGTGAGGAAAACCTCACTGAAGACATTACTACCCACAGCGGACAGCGTAGTGGCTGCCTACGAGTGCTTAATGATCATGATCGGTGTCTGGCTAGAATGGTCTGTGGGAGCACACAAGCAACTTTGGTCCTACACAATATTAGATCTTGTCCCATGACTTTTGGCACATCAGTGTATATATCTACAACTGATGAAGTTGTGCTGCTGGTGCATTTCAGTTTTTTTTATCAGTAAGCAGCACTTGATAGGATATCCAGCGGGATCGATGATAAATAATACACTAGTACTGAACACGAGACTCTGGGATTTGTGCTTCCCTTCCAAGAACCTTGTGCTAGTCCACCGAGCAAATCAATTACTGCACATTACTGTATGCGGCTTCTGTCAATGAACAAAAAAACTCCCCCACCGTCATCCCACTACCAGCCAGTGATAATGAGAACGTGCCGGAAACCATACTGATCACAGATGAGGACGCGCTAAATTTTAAGATGAGGAAGAAGTGTTGTGAGCCTCGTATTCTGGGACTTCACTGGTGAGGCTCTTGCATCATCAGCATCATGGCTTCCATTACTACAAGAGCCATGATGGATCTGATGGATCCTATTGATTAATACTGGAAATAATAGTGCAGCATGTTACGTTATTCTAATGGTCAGTGAGACGAGAAGGAGTGGATTATATATGATCAGTATGAATATTGCCCATCTATATTTACATTTATATGTTGTTTAACCCCTTAAGGACCAAGCTGTTTTGTACCTTAAGGACCAGACACTTTTTAGGGATTTTACCCATGTGGGGGTTTTACTGCTCTATTTTTTTCCTTCAGCTACCAAAATTATTTTTGCTGCGTTTTTTTTCCCGTGACATATAGGACTATTTTTTTATATCTTTTTCACTGACTTTTTTTTCCCGTTTTTTAGTTTTATTGGGGGTAAGAAGCTAAAAAAATCATTTTTTTAACATTTATAATTTAAAAAAAAATGATTTTTATATTTACACTAAAATAAAGTATGGGAACGGGTTCCTCTATTTGTTTCGGACATTTTGATATATAGTATGTATGGTTTTGGTTTATTGGGCGCATACGGCGATGGTTTTGGTTGGCGTCTTCTTTTGTATGTATTGTTGTTTTATTCTGTTGTTTTGTTTTACTTATTTATGTAATTGTGTTTTTTACTATCTATGTCCCCTATGACGTCATCCCTCTGGGGGACATTCACATATTTTTTGGAGCCCTAGTTACTGGGGAAAGCAACCCCTGTGGTGACATTAGTCACCTGCAGAGCTGCCAGGGTCTAGTCTGACCCTCCAGCTCTGCAGTAGCAGGGAATCCCAGGACGTCACATGACCCCCCGAGGCTCCCGTAGTGAAAGTACATGTTACTTTCACTTTCCCCATACAGTGATCATTGAGCACTGTATATCGGGGAAGCAGAAGGCAGGAAGGGTTAAAAACCCCTCCTGCCTTCTGCTCCGGGTTATCAGCTGTCACTAACAGCTGATAACCCGTTCTTGCCTCTGACTGATTGCAGAGCCAGGAGACTTAGAGCACCCTCGTAATTTTACTATCGGCGGTGCTCTAAGCCCAGGACCAGCCGCCGTAAATTTACTGTGGCTGGTCCTAAACGGGTTAATCCAGGAGAACATCCCGCTGCAGAATCCAGCCCTGGCAGCAGCCGGCATGCACGTGTACATGACATTTCTTCTAACTGTACTGCGGATGGTCCGCATGGCGAGCCCCGGACATCCCCAGGATAGTTTTGATGCAGGTACCTGCGACCTTTCCGCAATGTCATTGTGAAACGGCCGCAGGTCGGACTGCTTCCGTTGACTTCAATGCAAGCCTTCCATGCCGAATCCGTACAGAAATAGAGCATGCTGCGATTTTTTCTCGCAATTGATTTGTGTAGAGGAAAACATGTTTTTCATAGCATGCTATGGGCAGAATTTGCTGGGGAATCTGGAGGCGGACAACCACTCCAGATTCCGCAATGCAAATCCGCCCGTGTACAGGTGACCTTATAGATGAAGAATGGGTTACACATCCCCTGCACTATAGCACTCCACAACTCATTGCTTGGGTTCCAGAGTTCTGTCTGATATGTTCTTCAATACTTGGCATTACAAGGCTGATACAAGAAATGCCTCCAGGACTTTCACACGGACAGAATTTGGTCACAGGACACATGGCAGATAATTCTGCATCAAAATCCACATGGCTCGTCGCAGGATTTTAATGCAGAATGAGAATGGATTAATTCTGCCAGCAATTCTGCATCAAAGTCTGCATGTAGGTGTGCGAATCTTGGTGCAGATCTCCGCAGCAGCAGCTGCATGTTGCTATGTATCCTTGGCCCAAATTCTCGACCGTATGAAGGCGTTGCGTGCTTGCGTGTTTTACTATACTTTTTGCATGCGCAAAAAACACACAAGCGCGCTCCCATTCAATGAAGTGGGCAATTAGTGGAATTAGTTCCATATCCGCTCTTTCCCTGTGCAGGAAAATAGAGCATGCTGCGTATTTTTTGGCACAAACAAAATGCGCGCGCAGACTACTTATGTGAACGAGCCAATGAAATCAATGGGTTCTATTTACGGCATACTGTGTGTGACAATTGTTTTGTGCTGCAAAAATATGTTAGCGGAAATCTGGCTGCATTTACGTATATGCATATGTGCTGTGTAATTGCATGATGGGCTTGCATTTTTGCGTGTGTCTGTGCATGTTTTAATGTACTTTTTAAGTATGCATGTCATGCGTATTTGGGTGCACAAAAAAACACATAACTATGCTCCCATTCATTTAAATCGTCAATGAAGTAAATGATTTAATATGTGGTGTTTGTGCGCAATACGTGCAAAAATAGAACATGCATATTTTTTTGCAGGAACAAAATGCGCAAGGAAAATATGCTCATGTCACAACTTTATTGAAATCAATGGGTTCTATTCACGGTATTCTTGTATCTTGTCGCCACCGGAAGTGTGGGGGGTGACAAGATACAGGCTGCTTGACCTCTCAGGTCCTGGCAGTCACTAACAGCGGCTTACCTAGTGCTCCAGCGGCTTTCCTGGCGCAGATTCCCTGCAGTGGGCAACAGCGATGGACAGTGAGGGAGCTGCGGCGGCAGAGCATCTACCCCAGCGGCCTGCTTGCACTGGCCAGCGGCGGCAGCTAATGAGGAAGCGGTGGCGGCAGAGCGGCTTCCCTGATGGCCTGCCTGCACTGAACAGCGGTGCCGGACACTGAGGGAGCAGCGGTGGAAGACCGCCTTCCCTGGCGGCCTCCCACCACTGGGCAGCG
Source organism: Eleutherodactylus coqui (assembly GCF_035609145.1). NCBI lineage: Eukaryota > Metazoa > Chordata > Amphibia > Anura > Eleutherodactylidae > Eleutherodactylus > Eleutherodactylus coqui. The sequence continues at coordinate 36,008,440 of NC_089839.1, forward strand.
GTGGCCGCCACTGAGGGAGCAGCGGAGGCAGAGCGGCTTCCCCGACAGACTCCCTGAACTGCCCAGCGGCGGGGACACTGAGGGAGCGGGGGACCTGCGGCGACGCTAGCACAGCGCTGGGTGACAGTGAGTCAGGGAGGGAGGGGGACGCGAAGGCTGGAGGGGAGCGGGAACACTGCAATCAAACTCCGGGGACAGCGCTGGGTGACAGTGTGGCTGAGGTGAAGGGTTAGGGTGAGTGTTTGTTTCAGTGTTGGGGTTAATACTGAAATAAGCCTTAAACGTAAGCCTCCATCCCAGCATGAAGTAAATCCCCACGCTTTAAGGCTTGACCCAATCAGGAGCTAGGGCTGTGACAGGGGCGTTCCTCCATAGAAGCCCTGTCAAACTCCTAGATTCCGGTGGCGTCAAGATACAATAATATCTCTATTCACTGTGTATTGCACAAATGCATTAGTGTGAGTGAGCCCTAAGGCACTAGTGTGCATGATTTGGAGCTACTTTAGTTGCCACACTGAACTTAGGCCGGTTTAACACAGGCAATGTAAGAGTCTTCCTTGCAAATAAGGAAACTGAAACGATACCTCTGCAGCGCCACCTATTGGATGGCAGCATTCCTTCAAATCAATGTACAACTTTTTACCAAGTCTGTAAAACAGTGGTTGGGAATAGGAAACCAAGCCAGAAAAACTACTCACAGACAGCTGTTTCGGGGTGTTTGCCCCTCATCAGTGTGTAGTAGGTTTCTGCTCGGCTGGTGAGAGACCTGTAACATGGGTCGGGAGGGGTATCATCTCTCTTCCTTCACATGTGCGATGTTGTCACTCAGGGCTTGCTTACACGAGCGTGTATCGGCCAGCGTTTTCACGCCCGGCTGATCTATGCTTCAATCTAAGCAGTTCCCACCTTCTCTCCCCCTCACCAGCTCTCTGCCTCTCTCCTCCACTCTGCCGTTTGCAATGGGAGGGGGCGGGGAAGGGGCAGAGCTCCCGCTCTGTCCCGCCAACTCCCATTGCTGGCTAGAAACAAGGGGTGGGGAGGGGCGTATATATCGGCCTGCCGTGAAAACCTGACCAATATACGCTTGTGTAAATAAGCCCTCATGCAAAGTGGCGTGAAAAAAAAATTGCAGCATGTGCTATCTTGCTGCTATAAGCCTTTTTTTCCTTGCCACTCTTTTTCTATGGAGCCTTTGAAGTGGCCCGTTGAAAGAGAATGAAGTGCTGGTCCAAAATATGGAAGAACTACAAATCTTTCCATTTATACTTTCTCTCCACTCTTTTACACAGCATATTTGCGCGATGGGTGTTGCATTTTTGCACGTGTCTGTGTACTTTACTGTATTTTTTGCGTGTGTATGTAGGTATGCTCCCTTTGATTTCAATGGCCAATTACGTTTAACATGGGCTAGCTGGTAACATAATATGCAGTGCAGATGCGTTCGTGTGAATAAGCCCTTACTGAGGATTACGAAGCTCAGTAACGGCTCTATACATCTGCAGAGTTTGGAACGTTTAACTCTATCAGCTCCAAGAAATAGTCGTCTCCAGATCATCACTTCAGATTAGGAGACTGCAGGATGGCGAAGAGACCCCCGAGAGAGTGTCTGCTTCTCTGCGGAGGGTTCTACACCAGTTCAGCCAAGCTTATAGATGTAGATCTCGGGTCTGCGGGCCACAGCTCGGGCAGTGAATCCCAGGAACAGCTAAGAACCCACCAATTAGTGCTGCAACCAAAATCAGAGGATGTCTTCCTGCTACTGTTATTTTTGTAGCAGCTAAAAACAATGTATCACTTAATGAGCAAATTTGGAAAAGGCAAGGGAAGCTTTAGATCAATCACTAATTAACTGACATGAAACTGCTCCTTTCTTCTCAAAGAGTTTCTGCAGCAGCCTGCGGTCCCACAACATAGTGACACCAGCTGCTTCAGAATTCTGTAGGGGAGAGGAGACCTTGAGGAGTTCAGTGAAGCTCCTTCCTCTCCTTTGCAGACAGCTGGGATGTAAATCATAAAGTATAATGTGCCCTCGTAGTTCTGCACCCTGTGTTCAAGTATCTGGCCAGCAGCTTTGTGTTGAGGACGGGTAGGGAAGGGCTACTTGGTGGATTTACTTTTCCTTGAATTTAATGCTTAACTCCATATAATATTGACCAAGGTGTCATAAATAAGACAATGTAGTACAATAAGGAATATTCTTGTAAGGCTAGGGGAAGGTGGAGAGGTATTTTATTAAGACCAGCAACAGCGTGGGAATCCATGGCACTTCAGTCAGGTTAGATGGCACCCTCTCTCGGTCATAAAGAAAAAAAAAGGACATATATTGCATTGATAGGCAGTTTGTCTGTATTGTGCTTCTGCGGAAGGCAGTAGGATAGCAGTGTACCCATACTAAAACAGCTCAGTGAATAAATACAGTACCAAAACCTAGCTCATTACATAAATACAGCACCAGAACCAACCTTAGTGCACAGTTACATCATCAGAATCAAACCCAATACATAAACACAGCACCAAAACCAACCTTGGTTCATAGCTACATCACCAGGACTAAGCTCATAATTAGAGATGAGCGAGCGTACTCAGAAAAGCACTACTCGCTCGAGTAATGTGCTTTATCCGAGTATCGCTGTGCTCGGGTCTGAAGATTCGGGTGCCGCTGCGGCTGACAGGTGAGTCGCAGCGGGGAACAGGGGAGAGCGGGCGGGAGAGAGGGAGAGAAAGATCTCCCCTCCGTTACTCCCCGCTCTCCCCTGCAGCTCCCCGCTCCGTGCCGGCACCAGAATCTTCAGGGACGAGCACAGCGATACTCGGATAAAGCAAATTACTCGAGCGAGTAGTGCTTTTCCGAGTACGCTCGCTCATCTCTACTCATAATCAAATCCAGCATCAGAACTAGGTACAGTACATAAATACAACCCCAGAACCAAGTTCATAACATAAATACAGCCCCCGGACGAAACACAGTGCATAAATACAGCACCAGAACCAAGCTCCTTACACAAATATTGCACAAGAACCAAGTTCATGACATAGATACAGCCCTACAACCAAGCTCAGTACGTAAGTGCAACATGAACTAACTTCAGTACACAGATGCAATACTAGGACCAAGCTCAGCACATAAATACAGCACCAGAACCAAGCTCCTTACACAAATATAGCACGAGAACCAAGTTCATGACATAGATACAGCCCTACAACCAAGCTCAGTACGTAAATACAGCATGAACTAACTTCAGTACACAGATGCAATACTAGGACCAAGCTGGTACCATGCATACGGTAGCAGAACTAAGTGATTATGTTGTGGGGATGCCGATGGGCTGACAGCAGTGCCTCAGAATATCAGAGATAAGAAGACAGGCAGAAGGAGGAAAATTCATGTAGCTCCACAAGATGCTACCATATGGAGGAAGAAGATCCTCTGGCCGGGCTGACCTGGATCATCATAGTACCCCTTACAAGCTTGCAGCTTGCACCCTGTACTACTGAATGTATGCTCCTTCCATTGTTCTAATAGGAGGTTAGTAAGACTTAAAAGTTTAAAAAAAACAAGAAGATATTGACTGTTCCCCAAGCTCTACATACTAAGGGGGTCTCACACGCACAGACTCCGTATTCCGCAAGTGGAAGAAAAATTGCAGCATACTCTATTTTGCCGCAGACTGCCCCCATTGAAGTCAATGGAGGCCGTCCAACCCACAGCCCATATGTAATTAACGTGGAATCCGACCCGCTCGTGTGAGCCTGGCCTTAGACATATGCCTTGCCCATGTCAACAACTATACCATAGGTGGTGGGGAGCATTTGTATTATAGAAGCATTGATTGGATGACGCAATTGAAGAACAGCCTGACACCATATGCTTATATATCAGCAAAGTAGAATCAGATACATGAAGGTGATCGCAGGCTTGTGTTTCCACATTAGGAACATCTTGGGAACCATTTGTTTTACTACATAACGCTGTAAGACGGGCTCAAAAGGGACTCATTGAACAAGAATACAAGATGTGCTTTAGTAATGTATTGTCTTTTACGCTTTAGCGGCTAACGGTCGTGCCCTCAGCTGATGGGGACAAGGCTTATTTACATACGTCGTGGGCGAGGAACGCACACAAGGACTTTATTCCCTGTCCATAGACAATCTATATAGACAAACAACCCTAGAACTCACTGCAGGATTCCTCTATAGATGAGTGATCAGGTGCCAAATATATAAAGACAGTATATCAGAAAGTTTGAGCCCGGGGTGTGCCCCCATACATGAGCTTAAGATACTCCAAGAGAAAGGCTTTCAGAGAAAGGAAACTGGGACGTTGAAATAGCAATAACATTCAGGCAGAAAGGCACAATAGGATGGGACTAAAGCCCCATTTACACAGTTTTAGTGACAGTTTTGAGCGATCACCTTTGCGTACTTTATAGTAGCTAATTAGCTACTATAGAATATGCAGCCGGAGTGGGACACTGCCACGGTCGCTAATAGAACACTACAGCTGCTTTGCATATGCAAATAGCTGTAGTGTTCTCTGTGCTTACAGTTCGTGCCCCGCTGTGAATTCACAGCAGGACACAGGCACAGAGAATCTTATCAGTGCAGCAGGCTGATAACAGCCTGCTCCGCTGATAACAGCTGATCGCTGAATTCTAGCAAGCTAGAATTCAGCAATTAGCGACTCATGCACAAAAACTGCACGATGCCCCTGCATTTAGACAGAACGAGAATCGCTCAAAAGACGGCTCTGAGCGATTTTTGAGCGATTCTTGTTGTGTCTAAAAGGGCCTTTATTAATATAAGGGGTTCAGAACTGTTACTATTGATAACCTATCTTTAAGATAGGTGTTCAATACTTGATCGGCAAGGGTCCGTTGCTTGGGATCCCAGCTGATCAACCTGTTCATTGGGCCGCAGTCAGTGTGGACAGTCCTGGAAACAGATACTGCTAACAATATTGTAACAGCCCAGGTTGGTACTGCAAGCTGGGCTAAATAGAAGCTGTGCCTACCCTACCAACCAGGGCTTATGCAATACAGCAGCGCTGTCTGCTTCCAGTGCTATTAGCACTGACAGTACCCCCAGCAAACAGCTCATTGGTAGCATCCCAAAAGGTAGATCCCCATCAATCAACTTTTGATCACCTAATCTAAAGATAGGTCATCAATAGTAAAAGTCCCAGAGAACTCCTCTATGGTGGCTAAAAAACATTTTTCATATACCATATTAGAGAATTCTGAGTTAATAGAAGGGGATCCTCTGTTGAGAATCTTCATTTTTTGAAGAGTGGTTACAAAGAGCATCTTTTGTTCTTGAAGACTTGGCCTGTCCTTTGTCCTATGGGGGCACTGCAGGGAAATTTAATAGCAGGCTTCCCCACAGATTTTTTAGCTGATCGCAGGTGTCACTTTGTGATCACCTTGTTATCAAGTGATTCTGTTTAGAAGTAGGGATCATCCAAAGGGAAGAACCCCTTTAGTCAGTACCCTCCTTGGATTCAAGGACGATGTACTGGGTGACCTATATTACTACTTCCCAATCCCGATGCTGAGATCTTGTACCTATCACTCAGCTTTTCTATCTGTTTTCTAGAAGTTCTGTTCTGCTTTAAAAATGTCTGTGAAACTGGCATCACGTGATCAGAGTTTTAGAAACGTCCGTTATTATCTACATAAAGCTTCATTTCCTGAGCTCTTTCAACATATGACAAAATCTTTATCATGTCTTCAAGGGCTCCTAACATAACCATATCTAAAGCAATGTTCCAAAAAGAGGTTCCTTTAAAGGTAATGGTTCCCATAGAGGACAGATTTTTCTTATTACTTAGAAACAAACAGGAATATCACATATCAGAGCTGTAACGGAAACTACAGCAATCAGCATTTTACAGTAGTTTATAAAGGGGATCTTCCCGTCTGCATCTAACCTCTTTCCACATGCCCTACCAAGGCCGTTAGGACAGTTTCACATTAACATATTACAGGTATGGTTGGCCTTAGTGATGTGGGACCCATGTGGTTGCACAGGGCACTGACCGCAAGCTTGTAGAGGGGCACAGTTGGATGTAGGCTGAAAGTTATGCCCCCCCCCCCCCAAGGTCAGCCCAACCAGTTGATCCTCTTCCTCTGTGCAGCAGTGTCTTCTGAAGCTTAGCCTAACTTTTTGCCTTCCTCTGGATCAACATGGAGGATGGCAACAGGCTGAACTGGATGGACAATTGTCTTTTTTTCAGCCTAGCATACTATGTTACATGAACCTTCCTCCTCCTGGCTTTGTCTCCCCCCTTCTGATGTTCCTAAACCCTTCTGTCAGCCCATCAGCAGACCTGCAACACAATCACTTAGTTCTTCTACTGAGCTTTCTTCTGAAGCAGTATTTATATTATGAGCTTGGTTCTGGTGCTGTGTTTATGTTATGAATTGGTTACTCAGGCTGTATTTGTGTAAAGAGTTTGGTTCTGGGGCTGCATTTATGTTTTTTTGAACTTCTCTCTGGTGCTGTATTTATGTTATAAGTTTGGTTTTGGTGTTGTATTTATGTACGCTTGGTTCCGGTGCAGTATTTATGTCATGAGCTTTGTTCTGCTATTGTATATGTATTGGGTTTGGTTCCTGCTGTATTTATGTTATGAGCTTGGTTCCTGTGCTGTTTTGTATGTACTGAGCTTGGTTCTGGTATTGTATCTGTATACTAAGGTTGATTCATACTGTATTGATGTACTGAGTTTTGTTCCAGTGCTGTAATTATGTTATGAGCTTGGTTCTGGTATTGCATCTGTAGTGGCCCAGAACGTCTATTCCTGGCCCCTCCATAAGTGTCATACATGTAATGTCTTTTGTGTAGATGTACTGTGCAAATTGTCTATTCTCTTGTTATATGTATTGCACAGCTGCAGCAATTGAGAGGTTAATGTCTGCATAAGACTGGGAGATGTCTGCAAATGTATCAATTTATGTCCAGTCATGTGGTATGCTAGATTCTATAAGTATGAGTGACCGAGAGCAAGGAGCAGTTCTTCTGGGTTCCTAAGAGAGAGTGCCAGCCACATGAGGGTACCTTCAACCCTCATGTGGTAAAGAATGGAAGAGAAAGAAAGGTTTCCTTAGGACCCTAATGCCAGGAACCATTAAAAGAGAGAGAGAGAGTGAGAGAGAGAAAGCGTGAGGAGAAAAGAAAGTCCAAGACCACCGTGCAGAGGTACGGTGTTACAAGAGTGTCTGTGGAGTCACCCTACCCCTATCCTTCTCTGGAGAGTTCCTCTTCTAGGAGCAGGACCTGACAGATAATGCAGACCTGCAGGATCAGTGTCATCCTGAGTTTCCTCTTTGTCCTCTACCGCCTGTTCTTACCTGCACTAGTGTGTTCCTGATTTGTGTGACATTGAAGTTTTCAAGTAAAGTTTTGCCAGGCCCTGACCGTTCCCAGGGACTGAGGTACTTCAACCTTACATTGTGTGTGAGTTCTCTTTATTACCGCCGAGGGTCATTCTGGTGGGTAAAAGGAACGGTGGCGTCACGCGTGACAAAGATGTATTCCTGTTCCATCTAAATTGGCCATTTCACTCCTAGGGGTGTCTGGAAGAGGCCCAGTGCTGCTCTGGCCGAGGCTACGTGTGGGAGCCTGGTAATTGCCATCGTGACAAGTGACCACTCTACCCTCCCAGCACCTCAGCGTATGCCCGTGTTCTGAGTTACCCTACGGGACGCTGCACATCTATGTATGGAACTTGGTTCTGGTGCTGTGTTTATATTTCTGGTACTGTGTTTTTTCAGTTTGGATCAATTAATTTTAACACAGGGTTGTCTTTAGTTTAGAGCTGAAATAAGCGATTTGCAACATTAATAATATTGCTGGGAAATAGCAAAAAAGTGAGTCAATGACAAACATCATACTGTCATCATCTGCAGGTTGGAGGGCAATCATATTTAATCTACATTCAGAATATTAGAAAGTTCTTATCCCACCATGTGGGTGGTGAAAAGTCACTAATCCAATGAAGAGTTAATGGCTATTATAAGGCTGCTTTAGGGTTTAGTCACTGCGCGTGTTAAAAAAACATGTGACCATGTCCATTGCAACCCATATGTTCTATCTTTTTGTAGGTGAGAATTTTTTTTGATGCACGCAGTAAAAACGCCCGTGTGACTGAGCCCTTATACAGTAAGATTGGCCCATCACAGGTGACGATCCTATATTACTGATACTTAGTGTTCAGCGATCCGAACTGGCCGAATCCTGTATCAGATTACTAAAAGTTTGGTTTGCGACAAACCCGAACCTCAAGCAGTTCGTTTCGACCCCCTCCACAGAAGAAGAAAAAAAAAGGTGATGGCGGTCCTGTTGCTCAGTGGTTAACACTGTTGCCTTGCTGGAGTCCCAAATTCGAATGTGACAACATCTGCATGGAGTTCATATGTTCTCACTGTGTTTCATAATAATCCCCTTTATTTATATAGCATGTGCATATTATACAGCGCTTTACATTACTTTCTGTCTCCATTGGGCTTAGAATCTATATTCACCTATTAGTATATTTCTGCACTGTGGGAAGAAACCAAAACAAACACAGGGAGAACATACAAACTCCATGCAGATATTGCCCTTGGTCAGATTTGAACCTCAGACCCCAGCAAGGCAACAGTGCTAACCACTGAGCCACCATGCTTCTTCTGCCTTCTCCGTAAATAAATGTATACATTATTTGGGCTTCTTTACATGACCAATTTTAATGGGTTTGTTCACATGAGCGTATTTTTCATGTGATCTTCTATCGCATGAAACAAGCGCGTCTTATTTTGGTGTGTATCACATACTGCAATAGGCTATTGAGGAGAATGGGCCGGCGCACGTACGCAGTGAACACGTATTCACTGCATATTTGCTCAGCAAATACATAGGTCGTTCTTCACATTTTTTGGAATGTGCAAATTATTATTGTGAAGAAGCCAACACAGGTACAGAGAGAACATACAAACTCCATGCAGATGTTGTCCTTACTCAGATTTGAACTTATGGCCCCAGCACTGCAAGGTAACAGTGCTAACCACTGAGCCACCACCATTTGGCCATCATCATTATTTGAAGTTTCGAACTGAAGTTTTTTTTGGAATTTCAGTGACGCGGCCGAAACAAACTTTTAAAAACTTTGCTCATCTCTACTGATGCCCATTAAGGGCATCCATGCAGAGGAATGGAAAATCATTCCCACCATTAGACCGCTCTCACACTTGCCGCTTTTTACTTCAATTAGCGCAGAGTCCTGAGCACCAACAAGACGCGGTACAACGCCGCCATTGATTTGAATGGGACCTTGCAGACCATCGCTCGAATGCGGCGTTTGTAAAACAAATCATTGATTAGGTCGAATACTTGTCCGGATTTCTTTTGCATGGGCCCCCTTCTAGCTGCACGGAAATAACGCTGCTCCTGCCATTACCATTTATTGCTCTGTTTATGGGCAGATTTAGTTTGTTTGCAATTCTTCTTTATAGTTATTCCAAACGTTTCATGTTGTATCTCGATACCAGCAGAGGATGTATGGAAACTACCTAGAACCACTAGATGATAGCAGCTATTTCCTGAGATACCAATGAGGCATTGCCCGCACGGTGGGCATGTAAATCTCCGGTGGTGTTGCATCATGTGAGAGGGACTGCACATGCCAGCTACCATAATAATGTTCTTTATATAGTAGCACTAAATGCAGTAGCGTGCAGCTCCATGTGCCGGACCGCACTGCTCTATAAGGTCATACTGTATATTTAAACTGCCTCCTTATATGCTATATCCTATATTACATGAAGAAGAATGGTGAAGGGTTAATTGTTATAAGGGAAACTATATCCATAATGAAAAAATAGATTTTACATTAATTACAGCTAACAAACTATATGATTTCTTGGAAAGTCTATGAAGGAATAGGCAAAGGATGGAAGCTGGTACTTGAATAGATGTATCTAGCAGTGTTGGGTGTGTCATATGGCGAAACTCACCGTTACATTAGCGTAAGACAGAAAAAAAATAATATACCATTTTCTTAAAGGGGTTTTACCAGAATTTCCAGTTATTCCCTATCCATGGAATAGGGGATAACTGGCTGATCATGGGGGTCTGACCGCTGATCTGAAGAACGGGACTTCCGAGTCCTGCTCTGCCTTTCACTGCGGGGTTGCTTCTACAGTGACGTCACTGGGAATGGAGCGCTGGCCGAGCACATGCGGTCGGCGCTCTATTCATTTCAGGGGGCAATCGGAGATACCTGAACGGGTGCATCTCCCCAGTCCCATTCAAAGTCAATGGAGTGCTAGCACTCTTGTGCGACCAGCGCTGCACTCAGTCTCCTCCCTACTAACCAATGAGGGGGACAGGGATACTCGATCCCTATTCTCGAGATCGACGGCGGTCTCAGCTATGAGACCACCACCAATTAGCAAGTTGTCCCCTATCCTGTGGATAGGTAATAACTTCTAATCTTGGTACAACCCCTTTAAGTAAGTAGAAACAGTCTGTATTTGACTAGGCATTGACGAATTATAAAGGTACCTTTACAGGGGATGACTATCAGCCGAGTAATTGCTCGAAAGAGCGAATTCAAATAACAGTCGTACAGTGTATACATGACCACCAATGGGGGGGGCAAGAGATAAGTTGCTAGTCATTTCGTTTCAGCTTACCAAAAAAAAAAAATAGTCGCTGTTGTTCAAAAGTCATTTGGTGTAAAGTCACAGTCGCTCATATCTGAACGACTTGCGAACAAATTTGCGTGAAGATCCCCTCTATGTACGATATCTCTGCAAACAACTAATGAGACATCATCGATATCAACGATATCTGAAGATAGATGCTCCTTGTAAAGGTACCTTAAGGTCCAGCATGCCTTGCTAGTATTTATATGCTGACTAGATATAGAAAACATTGCTCCCTGCTCAGGGCTGACACATCAAACTACACATGGTACCGCACGCCACTAGAAGGAGAAAAAAAGTTACCTGGCAAGGTCCAGGAAAGAGTCCACCGTTTCCTTATTAGTAGTGATGGTGGTTTCAATGCCCAGTGCATTGGAGTTTAGGGCACCTGCCCCAGCTCCTGGTTTAATGATGAATCCCAAGGCAATTGCCAAGCCCGATGCCATAAGAGTAGTGACAAGAAAGTAGGCTACAGCGATACCACCCAACTTGCCCAATGATCTAGTGTCCAAACTGGCGGCGCCAGAGATCAAACTGCACACGACCAGCGGAAGGATGATCATCTTCAGCATCCTCAGTAATAATTCTCCGGGGAAGGCAAAATAGGTCATCTGAGCTTTGGTCAAGTTCATCTTCCTCACCGCTGTGCCAAGCCCAACTCCTACCAGCACCCCAGACACAGTGAGGATGACTATGGCATTCTTTCTCAAGAACTGGCCACATTTTTGTCCTGTCTTCCTCTTGCTAGGTTTGTCAGCATCTTCCACCTGGCACGCGGTGTAGTCAGGGTATTTGTCAATGTGGCCATTGGTTTCACAGGACTTCTCCATAATTAGATGGTGGGGTAGCGGTGATGATGCACGGTGGTTCGGCAGGTCTGGCTGTGCCACAGTTGAGTGTATGAAGGTCCGCACAATGGCAGCGTATACGGCTGTCAGGGTTTTGTGAGCTCCAGACTCGATCTGGTCTACTCATGAAGCTCTCGCAACCACTAAAAGAGCTGCAGCTGATGCAACAGAGCTTCCTCCTCTCCCTCCCACCCATCTCTATCTGAATATCCCTCCCTCCTGCTCTACGGCTGTGCCAAGTCCTCCCCACCAACCCTTTAATCTGTATGCACCGTCTGGTGACAATAAGCCAAGTAACGGGATGCATGAGCATGGCAAATACAGCTATATCGCACAAAGGATGGGATATGTAGAGTAGAACATAGAAAGAAGAAGAAAAATACCTAATAAATGATCATAAATGCACACGACAACTGCAATATATACGAAAAAAAGTGCGCTTACTAGATCGCTTTCTGCATAGTGCAAACATGAATAACGACCCCATTGAAGATGTCTCTACAGTAGATCAAAATCATTCTTGTCTTCTCTGCAAGAATGCATTCTTAGGGCTTAAACACATGGACACATGCGCTAGTACTCTCGCCACTATGGAGCATTTTAGCGCATAAACCGGGGTTTGGTTTTTTTTCCTGACTATTCAAACGCCGCGTTATTGCGCGCATGTTTGAAAAAAAACAAAAAAACCCCGGATAGATAGATACTGCCGTTTCTTTCTCAGGCTTTATTCACAAGAGCGTATATACGCAGCTATGTAGCCGCGTTTTCACGCCTGCCCGATCAACGCGACCACCTGAGGCATTGGATTGCAATGCCTCCGTTTACATGGGTGAATTTGCAGCGTGTAAAAATGATGCACTGTAAAAAAATAGCACATACGCGACTGAAATCTGCACCTGCTATTATATACTGGGTAAAAAGATAGTTCTGCTTCTATGTTTCGACCGATATACGCTGGCTGCTCCCATAGACTCCTATAGGAGCTGGGAACAAAAGAGAGGGGGAGGCAGTTTTGCAGCGTTCAACACTGCGGAAAGCTTACAGGTGCCTCTATTTAGGCATTTGAAGTCATTCCGAGGATGTAAGCCGAGCAAAGGATTTCCGGGCTGTGACATATTTTTTTTGCTAAATCATTGTACCCAGCCGTGTGAATGGACGAGAAAACGCTAATTAACCCATTAATGACGCGGCCCCTTTTTCTTTTTCCATTTTCGTTTTTTCTTCCCCTCTTCAAAAAAATCGTAACTCCTTTATTTATCCATCGACGTCGCTGTATGAGGGCTTGTTTTTTGTGGGACGAGTTGTATTTTTCAATCGTGCTATTTAAAGTACCAGATAATGTACTGAAAAACTTTAAAAAAATTCTAAGTGGAGTAAAAGGGAAAAAAAAACGACATTCCGCCATCTTTCAGTGCGTCTTGTTTCTACGGCGCAAAAACTGCAACAAAAATGACATGATAACTTTATTCTATGGGTCGGTACGATTACTACGATACCAAATTTGTATAGTTTTTTTTTTACTATACTCTTCTTTTTTTTTTCAAAGACATTTAATTTTTTTCAATTATTTTCTGCGGTCATTTTGTGCGCACAATAACTTTTTTATTTTTCCGTCGACGTAGTTGTGCGGGGGCTCATTTTTGCGGGATGTTCTGTAGTTTCCGATAGTACCAATTCGGAATACATACGACTTTTTGATCGCTTTTTATTGCGTTTTTTCTGGGAGACAGGGTAACTAAAAAAGTGCATTTCTGGCGTTCTTTTTTTTTTTTTTTCGGGCAACGTTCACCGTACGGGAAAAATAATGCACTACTTTGATAGATCAGACTTTTATGGACGCGGCGATACCAAATACATATTTTTATTTTATGAATTAGATTTTTTAATAATAGATATGGCAAAAAGGGGGTGATTTAAAGTTTTATAAAATTTTTTTTTTCCTTTACAATTAATAAAACTTTATTGATTTTTTTTACATTACTTTGAAGTCCCCCTGGAGGACTACAACCAGCGATGCTTTGATCGCTCCTGCAGTATGACGTAATGCTATAGCATTATGTAATACTGCCATTTGACAGGCAGTCTAAGGCAACCCTGGGGCCTTTCATTAGGCCCCCTGCTGCCATGACACCTGCACGGCTCCCTCGATCTCACCGCGGAGGGGTGGGGTCTACGGGACCCTTGAACGATGTTCAGGGGATTTAAATGCCGCTGACAGAATTGACAGCGGCATTTGAAGGGTTAATAGCCGCGAACGGACGATCGCGGCTATTGCCCGTGGGTGTCAGCTGTAATAAACAGCTGACGCCCCCGCGCTGTATGAAGAGAGGTCACCCCGCGACCTCTCTTCGTACATACCCCGACGCTCCATGACGTACCCTTACGTCCTGGAGCGGAAATGGGGTTAAGCTTGGGACTTGATCGTGGAAAGTTGTCAATTTTTGTGAATTTACGCCACGTGCTATTGTGCCATCTATCAGCGCTTTTAACTGTACTGTTTTGCGCTGTCGGGACTGTCACATCAGGGCGGTCTCAGTAGCGCCAAGTTTGAGTAGGCAGGCCAGCCAACTAGGTCCCTGGTGTTTTCATTTCTGCATGCAAAATCGCGTATTTCAGTGCGCGATTTTGTGCAGACGGGACTTGCGCAACTGCGCACCAAAATAGAGCATGTCGCGTTTTTTTTATGTATATTTTTATTTTCATACTTATACATCTGTTTCATATATAAATATTCGACCAATGACATTACAACATCAATGTCACATGACTAATGATGCCACAAAACTTAGTTGTCACACAACTGGTGATGTTACTATTAGGATGCCACAATATATCGGGTGGTTCTGAATGCCATGTAACGGATAATTCTGGGTTATAAAGAGAGGATCGCGCTATTCTGCGGTTACAGAAATGGCGAAAAAAAGCGTTTTAAACATATTATTGTATTGTCCAACTCGGGCGACAGCAGCGGGGATGAGGATTTCCATCAGGTGAGCCTTACTTCTTTATAGTCTCATTACTCTGAATATGGCTAAGTGTCCTTCTCCAGGTTCTTCTTCTACCCAACCTGATGTATAATCCGACCCCCTATAATAAGTAAATCTTATTATAGAACATTTTCTTATTTTTGCCTATTAGTTACAAATAGTTGGGTAATACTAGTTATGATGTTGAACACTTCATCTTCTTATCTTCTAGTCTCAAACAGCAAGAAAACAAAACTTCCAGATGAAGAACAAAAAGGAGGTTTCCCAGCCAGGTTAACACCCGGAGAACCAAGTACTGATCTCCTATATAATAAGGTTTCTATTACGCTGCTCTATGCCTTTACAATATCTGGATGTAAGACAATAGCAGCATGATCCGGGTTTAGCAGATTTGGTCGACATCTGAGTTCAGGTCCAAATTCTCCTGGTAGATAAGATGTTTGAAACTATTTGCTTTCTTTTGATTAATGCTATTATTTAGCTAATGCATTCATTTTCCCCTCTTTGTCAGATAGATTCACCTATTCCACCATCCAGCGATGACATCTACAGGTGAGATGAATGACATCTTCTCAGTGCTGAGCTCAGGTCCATCAGCGTCTATTATCATATAGGATCCTGCTGGTTCCCGGGCTCTGGATTATTTCATCTTCTCTCATCTACTGATATCAATGATCTCACCCAATTAATAAGACTTGGCAGGTTTCACTATTACAAATTCATCCACTGATTAATGTGTCATTGTGATTTCTGATGATGATTCTACAAGCGAGGAAACATCAATTCGCAAAAGTAAGGACTAATTAGCTGAGTTTTATAGATACAACCCAAATTGTCTGGTATTGGACATAGTACATTGGTCACTCCTCCCTACTGTTACATATTATTCACAGGACCTCTGATACAGAAGAGGTCGATGACTATAAGCCGAGCGGATCTCCAGTGGTCATTAGTGACAATGATGACGATCGCACCGTAATAACACCATAAACGGATATCACTGGTCAGTTTCCAAAACTGTTTCAAAGTTTTTTGAAACTTTAGAGATGACTTTAATCAAAGTTCAATTAGACTTTATATATTTTAAACTGTACCGGACACCAATAGGAGCTCAAAATATTATCTTCTCATGATGTTTCTTCTGCTAAATCCAGACATAATTAATATCTCTTGCCTGGAACATAACATGGAGTTAGTCACTAGGACACATCTAATAGTAGGTCCTCTTCAGGGTGTCTGAATGCAGAGAAGCTAAAATGTTCTCCTAAAGTTCTGATCAGGCAAAAATTCACTGCAGTGACAAAAAGTTTCCCTGGTTAGGATAGAACTACACTTAGGCCTGACAATACTTCTGATGGTGGTATGCACCATACATGAGTGAGATTACAGCCCCCAGATTGACACTGGTGGGTACAAGTGCATCCACCTGCTCATCTGTTTTACAGCTTCCCATCAATAACCTCATAAACTGGTCCATCATACTGGCTGATAACCAGTTATTGATGGACAGTCCTGTATGTAGCTGCCCTTCCAATATACATTATTAGCTGTGCACACTATAATGCATTTGTCTTATTGAATCATAAGGTCTCGTTAATATAAACCTTCCCGTACTGATTGTATCATAGTGGAAGATTTTCACCGCTTTATATTAATATACAGATAATGAAGCAATTGAATGTAGAGATGAACCCACCTCAGAGTAAGGGTGAAGTCACACGAACGTATATCGGCTCGGTTTTCACGCCGAGCCGATATACGTTGTCCTTGTGTGCAGAGGGGGGAGGATGGAAGAGCCAGAAGCAGGAACTGAGCTCCCGGCCCCCTCTCCGCCTCCTCGCTGCCCCTCTGCACTATTTGTAATGGGAAGAGGCGGGGCGGGGCTAAGTTCCGAGAATTAGCCACGCCCCCGTCCCACCTTTTCCCATTGCAAATAGTGCAGAGGGGCGGAGAGGAGGCAGAGAGGGGGGCGGGAGCTCAGTTCCTGCACTTGGCTCTTCCATCCCCCCCCCCCTGCACACGAGGACAACGTATATCGGCTTGGCGTGAAAACCGAGCCGATATACGTTCGTGTGACTTCACCCTAAAGGTAAGTTATATGAAGTTTCATGTTCCTGTAATTAGCCTTGTGGAAGGTGGACTTTCCTGTCTCCATCTGTCCGTAACCTATAGCTGCTGCTTCATGCCCCTATGGTAAGCCCACCTCTTACTGATAATACCCCTACGGCAGGTCAACCTCTTACTGATATTGCCCCAATGGCAGATCCACTTCTTACTGATATTATCCCAATGGCAGGTCCACCCTTTCATTATATCGCCCCTTCCTTGGAATTAGATTGTGATATAATCAAGGACTGATTGAAATGTTTTTTTTAAATTTATTTCCAGGAGAGCTACGTGTAACTGCTTCATCAATGACATTACTGCAGTGACATCCCCATATGCCCCACATTTCCAGGAGAACAAATGGGATCTGGTGACATGACTCTTCAACCTATATAGCCAAACCGTGTTTGAGAACAAGGTACCCTATACAGTATTTAATCTCTGGGTTCCACGTCTTGATGTCCATCTTCTCATTTTAAACTCTAGTCATATAGTCATAATTTGCGAAAGTTTGGATTTAATTCTAGCAGCAATTGGTGGCTCCAAATCAACTTTAAATGGGATCAGACATAGAACTTGGAATTCCTGGGCCCTAATGCAAAATCTGTATTAGAGCTTTTTACCTACCCTGTGCCCATTATAATTCTGGTATCTTGACATGCGACACAATGGTTTTGTGCCCTCACAGGCACCAGGGCCCGGGTTGTGTCTGCGACCTCTGCATCCCTATAGCTAGGCCCAATAATGAGGTTGCCAAGCTTTAACTACATGTTCTTGATTTGTGGTGAAAAAGGTCTTTAAAATTAACTTGAATTACCACTTTATGTAAAATTATAAAGTCATCATGTAGCTTCAGTTTTGAGTGGTTGGAAATAACAGATAGGAAAAAAGAGACATTTACGCCTCTCTGGGATGATGCAACTGCATTTATCTCTGTGGTGATGGAAATGCAGATTTAATGGACTTTTTTCACCTGCTTCTTTAGCTCCCCCACAAGTAACGTGGAAGACAAGTCTGATGACAGCATCTGGTTTATGTCGTAATAAGAGATGAGCGAGTATACTCACTAAGGCACATTACTTGAGCGAGTAGTGCCTTAGCCGAGTATCTCCCCGCTCGTCTCTAAAGATTCGGGGGCCGGCGCAGGTGACAGGTGAGTTGCGGCGGAGAGCGGGGGGGGGGGGGGGGGGAGGAGAGAGCAAGAGAGAGATCTCCCCTCCGTTCCTCCCCGCTCTCCCCCGCCGCTCCCCGCCCCCCGAATCTTTAGAGACGAGCGGGGAGATACTCGGCTAAGGCACTACTCGCTCGAGTAATGTGCCTTGGCAAGTATACTCGCTCATCTCTAGTCGTAATGTATAGGATGATGGGGGTTGCTATTCCATTATTGAGATCTCTGAAATCATCTGTGACTCTGCCGGTGCTGCTTTGAGGTTTACATTAATGATACTTATATTGTGATATATTGTATCCTTATTACTGTGCATATTTTTATCTTTAGACCCTGTGAGAGATACATTAGCACACAAGATGTGTCATGCAGCCTGCTGGCACATCGATGGAGTGCAACTAGATGGACATGATCAACTGTGGACGTCCTATGCTCAAAAGGTCACCCTTGTCCATCCTGAGCTACCACCAGTGACCAAGTATCACAATTATCATACCAATTACACATTCAACTACATGTACACATGGTGTCTAAAAAAGATATAGGGATATTTTATTTCTATGTACTTGTAAAGAGAGGGGGATTTCTAGCAAAAACACCCAATTGAAGCCCCATGTTTGACTTGCATCACTGGGGCTTTAGGTTGAAATCCGACCAAGGACAATATCCACATTGAGTTTGTATGTTCTCCTTTGTGTTTGCTTGGGTTTCCTACACTCCAAAGACAAACCAATAAGCTAATCTAGATCAAGATGTCCCCATTGAGGTCCCATTGTAAGTGACGACAGTCAATGTATAACGCTCCAGGATATGTATGTACTATATAAATGAGTATAGTAAATGTTAGGCATAACAAAATCACACTAAAAATTCCATGAAATAGCTTTATATTGTTATAGTCTAAAACTAAGTTCTTCCTCCACTAATTGGTCTTCTTGGCCAATACCTGCCTACTAATCACTGTTCTTTTTGTCTCTGTAGATATGGATCCTTCACAAGTCTTGCTGATGAGACAACACATTGCCAGATATGTAGGAGTCCACTGCTCAGCCACGATGAGGACAGCGAGGACGGACCATCCACTAGTCATCCATGTACACAGAGAACTGCGGTCCAACTAGAAGATCAACATCTGGAACAAGCCAACCAAAATGCAGGATGAGACTGAATCCTGGCTGTTCCGTAAAACACAAGCGTTGGTTACCTGGATAATCTAAGGCTGCATCTCCTGGCCCGGCACTGGCCAGCATTGGAGGCTTTCTGATCATTTTTATAGTTTATTCTGTCTTAAAATGTCATAGTTTATCCTAAAATGATCTCCTGCAATGTATTCATGTAGTAAATATGTAAAATAGAAATGTTATATGTGATTTAGAATTCATGCTAATTATCACAGTTCACAGAATACCATCAAGGATAGAAGTAAAGATCCTGAATGACAGCAAGTAGAGATCATGAAGAGCAAGAGGAACTGATACGAGAAACTACCGTGTTTCCCCGAAATAAGACAGGGTTTTATATTAATTTTTGTTCAAAAAGGTTTAACTTTTTTACATGTATAGCTGCCTGGACACTATTTTAATTGACTTTTTAAATTAACTGTTAGCAGGGCTTAATTTTGGAGTAGGGCTTATATTTCAAGCATCCTCAAAAAGCCTGAAAAATCATTTTGCATCCTCAAAAATTTTGGAAATTCATGCTATGTCCTATTTTTAGGGTATGTCTTATTTTCAGGGAAACAGGGTATATTGGATAACTGCATAAATAACAATTACTTGATACTGTGAACAATATTCAATGGTCCAGTATGTAAACTGCCTCATCCACATGTTAATATTTAGCTAATACATTCATTTTTCCCTCTTTATCAGATAGATTAACCTATTCCATCATCCAGCGATGACCTCTACAGGTGAGATGAATGACATCTTCTCGGTGCTGAGCTCAGGTCCATCAGCGTCTATTATCATATAGGATCCTGCTGGGTCCCGGGCTCTGGATTATTTCATCTTCTCTCATCTACTGATATCAATGATTCCATCTAGTTAATAAGACTTGGCAGGTTTCACTATTACGGTTTTATCCACTGATTTATGTGTCTTTAACTGTTTTCACAGATCCAACGATGTCATTGTGATTTCTGATTATGATGATTCTACAAGCGAGGAAACATCAATTCGCAAAGTAAAGAGTAATTAGCCAAGTTTTATAGACACAACCCAGATTTCTGGTATTGGACATAGTATATTGCTTACTCCTCTCTACTGTTATGTGTTATTCTCAGGACTTCTAATACAGAAGCTGTCGATGTCTCTAAGCCGTGACGATCTTCAGTGCTCATTAGTGACAGCGATGACGATTGCATGATGGCAACACCAACACAAAATCTCTCCTAATCCTGGGAAAACTTTCACAAAGTTTTCCCTTTGCTCAAACTTTCCCTAACCTTCCTCCATATTTCCCAATAAAAAAAAAAAACCTAACAGTTTTCTGCCTTTTCCTGAGACTGCAAAGAAGTGACCATCAATTATCACTTCTTTAAAAGTCACTGGTCCGACCACACATGGAGTATTAACAGTTTTGGACACTGATACTCAAGGAAGACATATCAGAGCTTGGGCAACTAAAGTAATAAATGGAATGGGCGGACTACGATACCCAGAGATGATATCAAAATTGGGATTATTTGGTTTAGAAAGAAGACGGCTGGGGGGCAACCTAATAACCATGTATAAATATATCAGGGGACTATACAGAGATCTCTCCCATCATCTATTTATACCCAGGACTGTAACAAGGGGGCGCTCTAATAACTATGTATAAATATATCAGGGGACAATACAGAGATCTTTCCCATCATCTGTTTATACCCAGGACTGTGACTGTAACAAGGGGCCATCCTCTTCTTTTAGAGGAATGGAAGTTTCTACACCGACATAGAAGGAGGTTCTTTAATGGAAGAGCAGTGAGACTATGAAACACTCTGCCTGAGGATGAGGTGATGGTGAACTCACTAATAGAGTACAAGAGGGTCCTGGATGCCTTTCTTGAGTGATACAATATGACATGTTATATCACTGATTACTTCAGAAGGGTTGGTGATCCCGGCATTATTCTTATTGCCAGATTGGAGTCAGGAAGGAACTTTTTTCCCTAAAATGAGGAAAATTGGCTTCTATCTCATAAGTTCTGTTTGTCTTCCTCTGGATCAACATTTCAGGATAATAGACAGAACTAGATGGGCGTATGAGTCTTTTTAGTCTTACAAAGTATGTTGCTTTGTTCCGGTTACATTATGTCAAATAGTACTGGATTCAAAAAGTGTAGAGTAAATGCCATACATTGGTGCTACTATAAGGGGGTATAGTGCCCAAACAGGTACCAAACATAGTGTCCCTATCAGGATCAGTGACATGGTCACATTAGTGCCAGCTGTAGTTCTCCCATCAGTTTTATATAGTTTGATAATTTTGTTAATGTGTTACTAAACCTTTGAACAAACTTTTGATATGTCATAGTGGCATGACAGACATTTGAGTTGTGGGGTTTTGTCTGCTGATACCCTAACAATCATTAAACCCAACTGTTTCCTTCAACTGTGAGCAGAGAAATAGGGGTATAACCAGAGGCGTAACTTGAAGCTTCTGGGCCCCAATGCAAAACCTGGAACGGGGCCCCTAACTATAATGCTTTATTCATAGTACTGGGTTCCCTATTTGGAGAAGAGAGGCCTTATGGGCTCCCTAAGGCTCCTGGGCCCGGGTGCAACTGCATCCCCTGCATCCTCTATAGTTATGTCCCTGGGTATAACTAAAGGCCCATGGGTCCTGGCGCAAAAGTTTAGCTTGGGCCTCCAACATGCAACTTCTGTAACTTCACCTCGTGGCTCAAGTCTGTGTTCCCTATGTTACCTACACAATCTTTATATTCTGCAGATATTTACAAATCAGAGGGTTCATGTACAGACAAAATCAGACTTTACATATAGTTATAAACTAAGAAACAACTCAAACAAAAGGAGTGAGGGCCCTGTTCACAAGAGCTTACAGTCTATGAGGAAATTGGGGTGACACAAGAGGCACAAGTGCTTGTTCTGTATAACGGTCCGGCCATCTCTTATATAAATAGGGTAGTATACATAAAGGAAATTCTTCCTCTGCAGCATTCAACATTAACATCAGCCTACGAGAATTTGGCGGCACCATTGCAATTGGTTCAGTAACGTTTTGTAATGCGTGTTACTCCACTTTTTCCGGTCTATTTAATTTGATAAATCCGCTTTATTGTATTGATCCAACCCTTCATGCATAATACAGCCGACTGAGAACAGCAATGTGAATAGACATTTGGATATACGCAATCACTCAACTTTAAGGGCGGCGTCAGATAAACATGGTATGTAATATGCTCACTCTTACGCAATTTTTTGCAAAGTGAATGAGTGTATTTGCATGCGATTCTGTGCAAATACTGAGCGTATTTAAAAGGCTAACTAGCCTAAGAGGTGTGGGTATCCGCAAAACTCCGAAAGATAGGTTAGAAAAAAAGTGCGAATGAACCTATTGAAATCAATGGGTTCTATTTTCCACGGTTTGCGGGTGGAATGTTCCAAGATGCAAAATAGCTGCGTAACACGTTCGTCCGAAGTCGCCCTAAAGGGGCTGTCCAGAAGTGGCTACCAGGATGGGACTGGAGCCACTGCTCTTGTGTTGTGGTCGGTGCTCGTGAATGCAGGAGCGGCTCCCATTCATTTCAATGAGAGGTGCTCTTGCAATTACGAGTGCCGCCTGCTACACAGGGGTTGGAGCAGTGCTACTCCTCCGACCCCATTGTATTTAGGCAGCTGCTTCCTGGATAACCTCTTTGAGTTAACAAACCACAGATACAGAAACTCCACCATGCACAGTACTGGACCTGGATGCTGCTTGCAGTTTCCTAGCTGGAATGAACCAGCTTTGTTCTCCAGCATGATATATACCTGTATAATGCTTATTCATGAGAAGTCCATGTGAACGGTGTCATCTGCTTGAAGACTCTATGTCAGGCGTAGGCAGATCCGAACGCTCAAGGTCTTGGCTATCTGACTTTTGTGTTGCATTCCAACTTTCCCACAGATTACAGCCTGGATATCTATATTGATAAGTCACAATATCTGCTCAACTAACACAATTCAATTTCTTTCACACAGTGTTTTAGTGATCCATTTGACATAAGCAAGGAGAAGGCTCCCGGAGTATATGTGAAACGGATCCATAGGCCCATTGGAGTCTCGCCTCTCTGTCTTAAGGCCCATTTAGACACAACGATTATCGCTCAAAAGATGTTGAGCGATCATCTTGCGCTCTGAGCGGGGGATGCAAAAGACAAGTGGGGCCACTTCCAGCTGTTCTCTGCTCGGAGCGCCTGGCTGTTATACAGCCGAGCGCTCCGAGCGGGGTATGAAGAACAAAGAACTCTGTTCTTCATACCCCGGCTGTGTTCAGGGAGCAGGATACAGCTGAAACAATAGTATCAGCTGTATCCCGCTGTGAACTCCTGATAAGGCTTATGGTTGTCTTTCAGCATGCAGAAACACAACGATCAGCAACGGCTTAATGAAAACTGCACAATGTCCAGTGCAGTTAGACGCAACGATTATTGCTCAAAAGATCGTTGTGTCTAAATGGGCCTTTAGACAGTAATGGCATTAAAATTGGTTGTCTGCTATTATAACCCATCCGCACTAAGATATAACGAGTTGTACATTCGGACACGTTAGAGTATTTAGCTGTAATTTGCTTGACTACGTTCATCCAAACGATTCTTGACAACCACTTCTGACAACCTTCACACGAGCATATATGCATGCGCAGGATTTGCACATACGCAGAGAATAGAACCCATTGATTTAAATAGGTTTGTCCACATTTCCGTTTTTTTGCACGTGTATTTCGGTCTTGCATAAATATGTAGAACATGCTCTATTTTTCTGTATATTTGCACAACAAAGCTTCCTATAGAAGTCAACGGGTAGGGCGCAAATGTAAGGAGATGTGTGAAACACTGCTTAAGTCCGCTGGAAAAAGAACACATCTGGAACTCATTAAGACTAATCAGCCATTTCAATCGGCTGATTAGTCGCCTTTGTGTGCCGCACGCAAATGAACATGTTTTGTGTGCGCAAAAAGTACGCGAAAATACGCCAATATGCGTGCAAAAAGGTATATTCATTCTGCAAAAATGCAGCGCTCAGGCTCGTGCAAATACGCATACACCCGAGAGAAGCCGTCCTATGTCCACAAGATCCCCCCTCACTGGATGTTTTTCCTTAACCCTTTCCAATCCACTGTCTGACGTCTTGCTACATCCTGATTGAAGCTTGTACAGCTCCAATGTCAGAAGACGTCCGACAGGGTATTCTCACCATCTATTGCCAGCCACTCCACTATCGGAGCCTCTCTGACAGACACACACTGGCTTTAGCCAGCAGATGGCACCATTGTATAACAGCAAGAAGAGAAAGCCATTTAGGAGACCCTGAATTCAAAATTGGATTGGAAAGGGTTAATCAACTATTCTTGGTTTACTACTGACACCATTTCACGAGAAACCCCACAAGGCTGGCATTGAAGTCCTGGCCCGTCTAGTCTGGCAGCGATGACCAGGACTTATTGGAAGGCATGGAGATCGCTGGATTTTCCGATCTATTGTGGATTCACACTGAAACTGATCAGTGGAAAACTTGTCACTTGTCCATTGTGAATGGTGAAAGGTCTAATGTCTCTAATAAAGTGGTCAGTCAGTGACAGCTCTATAACACACAGTCAGCGGGACTCATGATTAATGGGTCAGATATGCTTTGAATCACAACTCCAAAATTCCTATGGCTGCTAATCCCGCATCAATAACAGATTGCTAAGTGACATAAGAAGAGGGACGACATACTGCCCAGAGGGGTAATTTAAAACCTCTGGGCCACCATACAAAATCTTAAGTATAGTCCCAAAATATCCCGGCCATTTATAGTACTGATGTCCTCAGAATTGGGGCAGTTGTATGTTTTGTGACCCCTCAGATTCCAGGTGCAACTGCAACCTTTGCACTCCCTATAGATTCTCCCCTGATTTGCTGTCACAGAACAGGCAGTGAAGAAATGACACTACCATTAATAATACTGTAAGTCATAGTTCAAAGCATACCCCTACATTGGCAACCTTAGGGTAGATGGCACTCCGTGCGGAATTTGTTTGATGTCCCCCCGTCAGGAGAAAAAAAACAATACACATTGCACTGATACTGATAAGCAGCCTGTATTCAGCTTGTGCAGAAGGCATCTAGATAGTAGCTTACACACACCAGAACAGCTCATAACATAAATACAGTACCAGAACTAAGATCAGTATATAAATACAGCACCAGAACCAAGCTCATAACATAAATACAGTACCACAACTAAGATCAGTATATAAATACAGCACCAGAACTAAGCTCATAACATAAATACAGCACCAGAACCAAGCTCATAACATAAATACAGAATCAGAACTAAGATCAGTATATAAATACAGCACCAGAACCAAGCTCATAACATAAATACAGCACCAGAACTAAACTCAGTATATAAATACAACACCAGAACCAAGTTCATAACAAATACAAAATGAACAAACATAGAAACAGAACTAGAAACAAGCTGATATCATAAATATAGCGCCAGAACCAAGCTCAGCATATAAATACAGCACCACAACCAAACTCATAAATACAGCACCAGAACTAAGCTCATAACATTTATACAGTAGCACAACTAAGCAATTGTGTTGTGGGGGAACCGATGGGCTAAAAGTGGTGGCTTGGAACATCAGAAAGGAGACAGAGTCAGGAAAAGGATGATTCATGCAGCCCCACAAGACATTGCTGCATGGAGGAAGATCATCTGGCCAGGTGGGCATAAGAGGCGTGATTGTCCCCAGCCAACATCCACCTGGTGCCATTCCCCCCCACAAGCTGGCAGCCAGTACCATGTGCAACGACGTGGGTTGCATGTAGTTAAGGCTGGCCCCGTACTCCTGTGTAACAGCTGCTTTTACATTTCCAGTAAGGACATAGATCTGTGTAAACTCTGCTATCTCTGTCTGGTTAAATAACATATTTACGTCCATCTGCAGCACAGCTACTTTTTCCCATCCAAGTCCTCAAATGCCCCTACAGATGCCCTTATAAAACAATTCTCGAATGCAATGTTATTAGTTTACGTATCCTAATATATTTTGAGGGCCCATAATAAAAGCTCCTTTTTGTGCATCAGACTTTTTTTCCCCCAGTTTTGGCATCTGCTTTAATTTTTCTTAATACATACATGCAGCCTGTTTTACACCAGAAAATTTGTGAGCAGCCTACGTGATGTCTGGGTCCCCTATACATTAGGACAAGTACTAAGGGTACACTGTGTAGCCATGTCTGGGTCCCTATACATTAGCACAAGTACTAAGGGTGCACTGTGTAGCCATGTCTGGGTCCCTATACATTAGCACAAGTACTAAGGGTGCACTGTGCAGCCATGTCTGGGTCCCCTATATATTAGGACAAGTACTAAGGGTGCACTGTGTAGTCATGTCTGGTCTTCTATATATTAGGACAAGTACTAAGGGTGCACTGTGTAGTCATGTCTGGGTCCCTATATATTAGGACAAGTACTAAGGGTGCACTGTGTAGCCATGTCTGGGCCCTATATATTAGGACAAGTAGTAAGGGTGCACTGTGTAGTCATGTCTGGTCCCCTATATATTAGGACAAGTACTAAGGGTGCACTGTGTAGCCATGTCTGGGTCCCCTATATATTAGGACAAGTACTAAGGGTGCGCTGTGTAGCCATGTCTGGTCTCCTATATATTAGGATAAGTACTAAGGGTGCACTGTGTAGTCATGTCTGGGTCACCTATATATTAAGACAGGTACTAAGGGTGCACTGTGTAGCCATGTCTGGGTCCCTTATACATTAGCACAAGTACTAAGGGTGTACTGTGTAGTCATGTCTGGGTCCCCTATATATTAGGACAAATACTAAGGATGTACTG
Source organism: Eleutherodactylus coqui (assembly GCF_035609145.1). Classification (NCBI taxonomy): domain Eukaryota; kingdom Metazoa; phylum Chordata; class Amphibia; order Anura; family Eleutherodactylidae; genus Eleutherodactylus; species Eleutherodactylus coqui. The sequence continues at coordinate 36,035,290 of NC_089839.1, forward strand.
TGTAGCCATGTCTGGGTCCCCTATATATTAGGACAAGTACTAAGGGAGCACTGTGTAGTCATGTCTGGGTCACCTATATATTAAGACAGGTACTAAGGGTACACTGTGTAGCCATGTCTGGCTCCCTATATATTAGGACAAGTACTAAGGGTGCACTGTGTAGCCATGTCTGGGTCCCTTATACATTAGCACAAGTACTAAGGGTGCACTGTGTAGCCATGTCTGGGTCCCCTATATATTAAGACAGGTACTAAGGGTGCACTGTGTAGCCATGTCTGAGTCCCCTATATATTAGGACAAGTACTAAGGGTGCACTGTGTAGCCATGTCTGGGTCGCCTATATATTAGGACAAGTACTAAGGGTGCACTGTGTAGCCATGCTTGGGTCTCCTATATATTAGGACTAGTACTAAGGGTGCACTGTGTAGCCATGTCTGTGTCCGCTATATATTAGGACAAGTACTAAGGGTGCACTGTGTAGTCATGTCTGGGTCCCCCATATATTAGGAGAAGTACTAAGGATGCACTATGCAGCCATGTCTGGGTCCCTATATATTAGGACAAGTACTAAGTGTGCACTGTGTAGCCATGTCTGGTCCCCTATATATTAGAACAAATACTAAGGGTGCGCTGTGTAGCCAAGTCTGGGTCCCCTATATATTAGGACAAGTACTAAGGATGCACCATGCAGCCATGTCTGGGTCCCCTATATATTAGGACAAGTACTAAGGATGCACTATGCAGCCATGCCTGGTCCCCTATATATTGGAACAAATACTAAGGGTGCGCTGTGTAGCCAAGTCTGGGTCCCCTATATATTAGGACAAGTACTAAGGATGCACTATGTAGCCATCTCTGGGTCCCTATATATTAGGACAAGTACTAAGGGTGCACTGTCTAGCCATGTCCGAACCCCCTATATATTAGGACAACTACTAAGGGTGCACTCTGTAGCTGTAGTGCCCCCGAGTTGGGGTCCCACAGTATTACCATCTGCTACCTCATGTAAATCGTGTATATGTATCTGTAAATATGGAAAATGTGTGTAATTATGTGACTTTAAATTGATAAGAAAGTGTTAATTGGATGTGTTTATGCTACCTAACACTGCATGCTTGTGCATACACCTAAACTGATCTCACATTTGTCAGTCACCACTAGCTAGCCTCGAATTGGATAGTCAGATTTCCCCTAGCTCAGGATTGGTTAGTAGGGAGAGTATAAAAAACAGAGAAAGGGCAGGGTTAGGCAGTCTAGTCCAGGCCTGGAGAAACTGTAGTCCAAAGGAAGCTGAGATAGAGACCAGGGAGTACCAAGAAGAGCATCTTTACTAATAGACAGTGCAGTGGGAAGCCAGAATATCTAACTGTGAGTACACAAATACTAAGAAATGGTTAGCGGAGAGAGAAGCAGAGCGTTCAGAGGAGAGAGAGAATGAAGCAGAAAGGTAAAGTAAGAAAAAGACAGTCATCGGTTAGCTCTTTGTCAGTACACGTCAGCTAACGGAATCCATAGTGAATGATGCACATGGACTTTGTGATCCCAATAATGTATTTGTAATGGGAATTGTGTCACCGCTCTGGAGCTGAAGTACTTCTCCAATAAAGTCGGAATTGTTTTTAATCTAAAGTCTGCTTTCTGACGTGCTTCCCATCACTTACAACAACTGCACTGAGGTACCACATGACACTACAGGTGGGCAAGGACTTCTACCCCATTATTGTTTATTTCTCCAAATTTTTATGGTTATTATTTTTGTCTGGAATGGGTCCCTACTAGAGATGAGTGAACCTACTCGGCCACGCCCCTTTTTTGCCCGAGCACCGCGATTTTCGAGTACTTCTGTACTCGGGCGAAAAGATTCGGGGGGCGCCGTGGGTGAGTGGGGGTTGCAGCAGGGAGTGGGTGGGAGAGGGAGAGAGAGAGGGCTCCCCCCTGTTCCTCGCTGCTACCCCCGCTCCGCCACGCCTTCCCCCGCCCCCCGACGCCCCCCGAATCTTTTCACCCAAGTACTGAAGTACTCGAAAATCACGGTGCTCGATCGAGTAATTACTCGAAACGAGTAGGTTCGCTCATCTCTAGTCCCTACCCATATACAGGCTTGTGTCATGACAACTAACATCTTACTGCACACTCACCCGCGCACTAAGTTCTCAGCGGGATAATGCTGATACTATTCTTTCAGCTGGTATCCCACTCGGAGCTCTCAGTGATAGCTCCGAGAACAAAGCAGCTGGCAGAGCTCCTGCTGTTCTCGGAACTATCAGCTTAGCAGGATACCAGCTGCTAGCTCCGAGAATAAAGCAGCTATATGCAGATAACAGCACTCCCGCTGCCTTCTGCATACAGTGGTCACCTTCATTTACACACTAATAAACTCTTAAGTAGCTAATTAGCTACTTAAGAGCTTATGCAAAGTGATCGCTCAAAACTGTCACTCAAACTGCCGCTTGAGCCATCATCTTTCCGTGTAAATGGGCCCTAAGAATCAAAAGTAGTATTTATTTCCATATGATAATATTTAGTGACGCTCCTTTGGCCCTAACTGTGTTAGAGGCTTACCTTTTTTTCTGTCAAAAAGGCAAGCAGAATGGCAGAACCAAGTGGACCTTATTAGATTTCGTTAGGGTCCATTAACTGTCAGTAGTACGCATCACATGTTGGATCTAGAAAAGCATAGGGGTTTCATTTCTATGTCCCAAAATACTTGCAGGTACTCCTGATTCTTTGTAGGAAGGCCGGTACAGATGGAGTGGGATATGTAACATACACAAGAATGACAAATAGGCATGGGGGATATATCTGTATAGAAGTGGGGGACCAGAAGATTCTGCTATATCTCTGCAGATGATTTCAATCGTGGACGACTTTAGCTTTCTGTACTCTTGTGACTTCTATCTCTTCCCCTCTGATATTGCAAAATGCCACTGCCAGCCTAATTGCACCCCCACAACTCAATTGCTTAGTTCTGCTACTGTAACTATGTTATGAGCGTTACATTCGTACAGGCCAGCGACCGTGAACAGTGACCTACACGAATATTTAAGGCTGAAAGAGAAGACTATTCACTCAAATCCTGACATAGAGATCACCAGACTAAATGTGAAACAAACTAAGGGAAAGGGGGAGTCTGACCCTATACCACCAAAGTCGGGGAACCCTGCCTAAAAGCGGGGCAATCGTCCCAAAAAGGACAGCCCCACACAGGAATCTAAGAAACCTGACTCGCCCTAGAAGAAAATAGGGAAAGAGACAGGGAACACCAAATAAAGACAGAACAAATACAAACACAGCTTCAAACAGGACATAGTTCACACCAGACATCTGCACACCTACAGATGGAGAGGAAAATCAGGCGTCCTCTCACCTAGGGACAGAAGGGATACAGTTATCCTCTTACTTAAAGGGGTTCTGTCAGCTAAATCACTTTTTAGGTTGGGTCCTGCATCCCTGTACAATCTAACCTGTTGAAAGAAAAGAGTTAAAAAAACAAAGTAAACTCACCTAGTCCCATTGTATGTGTTCCCTCCCTTGTTTACCTGTCAGGTGAGGGGTCATCTCCCAACGGCTCCTGTGTGCTGACGCTGACCTGGCTGTGTCTAACCTCTGATGTCCTCGGAGAGTTGACAGTGAGTACGCAAGCCACCGGGAAGGGGGATGCATGTGCACTCGCCATTGACTCTCCGAGGATGTCAGAGGTTAAACGTGGCCAGGCCATTCAGTGGGTGACATGTCACTTGTGACGCGTCAACCACTGACCCGGGCGGCAGTACTTGCCGTCCGGCAGTAGTCCAAGCAGTGGCGGAAGCTGGCACTTTGCCACCTTTTGCACTGCGATAGACAGCCTGCAGATAGACAGCCTGCAGGAGGGACATCGAAAGAGCAGCAGCTTCCTGGTAAACGGCTCGGTAAGGCACAGGTGAGTATAGATTTTTTTATTTTGCTGAGAGAACCCCCTTAAGGATGGAAGGGGTACAGGCGTCCTCTCACCCAAAGAAGGAAGGGGTACAGGCGTCCTCTCACCTAAAGACAGAATGGGCACAGTCATCCTCTTACTTAAGGACGGAAGGGGTACGGCAGCCCTCTCACCTAAGGATGGAAGAGGTTATCAGAGGCTCTCTCAACTAAGGGCGGAAGGGGTACAGGTGTCCTCTTACTCAAGACGGAATGGTTACAGGCGCCCTCTCACCTAAGGACGCATGGGTTACAGGCGTCCTCTCACCTAAGGATGGAAGGGGTTCAGGCGTCCTCTCACCTAAGGACAGAAGGGGTTCAGGCATCTTCTCACCTAAGGATGGAAGGGGTTCATGCGTTCTCTAATCTAAGGATGGAAGGAGTTCAGGCATCCTCTCACCCAAGGATAGAAGAAGTTAAGGCATCTTCTCACCTAAGGATGGAAGTGCAGTGGCCCAGACCTATAGGCCACTTCAGAATGTCGGTATTAGTGTATCTTGACGCCTCCAGGAAGTCATGGTGGAGTCAAGATTGACAGGGGGGTGGCAGGCAGTAGGTCCTGGAAGGTGATGAAAGTTGTAAAAAAGGCATAGAGTGGTGGCCACTGCTTGGGCTACTAATAACTATGGCGTCGTATCCTGCAGGCCACTATTGCATCTCCCCCCATGAAACTTACTGATGTCGGCCGCAGCAGGGAGGGCACCGTGGCAGGCGCTGTCCAAACCAGCCAGATGGGATTGCGCAGCAGTACAGCTGTTAACTTACTGATGTTGGCCGCAGCTGGGAGGGCATGGCGCCTGCGGGAGGCACTGTCACAACCAGACGGATGGGAGTGTGCCGTGGGACGGCAGCAGGATGGTGAGCGCCGGCACATTGTAGCAGTTCTCGGCTATCTTACCTTAGTGATGACGGCCACGCGGCGGTGAAAAGGCAATGTGACACCCAGGCGGACGCACTGTGCACCAGCAGAGCAGGGATGGCAGTGTGCTGTGGGGCCGCAGCAGGATGTTCAGCGGCAGCACCGACACATGGGCAGTAGGTGTGCACACAGGGAGCACACAGGGGCTACGATCTTCGGAGCCGGAAGGGAACAGATAGCTGGCGTCCGTGAATCAGTCCTCATCCTCCCTGCGGATGGGAGCCATCACTGACAATCAGCGGTGTGCACCCTCGACATTTGGTAGCTTACGGTGAGGGTTAGTTTTTTTTTTGAAAGCAGCAAATGTAAGCCTACATGGAAAACTAACCTGCACCCTAAGCCACAACTGCTGGCAAGATACAAGGCACACTGTGCTTCTAGGACCTTTGTCTCTTTACCTATCGGGAGCTGGGGGTGTGAGAGGGGTGTTCCTCCTGTCAAACCCTTAGCTTCCGGTGGCGTCAAGATACACTAATACCCAGAATGTCTTTCATATTTATTATGTCTTTGTATTGTCTGCAACTTCTGTGTGCATGAAGTATGTATGGTGCACCACTGCAGCACTGAAAGAATTAATGTCTACACAAGTTGTCTCTGTTTGGAAATGTATCCTTTCTGCGTTGTGAGTCTGTCACCTGACCATGCTTTATATTAAATGTAAAGTAAGTAAGAGAGAGAGAGAGAGAAAGTGAGTGGATGTGGTTCAGAGCCATCTGCAAGGAGTCTAGTCTGAGTCAGTCTAAGGTAGTCTGGCCTAAGCTACTACGAATGGAGGAGGACGAAAAGGTATCACCCGTGTCCCTTGGAGTTAGCTGATCTCAGGATACCGTGGGATAACTACCAGCCTCTGTGAGCAAGAGCAGTTTGCCATGCAGCATGGAGAAGTGTCTGACAAGTGAGTGTGGACAGGTCGAAAGTCTGGAGAGGAAAGAGTGCGTAATTTTCCAGGAGCAGAGCTACACAGATAGCTAAGACTGTGGGCCCGGTATTCATCCTGTGTTCTGCGTCCCTGACTCACCACTAATTAGGTCTATAGCCGTGCATATTGGACTTGTGTACTGTTGAACTGTTTAATATTGGATTACAAATAAAGCAACATTGCCGGCCGTTCCCGGCTTTGTTTTCAACTACTCTGTGTGTGGACTATCTTTCCGTAACCCAGCATCACTGTAGAGCAGGGGTCCCCAACTCCAGTCCCCGGGGACCACCAACAGGCCATGTTTTCAGGATATCCTATGGTAAGAACACCTGTGGCAATGTCTGAGGCACTGACAATAATTGCATCACCTGTGCAATACTGAGGAAATCCAGAAAATATGACCTGTTGGCGGTCCCTGAGGACTGGAGTTGGGGAACACTGCCGTAGAAGAAGGAACGGTAGCATCACCCTCGACAATCCAGGAGAAGAAACCAGGTAACCAAGTCCCCGATTGCCCACACTTTAATAGCCTGACTGCGGCTCTGTTGGATGGGCCCCAGGCTACCCTCCGGGTAGGAGACAGTAGAGCCACCGAGACAAGGGCTAACAACTAATCCCCCTAGGCCGTGGCCCGCTCCTCGGATGCTGCAGAAGGAGTTCAGGCATCCTCTCACCTAGGGACGGAAGGGGTTCATGCGTTCTCTAACCTAAGGACGGAAAGGAATTGAGACATACACCAAAACAGAACATAGTTCACATCATGCATCTGCACACCTACAGACAGCGGGAACATACAAAACATCATGCATGCATACATACACTGAACAGAACATAGTTCAAGTGTCCACATCTACGACATAAACGGGCTAGAGCGTCAGACATCACTCATCCGACAGAGTAAAGACATCTGATGTCTAGAACCACAGCTGACAGAAGGATAGGGCTGGGTTCACATGGGGCGGAATTTCTGTGTGGAAGTTCCAGAGAATTTCCGCTTATGCAGCAAAACCGCTGACAAGCGTAGTTTGTTATCGTGTTTATTGTTGCATTTTATGTGCAATTTTTCTGCACAGAATTTCCACAGGTTATGAAATCCGCAGCGCTTTTACAGTATTTCGAGCCGCGATTTTTGCTACTTACATTAAGGCCTATGGCCAAAAACCCGCCGCGGAAACGTCCAAAGAATTGACATGCTGTGTCTTCAAAATCCACGACGCAACAACATTTCCGCACTGCGCCAGAGCGGAAAAATTCCGCACCGTGAGAACAGCTTTTTGCCAAAACACATTGACTTTGGCTTGCACTGCAAACGAAGCGGTTTGTCCGTCCTGCGGATCTGCAAGGGCAAAACGCAGCAAATCCGTGGCAATTCCGCCCCGTGTGAACCCAGCCTAAGGCTTCTTTCACATGAGTGCATACGCGCTGCAATCTGATGCATTGGATTCCAATGCATCAGATCACATGAGCGTATTTCTGAGACGGGCCTAAAAAATAGTCCTGAAACTATCTTTTGGCCCGGAATACGTCAGCCGCTGCATGGGCTCCTATGGGGCTGCTAAACTCCCTCCCTCTGTTCTCCTTCTTCCACCCGTGCAGGCTCACCTCTCTTTCTCCCCGCTCGTTCTGTGCATTGGAAGAGGCTGGGGGCAGAGCCAAGTGCTGGTCCTCGCCGCCTCCTTCCACTCATGCTATGGACAAGGGGCGGAGCTAAGCGCACGCCCTCTCCCCGCCTCTTGTCCATAGCCATCAATTGTAGGAGGCGGGGCGGATCTGTGCTTAGCTCTGCCCCCATCCCGCCCCCTCCCATTGCACAGAGAGAGCGGGGAGGAGGAGAGGTGAGCCTGCGATGGGGAAGCAGGAGAAATGGGAGATGGCCTGGTGAGGTCAGCACATTTGCGCCGGGCTCACCAGGCCATATGAACGGGTGCACAAACGTTTGATTTGTGCGCCCGTTCACCAGTTTTTTTCTCCTCCAACGTAGCGTATATCGTCCGGCTGTGAAAACGGCCGGCTGATATGCGCTCATGTGAAAGAAGCCTAAGGGAGCAGGGGCCCTTAAACCATGCGAACAAGGGGAATCAGATGTCCAGACCATCTGTAAGTCAAACTAACCTCAACTCAAACAACATACAAATTCCAGACAGCAGGCATGAGTACAACCACCAGTGTTCTGATAGGAGATGAAGAGATATGTATAATGACCAGGACCATCTAGCAAGAGGGGCTTGTATTTAAATGCACAGACCTGTGGTGATTGAATGGCTGAAGCAATCCATACAATCAGCCAGGTCAATCAACCCACACCTGCAGCCATGTGCTCCTATAAGCACATAGTACTACAAATCACAAGAGCACAACGTGACAATGAGCTTGGTTCTGGTATTGTATCTACTCACTGAGGTTGGTTCATACAGTTATGAGCTTGGTTCTGTTGCTATATTGATGTTATGAGCTTAGCTCTAGTGCGGTATTTATGCACTAAGCTTTGTTCTGGTGCCATAATTATGATAAAAGCTTGGTTCTGGTGCTGTATTTATCATGAGTTTGGTTCTGCGGCTATATTTATGTACAGATAGACTGCCTATTAATACGATGCATATCATTTTTTTCTTATGATAGGGGGGTATCAAAACATTCCATCTAATCTAAGGCCGGTACTGATTTGCAATTTCCTATCCCCAGTTACACATGGAAGGACGGCTCTGAAGCACATACTGCAACTCTAACATGGGAAAGTGTGAATAATACATTTCATATCACTTATTATTGAACTGGAGATGCACTTTCGTAATTGAATGTTAATGAAAATGTTATTATGCGGCAGGTCGGTATTAAGAATAGTAGATACCGTTACATTTGTCACTGACTTGTGTTTTTCTCTTTTGTTTCCTTGCCATCGGCTCTACTTTGTTTCTTTAGTTTAAGCCTTAGAAAAAGCAAATACATTTTCCCAAGCTTTCTACTAGACTGCAAATGTGCTGATGTTGCGTAATTCAAAGTGAGGGGGTTTATGCTGGCCGGAAAATGTTATTGCAGTGGAATGAAAAGTCCCGCGTCTCCTCTTATTAAATATTTACTATGTTAGATACATATTTTTGTTGGACAATGACTTGTAATGAGTATTATTACCGTCCAGCCACACTCTTACCATGCTGACTGACAGGTTACTGACCTGTTGTTTCAGTAGTGTCCATATCGATAGCTAGTATGCACTAAACACGGACATTCCAAAAGTATTCTGTTAAACACGGACATGCCAAAATTCCTGGGACAGGACTAATATTTTGCAGGGCTTCCTCTAGCCTGGTGAAGTGCAGCAACTCAATCTGGCGTCGCGTCCACAAGTGGATGGAAGACGTCCGGTGGGATGATGAGCCATGACATCTGGATAACCCCCCACAGCTCCGTGATATCTATAGATGCAGTATCTTAGGTGTATATGGTCTTCTCCACCACCTCCCATAAATGCTCAGTTGGGCTCATGTTGGGCGAACGTGCAGACTACACTACACATAGAAACTCCCCAGAATACTCCTCAAACCAATTCTGGACAACTTTGGCCTAATGGCACGGTGCATTATTCAGCTGGAAAATCCCATCATTGTGGGGATACATGAAGTCCACAAAGGGCTTATAGTCATAAGTAAAAACGTAGGGGCCCTGGTCAATGGTACGTTTAGGCAGAGCACTGGACCCAACCTATGCCAGGAGAACACACCCCATGCCAGTATGGAACCACCACCACCTCACTAAGCCTAGTTGACAGCTGGGCACATGGCTTCATGGGGTCTGCACAACACACAAACTCTACCCTGAGCCAGCAGCAATTGGTACCAAGACTCATTGGACCCTGCCATGTTGCCAGTCCTCTAGCATCCAGTTAGCAACCTTATGAGGCATTGTGTCCAGTGTTGCGGGGTTTCAGAGGCATCTAGTGGGTCTCCTTCTCTTATATCCCATGGAAGCTACAGAATTCTGCACTGATCTGCCTGATATGCGTGTAGGGCTTCCTGCATTAAATGTAGATTTGAGATTTTCTACCAATCGCATGTTAGTTTGCATAGACAATTCTAGCCAGACGCTGCCAGCCGGTACCATTAAGCACCTGTGGGTGGCAACTGGGCTGTCCGCTGTGGGTGGTAATACCTTCTTTGTACAAATGTGACACTGTGGGTTAAAGAATGTTAAATGACCACACGACTTCAGAAATAGAATGTCCCATCCATTTGGCACCCACTATCATGCTTCATTTGACCTTGATAATTCATGTTGGCTTGCCATGAGCGCGCTGCCCGCTGTTCAACCACACTCACAAGATAACACCTCACAACCTATACAGGTGTAGGCGCTCCCAAGCCGTCACCTAAGGTAACACCACTTCATCATCAATTTACATACTGCTATCCCAGGAGTTTTGTCACGTTAGTGTATCTTTGTTGGACTTTTATATAGGGGATCATACAGGAGTCCACAGAATGGAAAGCTGATTTCCCATTGCCAAGGCATAAACATTTAGTTAATTCTAGCTGATCCACTGATTAAACTTTATGGTGGCTGCTGAAACCCCTTGAGAAACCCCTCATAGAAAATAATTCGGCTATGTTGGTTATCCAGCTGCTCCCCTCCCTCCCCTTAAGAAAGAAACATTCATGTTCGTGAAGCAGAGTCTTCGGCCGCAGCGGCTCTACTCAACTCAGGAATAGGCAGCGTTCGGCAAAATGGAAGGCTTCACTTAACTCACAGCAAGTGAATTTTTGGTCTCACCTTGCTTTACATTCACCTCTGTAACGGACAATGCCTTCATCTTTTTGCAAATAAGGGAGATGGAACAATACCTCTGCAGCGCCACCTATTGGAAGGAAGCAAGCCTGATGAGGGGCAAACACCCCTTGGCTTTCAATTCCCAGTCATTATTACAAGGCTTGTATAAAGAGTCTAACATTGACTTGCAGGAATGCTGCCTTCCAATAGGTGGTGCTGCAGAGGTATTGTTCTATCTCCCTTATTTGCATATTACCCAGAGGACCATGAATGGCCTTATAAGTCTCCTCACTCACTCACTTTCTAGGTGCTCTCCCTAAGGAGAAAAGATAGCGTTCCTGACCTATGTCGAAAGAGAAACATAAAAATGATGGCTTTTGAAATGCAGAGATGGAAAAAGTGAATGAAATCACAGCGTCACTAAGTATGAACTAGGCTGCATCCTTAAGGGGTCAAAGCAAAACTCCAGTGCTGGGACAACATTTTTACCTGGAACTGAAGGGGAAAGTTATATTACCTAGTGCCCCTTTATTCCCATACAGTCAGTGATCCACCGATTCCTGTGGCCTACTTCGGTGATCCAAGATGGCTGCAGTGCGCTTACTATTAATCAATTCACACTGTGCATTAGTAGTCAGCTACTGCCTGCTGCTTTCTTTTTGGTGAGGGATGCTCACGTGAGAAGCATGCAGCATCTTAGACTACAGTAAGACCATGGTCACACGAGGCGGATTCCCGACGGAAATGTCGTGGTTTGGCCGCAGCGAAAAATTGATGCTATGTATAAACTTTACATTTGAATATGCTAATTTATTTTAATAGGCCCGTATCAAATACGGACAGCAAACGGGCAGGAGTAATACCCGTGTGAATAGGCCCTTAGAAGTGTTTTGGCCATCTTGAATCAGCCAAGTGGGGCCCCAGGAACAGGTAGATCAGTGACTGTCTGGGAATTAACTCCAACTTCAGCTGTTTTACAACTCCAACTATTCAGAAAGCAAATGCAAATGATGATCAAGGATGAAAAAGCTGCGCAAGAATTTATGTATTCCAAATCTAAAAATCTCCCATTCAGCGTTTTCTGACCCATAAACAAGTCTCTTTCGTTCCCCAGGATTCTTCTCTCCCTAACTAGAAACAAATGTGGAGCGAAAAGGATCAGAATGTTGAATATTTAACCTTGAGGAAGAAGAAGGACATCTTTGTTTCTTCCTACCTACCCCCAGTCCAATAGGATGGGGCGGCTTTTCTAGGTTTTGTTTCATAGTACAATAAGTATCTGTCTGAAGGATAAGATGTAGGTGATACATATAATCCGCAGCGCTCCGCATCATCATCACTGCAAGACGAAGACGTCTTATACATAACTATGCCTAGAGGCGCTGACCAGTCCATGCACAGTCCTACAAAGGAATAGCCTGTAATCTGGGTTGGGAACAAGCATAGCAAACTATACAGTAAAAGTCGTAGGAAGGTACCATAATAAAAGTTGAAATAAACCCAGGCTAAACCTGATATTAATTTACGTCCCTCCCAGTTTCATAATAATAGGAAGGATTGGTGTTTATGTGGGCCAAAAACCCACTGATCCTTGATTTCTAGAAGAGCCAGTGCCCTTGTTGCCTACATTGCAGGTCTTTGGGAAAAGGGGGAACTTTTTACAGGCTGTCTGTTTTCGTAACTATGCTGTAAGCTTGATTCTGTTTCTGTATCTTTTAGTAGTATGCCTTGTTCTGATCCTATAGCTATGTAGCAAACTCGATTCTGGCACCGTATCTATGTAGTAAGCTTGGTTCTGGTACCATATATATGCAGTAAGCTTCGTTTTGTTATTATGAACATGCAGTACGCTTGGTTCTGTTACTATACTTATGTAGTAAGCTTGGCTCTGCTACTACCCTGTTTCCCCAAAAATAAGACCTTGTCTTATATTAATTTTTGCCCCCAAAGAGGCACTAGGTCCTATTTTCAGGGGATGTCTTATTATACTTACCTAGCCGGCTTGGTCCAGGTCCCTCCCGCTGCTCCCTGGAGCTCCAACACACTTCTTGCAGTCCTCGGTTGCCCACAGAAAATCACTTCCTAGATACGAGATTCATAAATCCCGCCTCCAGGAAGCGAAGGCTCTGATTGGTTCTCAAGCACTGCATTGATTGGCTGAGCAGTGGTCAAAGAACCAATCACAGCCATCGCGTTGTGCAGGCGAGATTTATGAATTGGCTGAGCCGTGGCATTGATTGGCCAATTCATAAATGACAGTGCTACTTATGGTCACTAGGACATTGGCCGTCCACAATGTGACAATATTAACATAATTCACACTTTTGGTAAGTTGGTGCATATAATAGCAGCATCAACAGTCCCCCCTTACATATCCCAGGGGCTTACCGATTGCAATCCTCGGCACTCCAGTTCAGCCAGGCTTGAGTGACACCGGGGAACTGCTTCGGAAAGAGCACACATACTGTCCAGAACTGGGGGGCTATCCAGGAGGAACATAAAGAGGAGCAGACACCTACAGGTAAGAGTACATCTGTATAATGGACGGTACTTATATGCTGATTGAGCTACCTACCACCATACAGTCTTGGACTCCACCTCTCCATCCTGTCTGATAGTTTTGACTGTGTGTGCTTCTGCAATTCCACTCCCAATTGGCTTGGGGTATAATTGATTCCACCAGCATTGGTTACTCAATGCCAGGGGTATCATCTTCTCATGGTGGGCTAGGAGGAGACAATGGCCGTCACTTGGACCAGTAGAATGTAGTCTCTTCAGAGTTCAGGGCCATGTTGCAACTGTAGCGCAGGTATCTTGAGGTCCAGCCATAATTTTGAACTCCACTTGTTCACCCTCCCACAGATGTTGCAATCACTCTGGCACCTCTGCCCAATTAATGGAGTGGCGTAAGTTGAGATGAGCGGACTGATGGGTATTTGTATTAAATGGGATTTATGACCAACATACATGTAATAAAATGTGGCTGAAGGGTGAACATAAGGCTTTGGTCACATCTACGGTGGACATGCCAGCTCTATTTGTACTGTCAAAATGAGAGACACAGTGCTGGATCCCAGGAGAAGTCCGGAATAGCAGCGGCAAAACTCAGAGCCCATGACTCAGATAATCATGTGAAAAACATGTTTTTATAATGTGTGTATTTAATGCATACATGTTCCTGGACTCATGGGTAACCCTGTCGATGGAGACTGGCAACCTGTCCCAAAAAGTTACAGAATTTCCTTTCACATCAGTAGCAGATGTTATGGCTCCACCTAGTGCTGAGAATTGGAAATACAGGACTGATTATTTTGGGAAGTTATGAATAGAATGCAATATAGCAGAGCCATAGTTTGATCACGGGCCGCACAGCACGTTTTGCAGACAAGGTCACCTAAAAATTTCTCTTTTGCACTTTGGAACTGAATGTGGTTCCAACCACCGCTGAAGTTTAATATGGCGCACAAGGTACAAAAGGTTAGGGACCTCTGTGCTATATCAGCAAATGGTGCTCGTCCATGAAAATGTGCATACTTGTAATCAGACTCCTTCTAGAGACATTTTATATAAACCAATCATAACATCAATATGCCAGTAGTATTTTGATCCTAAACCGTATAATGACATATTAAAAGCGGTCCAAATGAATTGGTAAAAGCTGTAAAGTGTTAGCCGTTTAGTCGTTCACGGCCATCGGCGACCCTAAAGTCAAGCTTCCTCCATGTTTTTCAGTCTTCAACTGTGTCTTTCAGTTGTGTGATCTCTATGCCAGTATCAGCTTTGACAGTATCAGCCATCGTATTCTTTTGCCACTGATCTGTCCAATCCTCGTCAATTTTCGAACCAAGTAGGTTGAAGTCTCGCACACATTCTACAGCCTCGTTGAATTTGGCCATTTTTTGTAGTTGTCGTGATTTATTCTTCTTTAAATTCAGGTAGGGGCCCATTTTTTCACTTTCAGTTTTAATCTTCCATATCAGCTGCTTCAGACCTGCTTCTGTTTCTGCAAGCAGAGTTGTGTCATCCGCGTAACGGAGATTGTTAATGTTTCTGTCACCTATTCTCACTCCGATTTCCAATTTCTCTAGGTTCATTTTTTGCATGATCACTTCTGCATATAGGTTAAACAAGAAGGGTGAGAGGATGCAGCCCTGTCGGTCGCCTTTGTCATCCCAAACCAATCTGTGTTCTAACAGTGGTTTCTTGATGGGTATAAAGTGGTTTTATTAGCTCGACTAGATGTGCCGATACGCCCAGCTCTTGTAGGGGGCGCCATAGCTTGTCATGGTCGACGCAGTCAAAGGCTTTGATGTAGTCGATGAAGAACATGTAGATATTCTTTTGGTATTCTCAAGCTTTTTCCATGGTCCATCGCAGGTTTGCAATATTGTCGCGGGTGCCGCATCCTCACCGGAATTCTGCCTGCGCATCAGGGAGTGCAGCTTCAACTACTGATTTTAAGAAGGATCTTGCTTGCATGTGGAATGAGGACTATTGTTCTGTAGTTGGAGCAATTCTGGGAGTCGCTTTCTTTGGTAGATGGATGAAGACAGATCTTTTCCAGCCCTGTGGCTACTTTGTAGATATCCATACTGCCTGGCACAGTGTTGTGATGGTTTTCACTGGTAGTGACAACAATAGCTCTGCCGGTATATTATCTATGCCTGATGCGCTCTTTGTGGCTAGTTGTTTCATCGTAATAACAACTTCTGACTCCATAATGGAGGCTCCAAGTCCACAGGCTCCACCTCATGCAATGGTCGAGGTATTCCCTCCACCTATCCTTGATACTCTGATGGTCGTTCAGTTCCTTCCCAATTTTGCCTTTGATTGTGCTGTTGCGTGCCAAGAAAGGTATTCGGGCCATCTTGACCTGTGAGAATAGGCCTTACATATACCGGCGGCCTTTGCTGCTCTTCTTTTACCGGCTATTCTGAGGGTTTGCTCGGACATCCAATAGCGTTGTTTTTCCTGCTTCTTATAGGCGGGGTGCATGCTGGCTGTTTCCATAACTGTGGACTGTATATCATTCCATAGTTCCTCTGGATGTTTTTCTGATGTATCAAGCAGTTGGAATCGGTTTGGTACCTCAATAGTGTCCCGGCTGTGTAGGCCGCAGTCCGCCCGGCCACAGGGAGGGCTGCACAGCTCTCCAGTGCCTTCCTCATCCTTGCCCAGTAACAGCAGGAGAGGATATCTCACCCCCAGAGCTGTGTGGGACCCCCGAACTGACACTTTTAACCCCCTTGGTTTTGCTGCCTGCACTTGTGCAGTGAGCCAGACCGAACGCAGACCAACGACCGAGGTGAAGCAGTGGGGAATAAGATGGTTGTCAACGGTGGCTCTGCTGCTCCCCTCCAACGCATGAAATTGTGATCGGTGCCAGGAGGCCACATGCACGAGGGGTAAGAACAACTAAAGATACAATAAACAGTAAATAATATAAGCAGTTGTTATGGCCTACTACCCACAGAATCGGGTAGAGTAAGGTGTTAATTTGTCGTGACGCCAGCCTGTATATGGGTAGGAACCTATTCCAGACAAAAACTAAAAATACCAAAAAGTGGGGAGTAGTCCTTACTTTCCTGTAGTATCGTGTGGTGTCTCAGTGCAGTTGTTGTAGGTGGTGGGAAGCACTCCAGGAAGCAGACTTTAGATGAAAAACATGGCATGTGTTTTGAGTGAGGGTATAAATAGGAGTGATTGAGAGCAGGAAGAGGTCTTCAATCTGTGTGCAGAGGGACTTCCATCTTGCTTGCCACCTAACACAGAGCCACATGAAAGCACCCTCAGCTTCCTTGTGGTGCAGATGGAGGAGAAGGAGAGATTTGCCGTAGCTACGGCATTTTGGATGTGAGTGGAGTGAGCCTAAGAGAGAGCCTTTGTAAGTAATCACTTTTTCTGGCAATACCCAGTGCAGAGGTACTAATTCAAAATCACAAGTTTTTCCTACACAGCCGTCCAAAAGTTAGAATCACCATGTAGAAGTACGCTACAAGTCATACCCATGCGTCTCTAGTGTGGGGTGCAAATCCTTACAGTAAATAATTACTAGCAGAGTGTCTGTGGAGTGACCCCTACCACTCTTCCTCTTCTGGAGTGCTCCCATAATGCAACACCTAATTGGAGATACAGGGCGATCCACTGCTTTGTCAGTAGGGGGTCACACTCCTGTATAGTGTGGCGCACCTATCGGTGGTTGGAGTTGCAGTCACTCCTCCCCAATCTAGGCTGGGTTGAGTGAGTGGCTTGCATTATTAGTCTGCATTGAACAAGTAGCTCCTTCAAATCATCGTATGGCCCATGGCCCACTGCATTCTAGTAGGGTCTATGGCGATTGTGCCTGGCCTGCAGTCTATCAGGTGTTGCATTACTGGCTTCCTTTTCAGTTAATAATGTCTGGAGTGCTCCCAGTCCAGAAGCGGTACCTGACAGATAACATGAACTATATGACCGGTTTCATCCTGTGTATCCTCCCTGACCTCTGGCCTTACTTTCTTACCTGCACTGTGAAGAATTGTACCTGAATTGTTGTGAATAATTGTTTTGCCAAAGATCATTACAAGTAAAGTTCATACCGGGCCCTAACCATTCCTGGGGACCCAAGGTACTATAAACCAGTTTCTGTGATTATTCTCAGTCGTGTAGCATACCGGTGTGTGGGAACGGTGCTGTCACCCGTGGCAACTACTACCCCCATCATCCTGTTAATTGGTATTCCCTATCCGAGGGGTGTTGACGGTGGCCTGCAATCCCGCTCTGACCTTGTGTACGTGTCATTCCTCTGGGAAAAGGAGACTGGTAAGTGCCACCTTGACAAGCTAACACTTTACCCTCCCAGCTCCTCACGCTTGGCAAGGGTCCGGGGTGTTCCTATGGGACGTTGTAGTGGGTTTTTCAGTAGTTACAACACTTGCATTGTATTCACTGGATGCAGATTATAGACTTTCATTACACTTGCAGACATAAAACATTGCTGACACTTTTCTCAGGGAACTGACATTAGCTTCCAGCTTTCTTTGACTTGTCACTCGAATTACTGACCTAATTCCTCTTCTTTCTCTGTCTCTCTACTGCTAATTCTATAGAATAAACTTGCTTTTTCCTCCCTTCTCCTCTGTTCTCTCTCTGGCTATAACCTTTGGGTGTTTGTACTCACACATGATGTTCTTCTTTTCTTCTTCTCACTGCACTGGCTATTAGTAAAGATGCTCTCTTTGTTCCTGCCCAGTCTCTATTTCTACTCCTTCTATGACTAGACTGCAAGACTTGACTACCTAACCCTACCCACTCTTTACCTTTTATACTTTCCCTGTCTATCAATCCTGAACTAGGGACAATCTAACTGACCAATCCCCAGGCTATCTAGTGGTGATTGACAGGTGTGAGAGCAGGTTAGGGTGTACTATGCCCAGTCATGCAGCGTGAGGTGGTAGAGACACAGACATTAACACTTTAGTTACCATTTAAAATAATACACATAATTTACCACACTTTATATTCATATATATATAAACACATTTTCCACACTTTCACTTAGACATACATATTTAATGTGAGGTAGTAATAGACATGTTGTGAGACCTCAACTCTGGAGTACTACACTCGTCTCGGGCTTCCGCTGATATTCAGCGGCCAGTTGGGATGGACAGGAGGTGGCAGAACCATGAAACTAATATCCTGTCATGTCTGCTTGAGGTAAAGATTATAGACCCCAACCGGGAGGACTACCTGGCTGTCCTTAACTATACAGTCTCCTCCACTGCTGCTCTGTACAGGGGCAGTGGCCTGAAGTACACATATCTGGCCCCTCCATAACTGTTGTGTCTTTTATGTGGATGCTCTGTGCAAATTGTCTTGTCTCTAGTTATGTATATTGCACATCTGCAGCATGTAAGAGGTTAATGTCTGTGTATGTCTAGGATATGTCTGGAAATTGTAACCAATTGTCCTGTCACGTGGGTATGGAAGGTATAAATAGGAGTGTAAGGTGAGAGTGGAAAAAAAGGCCATCGTCTGCAACGGTAGTGTGTTGAGTGAGAGTACCGACTGCATGGGGGTACCTTCAACCCTCATGTGGTGAAGGATGGTAGAAGAAGAGAGGTTCCTGGATGACAACCTCAGGACCCCCATCCTAGGAAAGAAAGAGAGAAGGAGCCTGTGTGCAGTGTTCAGACACCTATCTGCAAGTGAGTGTCCGTGGACTGTTGTGTCCGCCTCCGGTGTGTGTCCAGGTGCGGAGTCATACAGATAACTTAGACTGTAGGCCCAGTGTCATCTTGTGTCCCGGAGAGTGTGTGTCAAGGAGTGGAGTCATACAGATAATTTAGACTGTAGCCCCGCTGTAAACCTGTGTTCTCCTTCCTGATCTCTGTAACCTGGTGTGTAAAGTTATAATCTCTGAAAGTAAAGTTCCAGTCTCTGACCATTCCCAGTGACTGAAGTTATCAAACATCTGTGTGTGGACTTTCTTACTTTTCCCGTCAGACATCCTGCGGAGTAAGGAATGGTGGCGTCAGCCGTGGCATCTTTATTCAAGCCGTCTACACCATTTATTCAGGTAACCGTTGTCATAGCGTTGCCTGGAAGAGGCTAGTGCTGCCTTAGCCCACGCTGCACACGTCCCTCAGGGGAGGAGCTTAGTAGTGCCACGGTGACATCCCTAACAACTACCCACACCATCTTCTTAGTGGTGTGCCTCGTGTCTCAGTCACTGCACAGGGACCTGTGTGTTATCAGCCCGTCATGAGAGAGGTCAGACATCTACAGATGGTGAGTCTATAGTTATCTATAATCTATCTATCTATCTAACTCGTATCTCTATCTATTGTGGGAGAGTCAGCTCAGGTAGAGCGTGGGATTGCAGTGTAAATGGTAATCAGAGACCAGGATACAGGCATAGTCCAATACAGGCTTGGCCTGTGTTTATTAAAAAGTTCACAAATCACATAAAACACAGCCTTAGCTTTAGGCATAAACAAACATCCTGCTTCTCCAGCACTAGCTAAACAGAATCCTTTCCCTACCTATACGACACTGCTTGCTGCAGCCGCATGAACATAAAGCACTTTTGTACAAAGTCCAGTTTCTTGTGACCTTGATCAAAAACACAGCGTCTCTTGAGACCAGCAGCTTCCAGCAAGCTTAGCTGCACCCGGCCTCCACTCTGTCTGCAGCGTTGCAGACTTTATTGACTAGGTCATTACCCAGCCTCTGCACCTGAGGAGCTTGCCTCCCCATAATAAGACCTGGAGTGGAGGGGGTGGAATGGACAGCCCCACTACCAAGCCTGCCATCCATTCCCAAAAAAAAAACAGGCCCAAACATGTTTTACAAAAACATCTCCAGCAACTACCTTTGCTGTAGATCACATCACACCCTGGTTTTTCTTGTGTCTCATGTAGTAAGTCAAACCTAATGGGTGTAATACCTGAACCTCGGTCGAAATATAGCGACCATCAAGGATTAACCCCTTCAGTGTCTCACACTATCTCATATGTCTGTCTGTCGATCTATCTCATATGTCTGTCTGTCTGTCTGTCTGTCTATCTATCGGAACCCCAGTCCCACTGAGATGAAGGGAAGCCCCGCAGAGAAGTGGGTTTTCCCTGAGCTTTCCTTTATATCTCTCTCTCTCTCCTCCCGCAGCACTTTTTTGCTGTAACACGCAGCTCCCAATCATGTGAATGGGCAAATTCACTGCTAATTAAGCTTGGGACTTGATAGCAGGAAATCATCCATTCACGTGATTTTCTGTACCTCTATCTGCGATTTATTAGCGCAGCTAGCTTCTGCGTGATTTTGTAGCCTGTGTGAAGGAGGCCTAAAAGTCCTCGGTCTTTTGGTCTATAGGTGAAGAACTATTTATCGAAATAAAGTCAGTGTAAGAGTCAGGAACGCAATGGTTCTTGTAGAGTGACTGAGGAGCCCTCCCTCCACCACCTTATCTTAATCTGCCACATGAGAGGTACATTGGCTCCAGGAAAGAGCTGAAAGCCGCTGACGGACCACAAGCGCTCCAGCGTGAAAGATCAGCTAATCGTTCAGCTTTAAGAGCTAGTGATATTTTTTGCTATCCATAAACCCAGTTCACCATGTCCACACACAACCCCATGTCACCTCCAGCTTTCATTATCACTATGTAAGGTACACAAGAGCCCAAGTATCAGTTCTGTTTTTACCATCCTGACTCTTATTTTTACCCATCCATCGTATCATCATTCCACTAGGGCGGCTTCACACAAGTGTAATTCACAGCGTAATATGCACGTAATATGCGCTAATATAAAACAATCTGCGACCTTTCTTGTGCGCGTATTTCGCTCAATATATGTGAGCGGCATTATGGGATCCTATAGCAGATTGGTATAGTGTATTTCATGGGCAAAAGCCACGCTGTCATCACACGCTCAGGTCAAGGAGTGCTAACCAATTAAAAACTGCCAAAATTTATCACATATTTCTATGCAGTTTTGCCCCAATTGCGGTTTTGAACAGGAATAATTGCAGTTCACAGTCCTAAGGAAATGTTCCTAGAACTGCATTTATCTAAACCCGCTGCTGGATTCTTTGCTGCTTTTTTAGGTTGCCCTAATTGTGTGGCTTTCGACTGTACAATAAGTGGTGCAGTATCACCGCCACATGTGATTATACTGTATCCTTAAATGACCAAAGTCACACAATAAAATCCACATCTAATTGTCTACTGTTACCATCTAGCCACAAGAGGGCGCTGTGGCCTATAAAGTATAAGAATAGCCAAGTTAGGACATTCAATAGCGCACACTGATGGCGCAAAAGTTCCATTCTAGAATAAGACACGGATCTTCTAGTAGACCTGCATCACACTGGGTAAACTTGCTTTTAAGGCGGCTTCAGACGAGAATATACGCTAATATGCTCGCCGCAGTGCAACGTATTTGTACAGTGAACTAGCTTGATTGGCGCTCATATTGTACACTTTGGAGGCCCTGTTCATGTGTGTGCGTAACCCTGCCCTGATTTTAAAGGCTATTTAGCCTAATGAGGTCCAGATGTGTTCGCTTTTTGACTAAATTGCGCAGAGTATTGCACATTTGCGCACCTCCCATAGACTTCAATGGGGACCATTGCATTGCAAATATGCAGAAAGCTAGAGCAGCTCCTATTTTTTTGTGCGCACACGGAATGCATGTAAAAAAAGTCGTTAATAAGAATGAACCCATCAACATCAATAGGTTCTATTCTCTGCGTATTACTCGCACCAACTCTGCTTGTGTAATGCGCGGCACAAATATGTTAGCATTTTATATGGCAGCAGCAGCACCGGCCCCGTTGAAAGCAATGGGATAGCATCACGATTTTTTCATCCCCGCTGCAGTCCCCCCATCACTGAACACTGTGACAGTGCTGTCACAGTGTTCAGTGATGAGGGGACTCCCCGCGGGGATTAACAGAACCCTCGGGGAGTTCCCTCATCCACACGGGGACTAAGGAGTTAACAGCGGGATATTTTAAAGGTGCTTCTCACATCTAGCCGGCCGTAAGTTGCAGTATTGGTAGCCACCCAAGGGCGGCTTGTGGTGCCCCAGAGCGTGTTGATACGGTGGGGCAGTTTTCCTGGCTGGGAGATGTTCAGCACCAGATTGTGCAGCTCCAAGACCTCCCCCCCCCCCACATATGTTATAAGGTGTGTTGTTTCCAGCATGTTAATAAGTTGGCTGCTGTGGCCACGTTATCCAAGTAGAAGTTGTTTGTCATGATTTGGGGTATGGTATGGCTGCAGCAGAATGGGTACTCTGGCTTCCCCGGGTCATGCAATTTTTGGCCGCAAGGAAGGGGCCGAAAATCACATCGCCCGAGTGAATAAAGCCTAATGGTGAAACTCTTGTTGACATTAGTAGACCTGGGGCTGTCTCTGCTGATGCTCATTTTTGAAACGTGCGCAAATTTTTCTTTATTGAAGGAATTGTCCAGATTTGATGATTTTTAAAAAATGTCTACACGTGTTACAAAACAATAAAAGCAGCCGTATTCTTCCAATCGTTCCCCAGCGATTCAGCGCTGCAGCTCCCGCGCTCTTCCTGCTATTTGTTTATGACCCGTTTCCACCTGACTGTTGCAGCCAATCAGAAGCCGCAATGGTCACATACCATTCTCCCAGCATCTAACCTATGAAGGCAGGAGAATGGCACCTGACCGCTGCCGCCTCTGATTGGTTGCAACAGTCAGGTGGAAACAGGTTATAAAAAATACTAGTAAGGCTTCTTTTTACACGAGCGCATAAATGGAGCGTTTTTACGTCCGGGAGTATATACGCGCCCATGAGAGCCATTGATTTTTAATGCATTCGTTCACACGGGCGAATATACGGCCTGTAAATATGCTGGCAGCGTGAAAAATAGAACATATACGCGACCGACGCATATACGCTCAGCTAAAACATAGTTCCAGAATAGAGATGAGCGAGCGTACTCGTTAAGGGAAATTACTCGAGCGAGTAGGGGCATTTTCGAGTACATGCCTGCTTGCCCGAAAAGATTCAGGGGCTGGCGGGGGGCGGCGGGGAGAGTAGGGGTGGGGAGGGGGGGGGGGGATATCTCTCTCCCCCCTGCTCCCCCATGCTTACTCCCGCAACTCACCCCTCACCCCATCGGCCCCCGAATCTTTTCGGACGAGCGGGCATGTACTCGAAAATGGCGATACTCGCTCGAGTAATTTGCCTTACCGAGTACGCTCGCTCATCTCTATTCTGGAACTATGCTTTGGCCAATATATGCCGATGGGTCCAATAGATTCCTATGGGAGCAGGGAAAGAGAAGGGAGGGGGAGGCATTTTTGCATTGTCCAACACTGCAAAAAGCTTACAGGTGCCTCTATACAGGAACTGGAAGGCATCCTGAGGATTTTGGCAGAGGGCGGGATTTCCGGGGTGCGGCCTATTTTTTTGCTAAAAATGATGCTCGCGGTCGTGTGAATAGACGAGAAAACGCTGGCCGTGATCGCAGGAAAACGCCCTTTCAGGTGCTTATACGGAGCAGGAATGAAAACGTAAAAACGCAGTTTATGCGCTTGTGTGAAAGAAGTCTAAGACCGTGGGAGCTGCAGCACTGAATTGCCGGGAGGAACAAATGAGCGAATAGGGTTGCTTTTATTAACCCTTTCCAATCCACTGTCTGACGTCTAAAGACATTCTGATTGAAGGCTGTACAGCTCCGATGTCGGAAGATGTCCGGCAGGGTGTTCTTACTGTATATTACTGGCCGCTCTATTGTCGGCCTCTCCAGCATGTCCCATACCGCAGTGCTGGCTCTAGCCAGCAGATGGCACCATTGTATAATGGCAGAAAGAGAAAACCCCCTAGGAAACCCTGAATCGAAAATTAAATTGTAAAGGGTTAACATATTTGGAGCCATTTTTTAAATATTGTCCACACCTGGACTATCCCTTTAAGTGACCTTTCACACGGATGGAATGTGGCGGCAGGATGCACCAAATTCCTGGAACTTAGCCACGCCCCCGTCCCTCCCTCTCTCATTGCAAATAGTGCAAAGGGGCGGAGAGGAGGCAGAGAGGGGGCGGGAGCTCAGAGCACTGCTCCCAGCTCTTCCAGCCTCCTCCCCCTGCAGAGAGAGATGCCGTATATCGGCCGGCGTGAATACCCGGCCGATATATGGTCGTCTGAATAAGCCCTAATGGTCATTTTTTATCTTAGTCCATTTCCTGCTGTTGGACTCATTTTATTTTAAACTTTGGACAACTCCCTTAAAACGCTAGGAAATTCAGTATTTTTTTTTTACAGTTACCACACGTAGAAATTGGAGAGGATGAGTAAGTTTGGTGCGCGCGGTCTCACAAGGGCGCTGTACGTCAATTAATAAGCTCTCTTATTTACAAAAAGCATTCATTTGGGTTTAATTAAATAATTCTTGTTAGAAATGTTCCCGCTAATTGATGTCAACAGAAACCCTTCTAGAAACAATTATTTATTAACCCATCGCTGACTGCAGAAACAGCTGGAATCCATAATTGTGGATTCGTAGTATTTGCCACCTTGATGACTGACATCAAACAGAACATGTAGAGGAAATGATGTAAACGTCCCGACGCTCGGCACCGCTGGCTGGGAGACAAACCAACAGGTACAAATGACTGAATGCAAATCATCACACGGAGGGCTTATTCACACGACCGTATTAGGTATTAGCCGCGTCCAAAAAATTGCCCAAAGATCGCGACCCTCCGACACATTGGATTCCAATGTATTCATTCTGATGAACAATTATTGGGCACGTAAAAAAATCACGCCATGAAAAATAGCGCATTGGCGACCGTTTTCAGTACGTGAAAAGATAGGTCTTGCTCTATCTTTTGCCGAGACACGCAGGAAGCTCCCATAGACTTCTATGGAAGCTGGAAACAAAGAGAGGGGGAGGGATTTTTCCGGCGTACATGCTGTGAAATGGAGACCGCTGACTCGGAGAGCGAATGTAAAACCGCATGCGGCCGTGTAAAGGAGGCCTTATGCAGATAACCAGAGTTGATGTGCCGGCATCTGCTCCATTAATAGGAGTGTGGTTTAAGGCCGGCTTCACAAGGGCGAGCGCGATATCGATCCAAGTAACCCGGCCTGATATCGCACTTGTCTTCATGCGTTTAACCTGCAGATGCGAGGCATTTTTATGTAAAAATGCATTGCATCACTTCTGTGAAATTGCGATCCTCTGACGATTGTTTCACGCACATCTGAGGATCAGCAAGTGTTTCATCACATTGAACGGCATGCGATGTGTTTGATTGTCCCATTAAAATCAATGGACGATGTGTTTCGAAGGACGCCAAAAAAAAACAACAAAAAAAACATTGCTGTAAGAGAACAAAAAATTACTCATGTATTCATATTTTCTTGGGTTTTGTGCGTCGCGCTACTTACAAAACTCGGTTGAGATTCACGTTTGTGTAAATTAAGCTTAAGGTCTCTTTCCCACGAGCGTATATCAGCCAGACATTTACACGGCCGCCCGATATACGCTATGTTGGGAGAGTTAAATTTGGTAAACGGGCTCACAAATCAAAAGTTTGTGTGACTGTTCAGACGGCATGGGTCCCGGCGCATATATATGCCGAGACGTCCTTTTCCCCTCCCTCCCCAGCGCAGGCTCACCTCTGCTCTTCTTCCTGCTCGTTCTTTGCAATGGGAGGGGGCGGAGCTAAGTGTCGGTCCATCCCGCCTCCTCCCATTAATGACTATGGACAAGGGGCGGGAGCTTAGCTTTGCTCCTGTCCCACCCCCTCCTAGTGCAAAGAACAAGGAATGTTGCTTTACTAGAAATGCCAACACTAAACAGTTCAACAGTACATAGGCCAGAGCAAAGCACCAGTGGAGGCAAAGTTGGTGATGTGACAAGTAGGCAAAGCTCAGGATGAATCTCAGGCCCACAGTCCCAGTTATCTGTGCAGCTCTGCTCCTGGAAAACATACTCCTTAACTCTCAAGTCGTCAACACTTACACTTCCAGTCGACTTTCAGCGCTGCTTGGCGATCTCCTTTCCGCTGCTTAGTGGGAAGAACTCCTGGGGGTAGTAGTCCCAGGGCCACTCTCAGGAAATCGCTCGGCCTCTTCCATTATCCACGTACTAATTAGCCTAATTAGTCATTTAAATCTGCGCATGTTCGTCTGCCCTGTGTGCAGGAAAAGTACATACCAATGCACCGATACGCGCAAATCAACCTCGTTTATTATGCAAATACGCTGCGCTGAACATGCACATTTGCGCATCCGCCCGTGTGACGAAGCTCTAAAAAAAACCTGCATGTAGCATGCACATATACCCGCAGTGAAAATGGTGCATTTTTCATGGACCAAAATTGCATATGCCCGTGTGAATGAGCCCTAAGGCCTCCCTCACACATGCATTGCGGTAAGCGATTTACCTTAGTTTTCGGGCGCTCAGAAATGGAACAGACTGCGCTCGAAAATTGCGGATTTTTTCCCATGTAATCAGGATGCATCACAGTGAATGTGAATGATTTACGGACGAAAGAGCAAGCGATCTATCTGCTGTATAAGCGGACTGCACGAGCGATCTCTGTCAATAAATCGCTCCGTGTATAAAAAGTGCGACAACCACGCTTGATATGTTCTGTCTGCATCATGTTGTGCACGAGTGCTGTGATACACTCTGACTTTGTGGCACACCCTGGGCTGATGCATACCAGGGATCGTTGCTTGCAGATAGCAAAACTTTAAGCTGCTGGATACATAAACATTTTCTTACGGGAAATCTATTATGCCGGTGCGAGAGCCATATAACATATTCCTGGAGCTCTGCACATTTCATCTGTTCCCTGGAGGCCTGCAATAGCTCATATTTCCGTAGGAAAATATATTTCGCCTCTGTGAGTATATTACTGGTGGTGAATCAAGTAGTCTTACACCTTATGCACATGGGTGTACCCAATACGCAAAGAGGTGCTTGGGACCCTATTGCCAATGCGGATGCAATGTAGTGTCAATGCAAAGGTTCAGCTTGGCCCCTACAAAGTGATAGTAGCACCTCTGTGACCCCACAAAGTCAATATTGACCCCTCTGTGTCCCGACAAAGGGATAGTGACCCCTCTGTGCCCCCACAAAGTGATAGTGAGCCTTCTGTGCCCCCACAAAGTGATAGTGACCACTCTGTGCCCCCACAAAGTGATAGTGAGCCCTCTGTGCTCCCACAAAGTGATAGTGACCGCTCTGTGCCCCACAAAGTGATAGTAACCGTTCTGTGCCCCACAAAGTGATAGTGAGCCCTCTGTGCTCCCACAAAGTGATAGTGAGCCCTCTGTGCTCCCACAAAGTGATAGTGAGCCCTCTGTGCTCCCACAAAGTGATAGTGACCGCTCTGTGCCCCACAAAGTGATAGTAACCGTTCTGTGCCCCACAAAGTGATAGTGAGCCCTCTGTGCTCCCACAAAGTGATAGTGACTGCTCTGTGACCCACAAAGTGATAGTAACCGTTCTGTGCCCCACAAAGTGATAGTGACCGCTCTGTGCCCCACAAAGTGATAGCAACCGTTCTGTGCCCCACAAAGTGATAGTGACCGCTCTGTGCTCCCACAAAGTGATAGTGACTGCTCTGTGCCCCACATGGTGATAGTGAGCCCTCTGTGCCCCCACAAAGTGATAGTGAGCCTTCTGTGCTCCCAAAAAGTGATAGTAACCGTTCTGTGCCCCACAAAGTGATAGTGACCGTTCTGTGAGGCCACAAAGTGATAGTGATCCCTCTGTGCCCCCACAAAGTGATAGCAAGCGCTCTGTGCCCCCACAAAGTGATAGTGACCGCTCTGTGCCCCACAAAGTAATAGTGAGCCTTCTGTGCCCCCACAAAGTGATAGCGAGCGCTCTGTGCCCCCACAAAGTAATAGTGACCGCTCTGTGCCCCACAAAGTAATAGTGACCCCTTTAAGTGGCAGCCCTAACAATGTCATTTGTAAAAGAGAAGAGCAATCCTACAAGGTTCTTGAAGAGAAAGCGTCCGTCCGATTAGGCCAGCAGCAGAATCCGACCCTGTGCCCGGCCGCCATCTGCGCATACCTGTTTTTGTTCTTCTTTTCTGTACTGCGGATGGTCTGCACCTCCCACTGTCGGACATGCGCAGTACAGATTTTTTTTAAACTCCCGCTTTTTCCGTGGAATCCGCGGCCCACCCGCAATGTCAATTGCAGACGGGCTGCGGGTCGGATGGCTTCTATTGACTTCAATGGAAGCCGTCCGTGTAGAATCTGCAGGAAAATGGACCATGCTGCGATTTTTCCATCCGCAAGTGGAAACCGCAATTGATTTCTGCTCATGTGCATGAAGAATCATAATTGCATAGCATGCTATGGGCGGTATTTGCTGCGGAATCCCACCCCAGATTCCACAATTCTAATCGGCCCTTCTGAATGCACCCATACTCTGCCCTCCTTTACAGCTGATGCAGTGATGTCACCGTCAGCAAGTGCAGAGCCGTAGACCCCTCACTCCTCCTACTTGCCAGCAACATTGGACACAATGTACGGGATTAAAATTCTGTTCGGTAGACGTGTTCTAAAAATGAACTGGGGGCTCAACTAGCTTTTCCCAAGTTCTATCCTATATCTCCGCTGGCTTTTGTCAGTATTCTTTTCTACCTTTCCTCCATAGATCCTGCAGCAGCTTCTTATTGAATGGCCCCTTTTGACTTTACAACTCCTATGTTCTTTGGCAACTTGGCAGAGGCAGCCTGCTTTTTTCCTCTCCGCTCTGAACCTCCCTTTTACTGCTTGGCTGGGCTCTTTCCCTCCTCCCCTATATGGGTAATTTGAGGATAACGTTGCGCTCTCCAGCTATGTCTTGCCTATTGGTGAAAAGAAGGAATTTATGTAAACATAGAACATGTGAGAGGGCGTCACATCCAATACGACTTCAGGGAAATAAGTAAATGACTCCTTATCTTCGAAGGGAAATAGATTCTTAATAATATTTAGATCTATTAATGTACGTGGGAGGTCACATCCACTATAGTACTACCGTCAGTTTTTTTTTTTACTTAAAGGGAACCTGTCATGAGAATATGCAGTCCAATCTGTAGGCATCATGTTCTAGAGCAAGAGATACTGAGCAGATTGATATATAGCATTGTTGAAAACGATTCCGTATAATGGGCCATTTAGTTGTCTAAATCTCTGCTCATTCTGGGCTTAGGAGTCCAGTGGGCGGTCCTATCAGTGATTGACAGTCACTCTGACTGCACACTCATAGAGGGAAGGCTGTCAATCAGCAGTATGATCACCAGTGGGCAGTCCTATCAGTGATTGACAGTCACTCTGACTGCACACTCATAGAGGAAAGGCTGTCAATCAGCAGTATGATCACCAGTGGGCGGTCCTATCAGTGATTGACAGTCACTCTGACTGCACACTCATAGAGGGAAGGCTGTCAATCAGCAGTATGATCACCTTCTTGATAGAGATACGGTATAAGCCAGTCTAAGTAAAGGCTGCACAGGCATGAACTGTGCCACATGCCTCTTCTTGATGCCTCTGGGTCTACATTAGAGTCCTGGGTGTGCGGGTTTTTATGGAACAGGGTCGTGGGCTGTTAACTCTTTAAATGCCACTAGATATACAGGTTTCTATTTAGAGGGATAGTGTGTGTTAACCCTTTACACGCCCCTGACAATTCTCACAGTGGCATATAAACACCCAGATCGATGTTTGAGGGTTCCGAACGGCCCCTCCGCAATAAGATGACGGAAATAAAGTTATCGTGTCATTTTTGCCAAAAATGCGTAAGCTATGAAAACACGGGGGCCCCCAAAGATGGCGGAATTGCATTTTTTTTTTCCATATTATTCCACTTAGAAATTTTCAAAAAGTTTTTCAGTCCATTCTTTGGTACATTAAATAGTACCATTAAAAATACAAAGAAAAGCAGGCCTTAAGACAACTACACTGATAAATAAGTAGAAGAGTTAGGACTTTTTGAAAGTAAGAAAGAAAAAACAAAAGTGAAAAAAAAAAAAAAGCTGCGGCATTAAAGGGTTGTACCAGACACGACATCTGAGCTGATATAGATTTACATAATAATTTGTATAAGTTCCTAGGGCAAATTATAATAACTGTGATGCCATGCCGTCTAACGCTGAGCGCCGGCTGTTTTTTTTTTTTTTTTTTAAGTGATCGGCACCAAACAACATAAATTTACTAATTTTGGTTTACAAGATGTTGTCAACTAATAATATGTGACTTTTTTTACACCAAAAACCTGGTGAAAAGACCTAAATAAATCTACCTCTATGGCTGAAGGAAGTCTTAAAGGGGTTGTCCCACGAAACAAAGTTGGGGTATACACTTCTGTATGGCCATATTAATGCACTTTGTAATGTATATTGTGCATTAATTATGAGCCATACAGAAGTTATTCACTTACCTGCTCCGTTGCTGGCGTCCCCGTCTCCATGGTGCCGTCTAATTTTCAGCGTCTAATCGCCCGATTAGACGCGCTTGCGCAGTCCGGTCTTCTCCGTGTTGAATGGGGCTGCTCGTGCTGGAGAGCTGCTCCTCGTAACTCCGCCCCGTCACGTGTGCCGATTCCAGCCAATCAGGAGGCTGGAATCGGCAATGGACCGCACAGAAGACCTGCGGTCCACCGAGGGTGTAGATCCCGGCGGCCATCTTCGCAAGGTAAGTAAGAAGTCACCGGAGCGCGGGGATTCGGGTAAGTACTATCCGGTTTTTTTTTTCAACACATGCATCGGGTTTGTCTCGCGCCGAACGGGGGGGCTATTGGAAAAAAAAAAACCCGTTTCGGCGCGGGACAACCCCTTTAACTAATCCGATCCTGGACAAACAAAGATGGCTGACTACCTGATGCGCACTGTACATTTGTATGCATCTTTAGTCTAAGACATTACACTTTGCTTTAATTGGCCAGGGCTGTTCACATGAGCAGTGCTGACCAGTCTGATCAGCATGTAGTGTCTTAGATTACTAATATATACTACTACATAGTGTGCATTAGGTAGTCAGAGAAGTGTTGCAGCCATCTTTGTTTGTTCAGGAGCAGAAGGTCACTTTAAGTAATGCAGCACATTAGCTTGAGTTCTAACACTTTATTTTGAGCGTGCATTCGGATGTTGAATGTGCACCGAAATTTTTCAACAAAAGTATAGTACAATGTTAGCGAACAGGGCTTTAACCCTTTGCAATCCAATTTTGGATTCAGGGTTTCCTAGGGAGCTTTCTCTTTATACCATTTCGCAATGGCGTCATCTACTGGCTAGAGCCAGTACTGCGGTATGAGACATGCTGGAGAGGCCCCCGACAACAGAGCGGCCAGTAATATACAGTAGGAATACGCTGCCGGACATCTTCCGACATCAGAGCTGCACAGCCTTCAATAAGAATGTCTTCAGACGTCAGACAGTGGATTTCAAAGGGTTAACAAACCCGTTCAATGTCAGCAGAAAAAATTATCATGGAACCCCAGGATCATCGGGTCCAACCCCCTGCTCAATGCAGGATCCACTAAATCATCCCAGACAGATGTCTTTCCAGCCTTTGTTTGTACACTTCCATTGAAGGAGAACTCACCACCTCCTGTGGTAACCTGTTCCACTCATTGATCACCCTCACTGTCTAATATCTAATTTGTGTCTCCTCCCTTTCAGTTTCATCCCATTGCTTCTAGTCTTTCCTTGTACAAATGAGAATAAGGCTGATCCCTCTGCACTTTGACAGCCCTTAAAGGGGTTGTCCCGCGCCGAAACGTTTTTTTTTTTTTTCAACAGCCCCCCCGTTCGGCGCGAGACAACCCCGATGCAGGGGTTAAACAAGAAAACCGGACAGTGCTTACCTGAATCCCCGCGCTCCGTTGACTTCTTACTTACCTGCTGAAGATGGCCGCCGGGATCTTCTCCCTCGGTGGACCGCAGGGCTTCTGTGCGGTCCATTGCCGATTCCAGCCTCCTGATTGGCTGGAATCGGCACATGACGGGGCGGAGCTACAAGGAGCCGCTCTCCGACACGAGCGGCCCCATTCAGAAAAGAAGAAGACCCGGACTGCGCAAGCGCGTCTAATCTGGCGATTAGACGCTGAAAATTAGACGGCTCCATGGAAACGAGGACGCTAGCAACGGAGCAGGTAAGTGAATAACTTCTGTATGGCTCATAATTAATGCACAATGTACATTACAAAGTGCATTAATATGGCCATACAGAAGTGTATAGACCCACTTTGTTTTGCGGGACAACCCCTTTAAGATATTTGTAGACCGCTATTAAGTCTCCTCTCAGCCTTCTTTTTTGCAAGCTAAACATTTCCAGATTAGAGATGAGCGAGCACCAAAATGCTCGGGTGCTCGTTGCTTGAAGTCAATGGGCGACTCGAGCATTTTTGTATATCGCCAATGCTCTCTAAGGTTTTCATTGGTGAAAATCTGCAAAACCCAAGAAAGTGATGGAAACAACACAGAAATGGATAGGGCAGGCGAGGGGCGACATGCTGGGCTGCATTTCAGGTTCCCAGGTCCAACTATTAAGCCACAATAGCGGCAAGAGTGGGCCCCCCCCCTAACAATTTTTATTTCGGACAAACCCTCATTAGTAAGCCACACCTTAGCTAAGCACCACACTACCTCCAACAAAGCACAAGCACTGCCTGCGGGACACACCGCTGCCTCTTCTCCTGGGTTACATGCTGCCCAGCCCCCCCCCCCCCGCGCGCACGACCCAGTGTCCACAGCGCACACCAAAGTGTCCCTGCGCAGCCTTCAGCTGCCCTCATGCCACACGCTGGCCTCACAGCCACACCACCCTCATGTCTATTTATAAGTGCGTCTGCCATGAGGAGGAACCGGAGACACTCACTGCAGAGGGCTGGCAGGGCCAGGCAGCGACCCTCTTTAAAAGGGGCAGGGCGATAACCCACAATGCTGTACAGAAGCAATGAGAAATCCAATCCTGTGCCACCTCCGTCAGGAGCTGCAAACGTGGGCATAGCAATGGGGAATCCATGTGCCCACACAGTATTCATTCTGTCAAGGTGTCGCATAGCTCAATCGACACTGCAAGGGGAAAGCTGTCAGCACTCTGCCCCCTACCCAAGTCAGTCAGTGTCTTTGTGCCAGACAGGTCAAACACCGCGATGGGAACTAAGTGGGCACCAACAGCATAGGTGGGTCCTAGGCAACCCAAGACATGAACAATAAATAAATCTGAGTGGCTAAACATGGCAGACTTGCACCGCGCCCACGACATAGGCTTCGACCCACAGCTTCAGCAATCGTAGGCAGGAAGCGGACTTTCACTGCACCCAGGGCATAGGCCTCTGCACAAACCCTCAGCAATCGCGGGCCTACAGCGGACTCCAATGCTAGCGTAGCTGTGCACGTCTCATTAGCGCTGTATTGCTCCTGTAGTTTGTCCCAATGCAGTGCCCCGGATAGTAGAGCTAACGTCAGATTAAATACAGGTGGGCTTCGGCCCACACTGCATGCCCCAGTCTGACCGGGGTTTTTTATAAATAGTCACAGGCAGGTACAACTCCGTGTGGACCGACAGCATGGGAGGGTCCCAGGAAGCCACCGGTAAATAAATCCCATTGCAGTGCCCAGCACAGCAGAGCTAACGTCAGATCAAATACAGGTGGGCTTCGGCCCACATTGCATGCCCCAGTCAAACTGAGGTTTTTTTATAAGTATACACAGGCAGGTACATCTCCCTAATGTGAAGTCCGTGTGGACCGAGAGCATGGGTGGGTCCCAGGAAGCCACCGGCGGTACATAAATAAATCCCATTGCATTACCCTGCACAGCTGAGATAACGTCAGGTTTAATACAGGTGGGCTTCGGCCCACACTGCATGCCCCAGTCAGACCGGGGTTTTTAATAAATAGACACAGGCAGGTACAACTCCCCTATTGTGAAGTCCCTGTGGACCCACAGCAGGGGTGGCTCCCTGGAACCCACCGGCGGTACATAAATAAATCCCATTCCAGTGCCCTGGACAGCAGAGCTAACGTCAGATAAAATGCAGGTTGGAAGCCACCATTGCTCTACCAGTCGGCTGAAAGCTTCAGCTAGGGATAACGGAATACTACGGCGGTTGTATTTAGTTGGTTTTCAGGATGTGGCCAGGATTAAGTGGGCCGTGGCGGGGGGTGGTGGGGGGCTTTCTTATTGTGTCGTTTAAGGTGAAATTCTTGGACTGCCGCCTGACGGACCACTGCGAAAGCATTTGCCAAGAATGTTTTCATTGTTGGAGGAGGCGGAGGGGGATGTTTTTGAGGCAGTACGTGTCTTGTCCACTTGTCCGTGGTTATATGCACCTTACCAGTAACTGCTTTGGTGGGAAAGTGGTCGCGACTTTGGACCTATTAGCGTGGTTTTATTTAGTTGGTTTTCGGAATGTGGCCAGGATGAAGCTGTGGAGTTTAGATATAGTAGCGCGGTTTTATTTAGTTGGTTTTCGGAATGTGGCCAGGATTATGTGGGCCGTGGTGGGGGAGGGGGGAGGGGCTTTCTTATTGAGTCGTTTAAGGTGAAATTCTTGGACTGCCGCCAGACGGACCGCTGCGAAAGCATTTGCCAAGAATGTTTTCATTGTTGGAGGAGGAGGGGGATGTTTTTGAGGCAGTACGTGTCCTGTCCCCATGTCCGTGGTTATATGCATCTTCCCAGTGACCGCGTCGCTGAAAAGTTGTCGCGCCTGGGGACCTAGTAGCGCGGCCTCGCCACCATCATGTCTTTGGGAAGCCTCCGTTTCCACAACCCTGTACCATAGCAGTAGCAGCAGTATAGGCAGAGCCGAGAATTAGTAACATTTCAGTGGTAAGAGTATGGACAGACCCCTGTAACATTTCATTGGCAGCAGTGAGGACAGACCCCACTAACATTTCATTTGCAGCAGTATACACAGACCCCAGTAACATTTCAGTAGTATAAGTATAGACAGACCCCAGTAACATTTCAGTTCCAGCAGTGTAGACAGACCCCAGTAACATTTCAGTTCCAGCAGTGTAGACAGACCCCAGTAACATTTCAGTAGTATCAGTTGCGACATGCCCCAGTCACATTTCAGTTCCAGCAGTGCAGACAGACCCAAGTAACATTTCAGTAGTATCATTAGGGACAGGCCCAAGTAACATTTCAGTGGTAAGAGTATGGACAGACCCCAGTAACATTTCATTTACAGCAGTATTGAGAGACCCCAGTAACATTTCAGTAGTATCAGTTGCGAAATGCCCCAGTCACATTTCAGTTCCAGCTGTGCAGACAGACCCCAGTAACATTTCATTTACAGCAGTATTTGCAGACCCCAGTAACATTTCAGTAGTATCAGTTGCGACATGCCCCAGTCACATTTCAGTTCCAGCAGTGCAGATAGACCCCAGTAACATTTCAGTAGTATCATTAGGGACAGGCCCCAGTAACATTTCAGTGGTAAGAGTATGGACAGACCCCAGTAACATTTCATTTACAGCAGTATTGACAGACCCCAGTAACATTTCAGTAGTATCAGTTGCGACATGCCCCAGTCACATTTCAGTTCCAGCAGTGCAGATAGACCCCAGTTACATTTCAGTAGTATCATTAGGGACAGGCCCAAGTAACATTTCAGTGGTAAGAGTATGGACAGACCCCAGTAACATTTCATTTACAGCAGTATTGACAGACCCCAGTAACATTTCAGTAGTATCAGTTGCGACATGCCCCAGTCACATTTCAGTTGCAGCAGTGCAGACAGACCCCAGTAACATTAACATAGAAGCAGTATGGGCAAAGCAGCAGATTCACATTTCCCTGGCAGCAGTGTAGGGAGAGCACAGCATTTGTAACATTTCAGTAGTAGCAGTATAGTCAGACCCCAGTAACAGTTACGTAGAAGCAGTATGGGCAAAGCAGCAGATAAACATTTCCCTGGCAGCAGTGTAGGGAGAGCATAGTATTTGTAACATTTCAGTAGTAGCAGTATAGTCAGACCCCAGTAACATTTACGTAGAAGCAGTATGGGCAAAGCAGCAGATAAACATTTCCCTGGCAGCAGTGTAGGGAGAGCACAGCATTTGTAACATTTCAGTAGTAGCAGTATAGTCAGACCCCAGTAACAGTTACGTAGAAGCAGTATGGGCAAAGCAGCAGATAAACATTTCCCTGGCAGCAGTGTAGGGAGAGCACAGCATTTGTAACATTTCAGTAGTAGCAGTATAGTCAGACCCAAGTAACAGTTACGTAGAAGCAGTATGGGCAAAGCTGAAGATTCACATTTCCTTGGCAACAGTGTAGGGAGAGCACAGCATTTGTAACATTTCAGTAGTAGCAGTATAGACAGGCCCCAGTAACATTTACGTCGAAGCAGTATGGGCAAAGCAGCAGATTCACATTTCCCTGGCAGCAGTGTAGGGAGAGCACAGCATTTGCAACATTTCAGTAGTAGCAGTATAGTCAGACCCCAGTAACAGTTACGTAGAAGCAGTATGGGCAAAGCAGCAGATAAACATTTCCCTGGTAGCAGTGTAGGGAGAGCATAGTATTGGTAAGATTTCAGTAGTAGCAGTATAGTCAGACCCCAGTAACAGTAACGTAGAAGCAGTATGGGCAGAGCCCACTATTAGTTACATTTCAGTAGTAGCAGTATAGACAGGCCCCAGTAACATTTACGTAGAAGCAGTATGGGCAAAGCAGCAGATAAACATTTCCCTGGCAGCAGTGTAGGGAGAGCATAGTATTGGTAAGATTTCAGTAGTAGCAGTATAGACAGGCCCCAGAAACATTTATGTAGAAGCAGTATGGGCAGAGCCCACTATTAGTTACATTTCTGTTATAGCACTATAGACATGCCCCAGTAACATTTCCGTTGATGCATTATGGGCAAAGCCCAGTATTAGTAAAATTACAGTAGTAACAGTATACACCAACCAAGGTAACATTTCAGGAGCAGAAGTATCGGCAGACCGAAGTAACATTTCTGTTGCAGAAGTCTAGTCAGACCCAGAGCGCAGAAAAATATTAGTGCTGTTTAAACATGCACTTGGATGCAGAGAGCGCTTACGTTACACTAACTGCCCCCAGAAAAAAATTACACTGAAGGCTGAACTTAGGCCTTGCAGTGCACTATGCAGTTGAGATTCACCTCAAGTCCCACAGGCCACTCAGTAATGTGCACTGGGTTACAAGCAGACGGAAAAAAGGAGTCCTTTTTAAAAATTAGTTTTTTTCCAATAAAATGCAGGCAATGGAGTGTGTATTGGACTCTCCCTCTATGGCTGTCTGGCACCGTACACTGCGCCGGCAGCTGTCTGGTAACACAGAGCGCAGAAAAATGTTAGTGCTTTTTAAACGTGCACTTGGAAGCAGAGAGCGCTTACATTACGCTAACTGCCCCCAGCAAAAAATGACACTGAAGGCTGAACTGAGGCCTTGCAGTGCAATGCTGAGGTACTACAACTCCCAGCAATCACGGAGTTAAATGCACAGGTAGACAGGATTCCACACTACCACTGTCCCTGCCTCACCAATACTTCCCCTATACTACTTAGTACAGACTGCAGCCTGAGAACGCTATAGCTGTAATGGGGCTGCACGCCCGATATACCAAAAAAAAAAATAAAGAGGCAAAACTGCTCCCAGCACCCACAGCAGTAGTGCACTAGGTGAGCTGTGGCCCTAAGAAGGACCGTTGGGGTTCTTGTAGACGCTAACACTCTCCCTAAACCAGCAACAGCAGCAGCACTCTACCTAATCTCTGCGAGCGTGTGTCTGAGGCGACCCGCCGGCTGGACTGATTTAAATACTCGGGGGTCACTTGATCTCGCCAGCCACTCACTGCAGGGGGGTGGGATAGGGCTGGAACGTCACAGGAGGAAGTTGTAATGCCTTCCCTGCGTTTCTATTGGCCAGAAAATGGCACAAATCTTTCAGGGAAGGAAGTGGAATTGACTCGAACACCGCGTGGTGCTCGTCTCGAGTAACGAGCATCTCGAACACCCTAATGCTCAAACGAGTATCAAGCTCGGACGAGTACGCTCGCTCATCTCTATTCCAGATCCTTTAACCGTTCCTCATAGGACAAGATTTGCAGACCGCTCACCATCTTGGTAACTCTTCTCTGAACTTGCTCCAGTTTGTCTGTCTTTTTTAAAATTGGGGTGCATAATATCCACACTACAGATCAACTTGTGTTTTTACTTGATGTTTACGGTGGCTTTACACGGCACAGCTATCATTCAAATAGTCACTTGATAGAGCGGATGTGACAGTTGTGTGCAAACATGGCCACCAACTAGGTGATAAGTAAGAATTCGTTCACGAGTTGCCTTGTTTCAGCTCACCTAAAAATAGTCGTTGGTTGATTAATTATGATCTGCTGTAAACAGGTAATCCTTGTCTTTAAACGACTAGCCAACAACTTTGCAGGGAGGTGTGCACTTATTTGGCATGCACCTCCCACTGAATGCGGTCTTTTTTTTAAACATTTTGCCCTTCCACTTAACGCTCATTGCTTCCCGAAAACGCATAAATACATGCCAGTGCTCATCGACTGAGCAGTCCCTGCTGGTATAGAATGAACACTCGCTGCTACCGTCTCTCGCTGGTTTGGCCTTTGACGGAACACTCAGTGCT
Source organism: Eleutherodactylus coqui (assembly GCF_035609145.1). Taxonomy (NCBI): domain Eukaryota; kingdom Metazoa; phylum Chordata; class Amphibia; order Anura; family Eleutherodactylidae; genus Eleutherodactylus; species Eleutherodactylus coqui. The sequence continues at coordinate 36,073,950 of NC_089839.1, forward strand.
GCGGCCTCTCGAAGCAGAACGTACTTATGTGTGTTCAGAAGACTAAGCATCCAATGAGCATGCGTTGGGGAGGGGTCAAAATTTCAAATACACGTCCAATGTAAGAAATTCCCGCCCCCTAAGTAGTAGATGAACAATATTTTGGCCTGTGTGCAGTAAATGCTCTCAACAATTTGGTAAGTCATTGAAACTGAACAAATGAACAACAATCGTTCTGTGTAAAAGGACACAAACAAGACTCGTACATGCGCTATCAGACAATAGTTGTTCCATGTAAAGTCACCCTTGGGCTAGCTTCACTTCACGTTCGGCTTATACATTGGATGAACATTCGGGGAAATTTTCAGTGTACACATGTGATGTGCCCCAAGGCTATTGTTGACCAGACCGATTTCCTTTCGTCACACTTTTTGGCCAATATGCATCGGTATATTCTATGTCTTTATATCATGAAAAGACTGTACAAAAAAAATAATACTAAGCATATGTAAGAGTAAAGGGTGGTATAGGTTATCATTGTTTAATTTTAAGGGGATGGTGTTTTTTTCATGGTTCTTTTTTTTTTTTTTTTTTAATGAGGGCGGGAACGCAGGTGTCAGGAATCAAATCGGGGACCACCTGCTCTCTATTGCATTACTATCAGCCTTGCTCCATGATTGTGGTTAGTTAGTTACTGCCTCCCGGTCCTGACCCTGCATATGTCTAATTAGGCTCATTATAAAAGCCTGTCCCTGGCACTGCACCAGTGCTTGATTAATCTGCTTCACAGCACTGTTTGATCAAGCTCTATGTTGCCTGCTCCTCCACTATTCCTGCAAGATATCCTGGTACTGACTTCAGGCTTTCTCTCTGACTACACTACCCGCCTCATCCTCCTATGCTGCAAACCAAGACCTCCTATTGCTGACTTCTGGCTTCCTCTCTGACTATGCTACCTGTCTCATCTCTCTGTGCTGCAAACAGAGACCTTCCGTTGCTGGCTTCTGGCTTCCTCTCTGACTACACTACCTGCCTCATTCCTCTGTGGTACAAACCAAGACTTTCCGTTGCTGACTTCTGGCTTTCTCTCTGACTACACTATCCAACTCATCCCTCTGTGCTGCAATCTGAGACCTTCCATTGCTGACTTCTGGCTAATCCCAAACTACTCTCTGACCTGTGGCCATCACACCTGAAGCTCCAGCCTGATGCCCGAAACTGCGACAGCAGGAACGGGATGCTGAGTGGTAGGAAGGAAGAAGAGTGTGGTGAAGAAGAAGCAGCTAAACCGCAGATGGAGGTATAACAGAGTCTCTCCTGGTTTGCGTTACAGGGTTGTAGTAATCGTTCTATGGACAGTTTTCCTCCGGTGCATGGAGAATGGATTTCTGTATAGTGGAGGTAGTGGCAAATGATTCCTCTCCCGCCCCCCCCCCCTCCCCCGAAAAAAGCTGAAACTACACCAGTGGACATGAAGGAAAGCTAAGTCTCACATTTTTTTATTTGTAAATAAATCCATTATTCTTTCAGTTATGACAACTCGCAATGAATATATAAGCTATTCCTGGAGCCCCCTGGCCATGGTGACCAACAGCGCCTGCTTCGTGACAAGGACCTAACCTGATCCAGTGTGACCAGAACTGAGTCATGAGTCCCTCATGCCCCAACTGCCTACTGTTAAAGTATTAAGGTGACCTGTGTTACACTTGTTATTAATGGAGTCAATGAAGTTTAGTCCGAAGCTCGAAAAAGCAGCATGTCCTTGATATTGGGGGATTGTTTCTGCATTCTTTACTCTTTCCAATGTAGCTAATGTATGCACAAGTCATTATGTATTATTTCATCAATATTAAACTTTCATAATGATTTGCTCCTTTTCTATTGCAATAACGTGTAATTGCACCATTATAAATTTTTTAATTCTACTTTTGCAATAAAAACTCCTGTGAATGAGCTACTTCAGAAGAGCTTTGGAACAGCACTTAATTGTTCCAGGTTGAGTTCGTATCCCATGCACCGTGCAGACAATTGGGCACACCTGGTTAATGAGGCTTCGATACCCATTGAGTATTGCCCAAATTAAAAAGGAGCACTCCAACACTACTCACGAAAACAAGGGAACTATGACAAGGGAAACTCGCTTAGGAATCAGGCCAGTTCTATGGCCCTCAGGTTGAGTAGGGACTCACAAGACAATGAAGACCTTTGATGTGGGCTTGTGAACTTGCGTATTCTGGCCAAAATGCAAACCAATACCTCGTACGTACTTATAAATATTTCCAACTGTCTAGTAGTTTAATACAATTAGTAGGTATGAGGCCTTCCAGTGTGGTGTTGGGTCTGTTGTCCTTGTGGTTGTTAGCATACACGTGCAGTTTTTATTTTGTTATTGTCCAGCGTATGTGCACGTCCCCTTATGTAGTGGCCCAGAGTTAGCGGGGCCCCTCCATAATGTTATGTTTTTGTTTAATGCTAATTGTATTGTCAGTGTCTTCTATGTGGTATACATTTGATGTGTATTGCACCTCTGCTGCACTGAATGGGTTAACATCTGGGTTATGTCTGAAAAATGTATCTTGTTGTATGTCATGTGAGTATGATATATATATCTTGGGGCTTGAGGCTTGTTTTGCAAGAGTCTGAAAGTGAGAGGTCTGCAAGGGCCTGAGCCACACAGACAATGTCTGGTCTGTGTGGTAAAGAATAGAAGTGGCCGAGAGACACCTATCAGCCTGACCTCGGTCTGCTTTACCCAGGATGTGCTGGTGCCAATACTAGAACACTGAGAGATAAGGCAGGTGTCAAGGGACTAGGGTCGAGGTCCTGGAAGTCCCTGAAAACTACCCGCAACCCCTGTCCCTACCTACATGCTCCCCTGGACTAGGCCCTAGAGCGACAACTGGGCGACAGTCCCTAGGCTCACTAGGGAAGTGGGGCCGGGAGTCAGACTACAGACAAACACGGAAACAAACAAACACAGAGAGAGGTCAGGCAATCTGGGTCAGCAACTGGGGAAAATGCAGTACAAGGGGTCAGGCGAATGTGAAGTCCGGGTCCAAGCAAGCGGGTCACAACAAAACATCAGACCAGGAAAACGCTGGTGTAATGGAAGACCAAACATACACTGGCAGTGCAGGACAGGAACTGAAAGGTTTAAATGCTGTCAGAACTTCCGCCCCAGCTGCTGATTGGGGCAGGGAGCCTGACAGCAACAGGAGCCAATCCCAGAACGCTGGGAGAACAGCCCCCAGCGCCTGCTAAGAACAGGCGGAGGCCCAGACATCCAGCAGCAAGTCCAGAGCCGAGATCCAGACATAGAGCAGCGAGTGCAGAGCAGAGACCCAGACAACAAGCAGCGAGTGCAGAGCAGAGACCCAGATAACAAGCAGCGAGTGCAGAGCAAGCTCGCCAGGGTGTCATGGTAACAGGGATGCGGCGCGGGGCGATAACCTGCCGCATCCCTAGAACCTGGCTAACTAGGCCCACACTCCCTGCGCATGGGAGCGCACGCCCAAAGTCAGCGCATCGGATCACGGTGGGCAGGGGAGGTTACTAGAATCGGGGCTTCCCTGCGCCGCACCCCCACAGCTCGGGTACTAGGACCGGTAGTGCGGGCACGGAGACCCCAATAGCCGCCTGACCTGACAGCAGGAAAGTACCTGAAGAGGAAGTGGTGACCAGTAGAGAGTAAGAGAAGAAGAGAGTTGCCGGGAGCAGGCTCACGCAGATAACTAGGACTGTGGATTGTCTGGATTTTCCCGAGAGAGCCTCCCTGTCACACCACCTTCAAAGAGTATAATTTACATTGTTGTACTGTTACTTTGTTGGAAGTTGAAGTAAACGGACATTCCCGGTTATGTTCAGAAAGTTATCCCTGTGTGTGGACTACAGTATTGCAACCTCAAGATTCACCACGGAAGATGGAACGGTGGCGTCACGAGTGACAACGGACTTTAAGGTAACCACAGTTACCCTTTCCCTGTGATCTCCCCCAGCAGTAACTTGGATGGGTCCTGAGCTACCCTCAGGGGCGGAGATGGTAGAGCCGCCGTGACAGAAATCCTTATCTACTCCGCCATTTCCTCAGCTGTGGGCCTGCTCCTCGGATGCTGCACTTACTCCCTTTTCTTCCCTCCAGCCCAGATTTACGTTGCATTCATGTAGGTCATTGTTCCCATGGCCTGCATGGAATTAACACCCGTTTCACAAGTATATAGGCATACAGTTGTATATAATATATGTGGAATATATCTCCTGAAGAATGTTTCAAATGGTCCCTCTGAGGATGATGCTCATAAGAGATGTCAACTTAGTGAATTCCGATCTTGAATTGATATATGAGCGAAATCCTCAAAATATCCAGAGGAAATTTGCGATAGAGCCAATAGTTTTTGCTATGGATATGATTACTGAACATTGCTTTAGGAGCATTCGAATAGGATGTTGAAAACAATAGTAGCGATATAACAGATAATCTAAGAAGAACAACAGAAAAAATATGGGCAAACCAGGCCAAAGCACATTTGTGCAAGATGAGATACAAAACAAGAAACTTGGAAAGGAACTTGGGAGCTCAGGAGTAATGGACGCAGAATGGTAGAAACACGTAATCTCTAGCTAAGGAGACCTAAATAGGGCTGCAGATTGTTACTAATGCAGAACACCTGCCTTGTTAAAAGGAGACGAATAGCATAAGAAACAGAAAGAACTGACAGATGTGAAAGCATGCCACCTGTTCCAATAGCTTACGGCCTAGGGAGCAGGCACTACAGACAACACAGGCTGAGTACTGTATAATTAACACAGAGATAAAACAAAAATGGCCCCTCGAGGATCAGCTACTGAGTCTCAGTTACTAACCTCCTTAACCAATACATAACCAAGATTAGTAGATACTGGCCTAAGGACAGACGTGAAAGGCAAACAGATGCTTACCTGGAGGTTCCTCTACACCACTTACCTAGGGCTGGATTAAGATTGGTGGGAAACCTCATTCTACTTCTGAGACCTGAAGTCCACCTACGTCCCCATGACAAACAGATAAAGGAGAGGTGGTTGTGTTTCGCCCTCTCAGCTATAGAGACAGCGAAGCAAGTGACCAGTGGTGGACATAGAAAAGAGGAGGTCCCATAGTGAAGATAAAACTAGGCCCCTTATTATAGTGCTGGATTTTGGCACCAAGGACAGAAGGTCTGGTGTTTGTTTCCCCTTCCATTCCTTTTCCATGACCCTTAAGATATTTCCAAAGCCTCCTAGTTAGGTGCAGTTCAGAAGAGGGGGTTCTGAACTGCTTCCAGCCACCCAGTAGAAAAAGGGGTGGAAGTAAACATTACCGCCCCTCTCTTCATGCGCCACATGGCAGCCACATGGTCTGCATGCCCCTGTCAGTGACACCCTTAGGTTTCAATAGATTCAAATCACATAGCCAGATCTTTTCAATTAGATAGGGTTTTTTCAGGGTTCGAAACCACAAACTCCTGTACTCCAGTCAGTAGCTCTCCACAGTGAGTTATCCAGCATACCTTAGACTTGTTCCCAGATCCTGCAACCCAGTCCCTGCTCTAACTCCGCCTCTGTTCTTGATTAGGTTTCCTATAAAAGTCTGGCACTGCAGTCCCTCAGTGCGTGATTATTCTGCTACTCAGCATTTGATCAGCTCCACTTCTGGCTGCTCCTCTGCCATTTTGACAAGACCTCTTGATACCGACTTCTGGCTTCACATCTGACTACGTACCAGCCTTATCTGTCTATAGTGCATACGGAGAACACCTGTTGCTGACTCCTTGCTTCCCATCTGACTACGTTCCTTCTGTGCTGCATACCGAGACCACCCGTTACCGACTTCTCGCTTCCCAGTTGACTACATACCTGCCTCATCTTTCTGTACTGCACACCAAGACCACCCATTGCTGACTCCTGGCTCATCCCTGATTACCTTTCCAGGCTTGTACAGTTACTACACCCATTGCTCCTACCCAGTTCCGGTAAGATGGTTACAAAATAATCACGCTCAAACATGAAGCCCACATGGACAGCTCTGCAGAAGCAAGTAACAGAGCTCCAGGAATTTTGTGCCTGGATTACAGGCACTGGTGCTAGTTCAACAAAAGGAAATCATCAGTTTACAGAGGCAACTTCTAGATTTGCATCACTCAGGCTCTGATGTCCGTATGTCATTGCCTGCAAAATTCACTGGGGATCGTCGTCCGTATAGAGGCTTCCTTAATCAATGCTGGATTTATTTCCAGGTGCAGACCACCTTGTTTACCAGCGACAGGAAAAAGGTGTTTTTCATAATTAACTTCCTCACTGATGAGATGCTTGCATGGGCCTTACCATACATAGAGACTAATAGTAATCTCCTCGATTGCCTCGATGCTGTTACGTTCGTCCTGGACTGCCAACGGGACTCCGGAATCACATGGTACTGGAGCAGTCAGGACGGATGTGTAAGTCTGCTTTACAGGTGGCTAGATGCAGGAACAGACAGACAAATAAGGCCCTAATGTCCACTTACCAATCGGACGAAGGGGACAGGAAAATGCTAAGGTGTCCGCCCACCAATGGACAGATAGGACAAACAAACAAGTACTGGGCATCCACAACTAGCATAATGGGTGGAACAAACATAGAACGGAATACAGACATAGCACAAAGATAGACAAAAAACCAAAACACTTACCAAACATACCTGCACTCATAACCTGATGGAATAGCTATAAAAGCACGAGATTTTAGTTCATGAATTAGCCAAGTCACTTAAGCCCGCAAGCCCATTTCAAGGGTCCTAGTCTCACAGGTCCCTACTATAATGAGACAACTAACGCCAGGAAACCTACATGCATGCAGGGCGATCATCTCAATAGGGATGGTCCCACGCTGGAACCTATGGACCTAACACATCCTAAACGATCCAAGCAGCACAGGACACAGTTTATACCAACACAGCATGGAATGCATACAAAAAGGAACAGGACTGTCCAAACCACATGTCTGGCAACCAGCAGAGAGATACACAACATATTGCAGCTCACAGCCACCGAAGAACAAGCATGAATGCAAGCACAAGTGGGAATGAGGAAAAACAGCTCCCTCTAGCCTGAGGGCCTGGTATTTATGTGCAGCAGACCAGAGGTGATTGACTGGCTGAAGAAATCCCCGCCCAGCCAGCTCAATTATCTCTCACCTGTGAAGATGTGCTCCTGGAAACCCATAGTACTACAGGTCCCAGCAGCACAACCTAACAGATGCCTTCATGACCGCTATGGGTCAAATCTTTGATGATCCAAACTGTTGTGCCACAGCTTAAGGGAGGTCACATAACCTACGACAAGGATGACGTTCCGTTGCAGAGTATACGGTGGAATTTTGTCACTGGGCGAATGAGACCACGTGGAACCCAGCCACACAGCAGAGCCAATTCTGTAGGGGATTATCTAAGTTTGTAAAAGATGAAATTGCCAGCTGTGCATTCAATTGACCGGAGACTTTCTGAGCGGCAAAAAGAAAGACTGCAGGGTTTGGGCATCAACACCCCTTACTCCTTTAGTCAATCCACGTTGAGTCCCCAGTTGAGGACTGAAGCCGCACCAGAACCGCTTCAGGTTAACGTAATCCACAAACCCCTCTCCACTACTGAAAAAGAAAGGCACTGTGCTGAAAATCTATGCCTTTACTGTGGAAGCTCAGGACATTATGGCTTAAACTGTCGAAATAAGTCCCAAAAGACTCTCGCCCTAGCCAATGTCAAGACCATGACTGATTCAGCCATCGCGAAATACACCTTTGCACCAGTAGTTCAAGACAGTGTGAAAACCCTTTCCCCACTCCACCATTTTGACCTCCCAATAGAGATTTTAACGGGTACTCAGAAGACGCAGTGCTCAGTTATGTTGGATTCAGGAATGGGAGGAAACTTCATGGACTTAAAATTTGCTCTTGACAAAAACATTGACACTAGGCTTTAGCCCATACCGATCGATATGGAAACCATGGATGGGTCACCTTTGTCCTCGGGACCAGTCAATTGAACTGTAGCTCTGCATGAAACCTGACTATCAAGAAACGATCAGCTTCCAGCTCATCTCGTCCCATAAATTTCTGGTGATCCTTGGGATCTCCTGGTTGTCTACCCATAATCCCTCCATCAACTGGGAAGCAAGGACCATTGCCTTCCCTTCGGAATACTGTAAAGAGAACTGCCAGATGGCACCATCCGACAGCGCAAGATCTCGAGGATGGTCAACAGGACTTTCAGAAATTACCAGTTCACTACTAGAAGTTCAGCGATGTCTTCAGCAAGAAGAAAGCTGACCAGCTGCCAACTCATTGGCCATATGACTGTCCTATCGAGCTGCTCCTTGGATCTTCTATTCCACTTGGGTGTATCTATAACTTCTCAGAACACATTTGGATGAAAATCTAAAGAAGGGCTCTTCCAACCCTTTTCCTTCCCAGTGGGAGCACCCATTTTCTTTGTTGAAAAGAAAGATTCTATTCTTCGACCATGCATTGATTAGCGGGAACTAAACAAAATTACTATTAAGAATCGCTATTCTCTCCCGTTAATCCCAGAACTGCTGAAGAAGCTTCGGCAGCTAAGGTCTTTACTAAACTGGACCTCAGAGGAGCATATAATCTGGTACGGATCTGCCCCGGAGATGAATGGAAGATGGCTTTCAGAACAAAATATGGATACTTCAAATCTCTTGTTGTGCCATTCGGTCTCTAGAATGCTCCCACTATTTTCCAGCACTTTATCAATTACATATTGGATCAATTCGTAGTGGCATATCTCAATGACATCCTCATCTTCTTTGACAATTTGGAGAAACATCGCAGGCACATTCGGGTGGTCTTGGAGCGACTCTAGAAGAATAGCCTCTACATCAAGCTGGAGAAATATGAGTTTGAACAGACCCAAATGCAATTCCTGGGATACATTATCTCCCCTGACAGTTTAAGTATGGATCCCAGCAAGATTAAAACCATCCTCGATTGGCCCACTCCAAGAAATGTGAAGGAAGTACATTGCCTGATCGGTTTTGCAAACTTCTAAAGAAGATTTATTAAGGACTTCTCAAAAAAGTCATCTCTCCCATCACCTCCCTCACAAAAAAAGCACACACATTTTCCTGGTCCTTGGAGGCACAAGTGGTTGTACCACTAGATTGGCACATTGCCAATATGGTTCCAATATACAAAAAGGGGTCAAGAAGAGAGCCTGGTAACTACAGACTGGTAAGTCTCACTTCAATAACTGGAAAAATATTTGAGGGGTTTATGAGAGATGCTATCCTAGAATACCTCAAGGAAAACAACAGTATAACCCCTCATCAGCATGGGTTCATGAGGGGTCGATCATGTCAGACCAATTTAATCAGCTTCTACGATGAAGTAAGTTCTAGGCTGGACCTGGAAGAGTATATCAATCTCGTATATATGGATTTCTCTAAAGCATTTGACACCGTGCTGCATATTAGGTTGATATATAAAATGAGACGTCTCAGTCTGGGGAAAAACGTGTGTATCTATGTAAAGAACTGCTCAGAGATAGAAAATAGAGGGTGGTAATAAATGGATCGTACCCTGATTGGGCTACCGTTGCTAGTGGGGTGCCACAGGGTTCAGTATTAGGCCCCATCCTGTTCAATATATTTATCAATGACCTAATAGAGGGACTGCACAGTAAAATATCAATATTTGAAGACGATACGAAATTATACAAGATAATTAATACAAAGGAGGACAATATACGGCTACAAACGGACCTAGATAAGCTGGAGGTTTGGGCAGAAAAATGGCAAATGAAGTTCAATGTTGATAAATGTAAGGTTATGCACATGGGCAGGAGAAACGGATGTCACCAATATACACTAAATGGGGTACTGCTAAGGAAAAGTGATGTGGAAAAAACCTAAGGGTACTATTGGACTGTAGACTAAACTGGAGTAACCAATGCCAGTCAACTGCTGCAAAAGCTAATAAAGTCTTGGGGTGCATTAAAAGAGGTATAGGGGCGAAGGACGAGAACATTATCCTCTCACTATATAAGGCACTTGTCAGGCCTCACATGGAATACTGCGCACAGTTCTGGTCACCGATGCTCAGGAAAGATGTTACAGTGCTGGAGGGGGTTCAAAGAAGGGCAACTAAACTGATACATGGAATGAAGGGACTGGAATACCCAGAGAAGTTATTAAAGTTGAGATTATTCATCCTGGAAAAAAGACGGCTAAGGGGCGACCAAATAACTATGTATAAATACATTAGGGGACAATACAAGGATCTCTCCCAGGATCTGTTTATACCCAGGACTGCGACGGTAACAAGAGGGCATCCGCTACATCTAGAGGAAAGCAGATTTCATTACCAACACAGAAGGAGGCTCTTTACTGTAAGAGCAGTGAGACTGTGGAACTCTCTGCCTGAGGAAGGGGTGATGGCAAAATCCATAGAGGAGTTTAACCCCTTAGTGACGGCCCAATAGCGCTGCTATCTCTCTCCATACAGCGCGGACGTCAGCTGTTTATTACAGCTGACACCGGCGGGCAATAGCGGCATGTAAATCCCCCGAACGATGTTCGGGGGTCCTATACGGCCCCCCTGCGATGAGCCGTGCAGTTGTCATGGCAGCCGGGGGCCTTCTGAAGGGCCCCAGGGCTGCCTTAGCAGACTGCCTATCAAGCCATCCCCGTGGGGTGGCGTGATAGACTGCCTGTCAAGAAACAGTATGACGTAATGCTATAGCATTACGTCATACTGCTGGAGCGATCAAAGCATCGCTGGTTGTGGTCGTCTAGGAGGACTAAAAGACAGTGTAAAAATAAGATCAATAAAGTTTTAGTAATTCTTAAAAAAAAAAAGTAATAAAAGTTAAAAAAAAAACCCTTTTGCCATATTTTCTATAAAAAAAAATCAAAATAATAAACCAAAAATACATGTTTGGTATCGCTGCTTCCTTAAAAGTCCGATCTATCAAAGTAATGTAGAATTTACCACGCACGGTAAACGTGGTCCGAAAAAAAAAATAAAGAATGCCCGAAATGCACTTTTTTGGTCACCCTATCTCCAAGAAAAAATGTAATGAAAAGCGATCAAAAAATTAACTGTATGTGAAAATGGTACCAACGGACGCGACAGGACACACCACACAAAATGCGCCCTCACATAACTATGTTGACAGAAAAATTAAAAAGTTATTGTGCGCAGAAAATGGACACAGAAAATAATTTTTAAAAATTAAATATCTTAATAAAAAATACAAGTAGTGCAGCAAAAAAAAAAACGATATAAGTTTGGTATCGTAGTAATCATACTGACCCATAGAATAAAGTTATCAGGTCATTTTTGTTGCAGTTTGTGCGCCATAGAATTAGGACGCACCGAAAGATGGTGGAATGTCGTTTTTTTCCATTTCTCTCCGCTTAGATTTTTTAAAAAGTTTTTCAGTACATTATATGGTACAGTAAATAGTACTATTGAAAAATACAACCTGCAAAAAACAATCCCGCATACAGCTACGTCAATGGATAAATAAAGGAGCTACGATTTTTTAAAAGGGAGGAGGAAAAAACGAAAATTGAAAAAAGCAAAAAAGCTCCGTCACTAAGGGGTTAAGAGGGGACTAGATGTCTTTCCAGAACGCTATGATATTACAGGATATAGACATTAGGTGACCAGCGGGGTTGTTCATCTCAAATATTGATCCAGGGATTAGTCTGGCTGCCATTGTGGAGTGAGGAAGGTTGCCTTCCTCTGAACCAACAAGAAAGGGGTTGAATCAGGCTGTACTAGATGGACATTGTCTTCATTCAGCCTAACATACTATGTTACTATGTTAAAGGGGTTGTCTCGCGGCAGCAAGTGGGGTTAAGCACTTCTGTATGCCCATATTAATGCACTTTGTAATATACATCGTGCATTAAATATTGGCCATACAGAAGTTATACACTTACCCCCTCTGGTGTTGGCGTCCCCGCCTCCATGGCGCCGACCGAAGCCTTCTTCTCCCTCGATTAGACGCGCTTGCGCAGTCTGCTCTTCTGTTCTGTTGAATGGGGCCGCTCCGGCGTGCTCGCGCCGCACAGGTCTTCTGCGCATGCAGGGGTAAGTGTATAACTTCTGTATGGCCAATATTTAATGCACGATGTATATTACAAAGTGCATTAATATGGCCATACAGAAGTGCTTAACCCCACTTGCTTTCGTGGGACAACCCCTTTAAGTCGCTTTGGAGAAACTTAAGACTCTATTTACTTCAGCACCAGTATTGATCCACCCAAGACCAGAATTGCCTTTTGTGGTGGAAGTGGATGCCTCCGACTCCTCAGTGGGAGCCTCTTGTCACAATGAGTAGGAGATAAGATGCAACTACATCCTTGTGCATTTTGACCCTACACATTATCACCCACAGAGAAAAACTATGATGTCGGGAACAAGGAACTTCGGGCCATCAATGTGGCTTTCACTGAATGGAGGCACCTTTCGGAAGGAGCCCATCATCCAGTAACAGTTCTTACTGACCATAAAAATTTAGAATTTCTCCATACTACGAAGAGGTTATCTGCGAGACATGCATGATGTACCCTGTTCTTCTCCAGGTTTCATTTCATTGTGTCCTACCAGCCAGGTGCCAGAATTGGCAAGGCAGATGCATTGTCCAGGATATTTTTGGAGCCTGAAGAGAAGTCAAATACAGACCACACAATTCTGTCCCCCCAAAACGTTTTGGGTATCCTGCATTCTGAAGACCCATCTGACTACATTCCCACCTCATCCTTCTATACTGCATACCGAGACCACCCATTACCGACTTCTGGCTTTCCATCTGACTATGTATCCGCCTCATCCTTCTGTACTGTATACCAAGACCACCTGTTGCTGACTCTTGTCTCGTCTCTGATTACCTCTCCAGGCTTGCACGGCTACTACACCAGTGACTCCTATCCAGTGCCGGTAAGACGCTTACAGGGTTGTTGAAAAGCCATTGGAAAAGTCCAGTTTTCCTGAGAAGGGTCATTCCAAGAAGTGAGCTCTTTATACACTATCCATATAAATTGTGGCAGGGAATGTAACTTGAAAAAAAATATTGGATGGGAAGGATACTGTATATCTTTGTGGAAAGCATCAACTAGGCATAATGAGATTTATAAGCCATGGGATGCTGCTCTGAGAACAATGGCACTTTCTACAAAGACAAACAGTACCCCCCAACACACATCATAGGCCTCTCATCTAGCCTGCCAGTAACCTTCTCAATGTCTCAAGCAGGGTACCACAAGGATCTGTTCTGGGCCCAGTGTTCAACATTTTTATAAAATTATATAGAAGATGGAATTGAGGGGAAACTGATCAAATTTGCCGATGACTAAAAACTAGGAGGGATGGGTAACACTGGAGAAGAGAGAAAAGGATTAAAAAAGATGTGGACAAACGTCCTACATCTTGGCAAGAAAAATTAAAAAAGCCAATACTGAATGGGAGGAATTGGGCTAAGTAGCAGTACATGTGAAAAAGACTAGGGTACACTAATAGATCACAGACTGAGGGCTACTTCACATGGGCACGACTGTATATTACTGGCCGCTCAGTTGTCGGGGGCCTCTCCAGCATGTCACATACCGTAGTACTGGCTCTAGCCAGCAGATGGCGCCATTGTATAATGGCAGAAAGAAAAAGCCCCCTAGGAAATCCTGAATCCAAAATTGGATTGCAAAGGGTTAATAGCTGTCTATAACTATCTGAAGGGCTGTCACAGTGCAGAGGGATCAGCCCTATTCTCATTTGCACACGGAAAGATTAGAAGCAATGGGATGAAACTGAAAAGGAGTAGACCCAGATTAGATATTAGACAGTGAGGGTGATCAATGAGTGGAACAGGTTACCACCGGAGGTGGTGAGTTCTCCTTCAATGGAACTGTTTAAACCAAGGCTGGACAAATATCTGTCTGGGATGATTTAGTAAATCCTGCACTGAGCAGGGGGTTGGACCCGATGACCCTGGAGGTCCCTTCCAACTCTACCATTCTATGATTCCACCCAAACAGCTGTCTGTACATGGTTATCTTTTCCTTCTGGAGAAGACTCTGGTTTGGCTTATATCCCTAGTCACGTTACAAGGCCTGTTAGAAGGTCGGACATTGACTTATTGTTATTTACCTTCCAGTAGGTGGTGCTACAGAGACATACCATCTTCCATTTTCATACCAAATTTCCGAGAGGCGTATTACATGGGCTATAAGTCATCACATGCCTACGAGGTCGAAAAAATGAAACAAAAAAAAAAAGGAAAAATCTCTGGCCCTAGAGGGGTTAACGGAACTTTTATTCATAACACTCTTAAAACAACATGTTTAAAACCAGTACGCATCTCTTCCTCAGGTCAGTACCATCAGAAGGTGTCCTTCTGTTGAGTACGAGCCCAAGATATCCTTGACAATCTCGTGGTACCAACTCTTGTAAAATCAATTGACTTCTTCCTTGCTTCCTTTGCCAACCTTCTTCTAGAGTTGGACACTTTTTATGGTTTGTTTTTTCTTTAAGAGCGAGTCCTTAGATACTACATAAAATATAATGGTTCTCCCACGGAAGACTATCAGGGTAATCGTGCTCTTGACAAAAACTTTCATCCATATACAGAAAAAGTCTATTTTTACATTGAAGGATGGAAAGAGTTTAAACACAAATATCAGATATTTCCATGTCTGTTTATTTTTGGTAAATGTAAACTTTCTCAGATTTTAAGTAAAATAATCAAATTCAAAATAATTGACTCTTTTTCTAGTACTTTTTCAGGTTTAGTGCTGTGTTACCAAAACCTTCCACATTCAGGTTGTTTGCCTGTATCCTCTGGTCATTCCTACTTATATACTGTAAGCCTAAATTCACATCTGCACTAAAGATTCCATTTATCTGCTCCATTACCTGAGCAGGAAACAGGAATCCCCTGGATTTTAGGATCCAACTCATAACGGAACCAAACTTTGCCAAATGAGCTCCAATGACTATAATGGGGTCTGTTCTGCTCACGCACCTGTCCGGCATTTTGCGTCGGATCTGCGTTGGAGGCTCTGAATGAATCAGATTTGAATAGAGCCAGTGTTTCCCAACTCCAGGACTCCTCAACAGGTCATGTTTTCTGGATTTCACAGGTGATGTAATTATTGCCAGCACCTCAGACATTGCCACAGGCAGAGGCGTAACGTGAAGCTCCTGGGCCCCAATGCAAAACCTGTAACGGGGCCCCAACTATAATGCTTTATTCATAGTACTGGGCTCCCTATATGGAGAAGAGAGGACTTATGGGGCCCTCTAAGGCTCTTGGCCCAGATGCAACCGCATCCCTTTCATCCCCTATAGTTACGCCCCTGGCTACAGGTGTTATTACTATAGGATATCTATAAAAACATGACCTGTTGGCGTGCCTTGAGGACTGCAGTTGGGAAACACTGGCCTAAGTGATTATAGTGTTATATAATGAACAGTATCCATTAATGGGTGCATTAACATGTGCATTCATTCATCTGGGTTGTGTATTTTCGTCATTCCAAAAATTTAAATTCATTCTGGTATGAATGATACCGAGCACAAGGGGTTAACCACATACAGAATCTCGGCCTCAGTCTATTTGCTGGCAGAGCACAGAGTCATAGATGTCTGTAGCTGACCTTACAAATGAAACATAGCAGTCTTGTCAAACCAACCTTGTAGCGCTGCAACCTGCAGGCTGACATTTGTTAGAGACTGTTAATGAGGTGTCACTTTTACAGCTTTCCTCACCTTCTAATACTCTAAAATGCACTTGGTGTCTGGACAGACTAAGCTCCTGCTAATCTGCGGGGATATTCTCGCTCCTTGGCCTTCTTTCTGCAGAGGTCCTCCTGTGATAACCTGTCCGCTTGCCAGTCCTTTTTATGGCTTGGATACAAGGTTTGTTCTCATAAGGCCTCTTTGGCATGGGCGGCAGAGAAAATCACAGCGATATTGCATCTGTGTTCTGTGCGATATTGGGATTTTGTGTTGCTACAAAGCCACGAGAGGTGCTACAAAGTCACACGCCTTTTAGCGCTCTTTTGCCGGGATTTTCGGGAGGTATGAAATATGAGCCTTACCCAGAAAATAAGCACTAGCTGCATTAAAAAAAAAAACAGAATACATTACCTAACAGGCGCTGTCGGCTCCGCCACGCCTCTCCTCTGCTCCTCGCATTGAATGACTGTGATTGGTTCAACGAGCACTGCAGTGATTGGCTGAGCCACAGCACTCAAGAACCAATCACAGCCAGCGCTTCCTGGAGGCGGGGAGTTTGAACCTCTAAATCAGGAAGCACCGACTGAAAAATACGGTGGACCGCAGGTCTTCTCCCATGGTGCACCGTGGGCTCTGTGCGTTCCATTGCCGATTCCAGCCTCCTGATTGGCTGGAATCGGCACACGTGACGGGGCGGAGCTACGAGGAGCAGCTCTCCAGCACGAGCGGCCCCATTCAGAAGGGAGAAGACCGGACTGCGCAAGCGCGTCTAATCGGGAGATTAGACGCTGAAATTAGACGGCACCATGGAGACGAGGACGCTAGCAACGGAACAGGTAAGTGAATAACTTCTGTATGGCTCATATTTAATGCACGATGTATATTACAAAGTGCCTTAATATGGCCATACAGAAGTGTATACCCCCACTTGCTTTCGCGGGACAACCCCTTTAAGCTCATTTACTGTACCGTTAAAGAAGTTGTCCAGGTTCTATAAAGTGGCTTTTAATGATTCCCACCTGCTGCAAACTAACAATAAGATGATACTCACTTCTTATCCACTCTCCGCTGCTGCTGGTGGTGATCTCCCTGCTGACATCACTCTGCAAGCTGCAGTCAGTCTGAGCCCTTCTACAAATAAGCTGCTGCAGCCAATAACAGCGCTCAGCAATGATTGCTGAGTGCTGTCATTGGAGCTGAAGAGGAGCTTGACTAAAGCTGTGCAGCACAATAATCATGTGTTGAGGGAGTGGCAGGGCCCGGTTTGTATAGTAAGCCTAATCAGGCACAGAGGCAGGATCAGGTCAGAGGCTGGGTTTGCAGGATCAGGTCAGAGGCTGGGTTTGCAGGATCTGGGAACAAGACATTGAGTCATGCAGAGGAACTGTCCAAGGGCTGGATGGCTCAGCAGAGAGAGCTACTGACTGGAGTCTAAGAGGTCCCAGGTTCGACCTCTGTCACCCCTACCAATCAGGCTTTTATCAGCTATCCATAGGATAGGTGATAAAAGTCCACCTTGGTACTACCCCCTTTAATATTGGGTAAGAAGGATAGAAAATGAATGGTGGAGCAACCCCAGCGAAAAATAGTGCAAAAAGGTAAGCCCTCTTTTTCAAGAGTGATGGGCTGAAATTATTGAATAAAGGGAAAAATCCCAATATGCAGTAGGTGCAGCTGACCCCAAGAACTGTTATACCTAACTGGGTAAACATTTAGGCAATAAAATTCCAACATGATTAAAAGATTGTCATACAAGGTACAACCTATAGACGTAAATAATTACGAGATGGATGCTTGCCAAACTTCTCTGTTTATTTATAAAACCAGCCTTTATATGCGTTTTGAGGTCAGCAGACCCCTGCCTCAGTACTTGCTGGGGAAACACATGAGAGGTTTGGCAAATATCTGTCTCATGTGATAATTATATAAGTCTATAGGTCGTTCCTTATACCCCAATCTTGTAACCATTTTGGAATTTTAATATTGGGTGACAAACCCACTGTAGCTAAAGGAGAATATCTCCAAAATTGACTTTAATCACCTATCCACAGGATAAATGATTAAAAAAAACTGATCGGTGGGTGCTGGTGTGGGTGGGGCCAAACATCAGCATCAGAGTCAGAAGTGTTGGAAGTGTAATAGGAGACTGCATTCCCATTGATTTCAATGGGAGCGAAGCCATCTATTACAATTCCACCTCCAACTTTAATGACAATATTTGGCCCCAAATACACTGACAAAAGACCGGACAATCAGCTGATCGCCAGGTATCCCGAGCGGCGGGGCTCTGTCAATCAACTTTTGCTGAGGATACAGTAGGTAGAGATAAGCGAGCATGCTCGTCCGAGCTTGATGCTCAATCGAGCATTAGCATACTCGAAAGTACTCAGCACTCGAGCGAGCACCACGAGGTGCTCGGGTAAATTTCAGGAGAGAGAGAGAACCATCCCATATACCGAGCATGGGGCACCTTGAAAAATGCTCGAGTCTCCCATTGACTTCAATGGGGTTCGTTACTCGAACCGAGCTCTTGAGCGTTACAAAAAGCTCGGCTTGAGTAACGAGCACCCGAGCATTTTGGTGCTCACTCATCTCTAATAGTAGGTCATCCATAACATTGGCCTGGAAAACCCCTGTAACTGTACGACTGCAAGAAAAGAAGTTGAAGATTTAGACCTGTAACAGGAAAAAGTGGCTCCAATCAATATAAAGATATGGTTGATCCTTTTGGGACTGTTTTGGAGCTACAAGGTTAACAATGTTCATGTTTCAGACCACAGATTTTGGGTGTGCTAATATCCACCTTATTTCTGTATATGCACATTTTGTTCTGAATCTGGATGATATAATATCGATCTTAACCCTTTCCAATCCACTGTCTGATATCTAAAGACATTATGATTTAAGGCTGTACAGCTCCGATGTTGGAAGACGTCCGTCAGGGTTCTCTTACTGTATATTGCCAGCCTCTCTGCTGTCGGAGCCTATCCAACGTGTCACCTCATGCAGTACTGGCTTTAGCCAGCATATAGCGCTGTTGTATAACAGCAGAAAAAGAGTAAGCGTCCTAGCAAAACCAGGATACAAAATGGATTGGAAAGGGTTAAATATTCCCAACATTTGCAGTGTCAGTATGTAAGACTTTGCATCTGTTATCTACCAGTTTCAATGTTCTTTTGTTTGCACTTTTTACACATTAAATATCTTATCTAATAGATTTCTGTGACACTTCCCTTTTAAAGTGTAAAATCACTTCTACCCAGTCAGCCCTGGCCAGGACTTCCCTATAAACCCCACCTGTAGGCGTGGAGGAAAGTACCAAGATTCCTTCTAGATTTCTTATCAACTTATTGTTTTCTGATGTTCCAGCAATATTGGATTTGCACAATCTTTCGCTATAAATATTTAAAGTTAAGCTCCACTTTAAAGAGTTTTTTTCAGGCTAAAACTATTAAAGGGACATGCTGTCCCAAACTGCAGACACATATTATTAGGCAGGAGGAGCTGAGCAGATTGATATATAGTCTTATGGGGAAAGATTCAGTAGAACTTGTAATTTATTCATTTATATATTTTTACATTCTGAGCTGAACAGTCCAGTGGGCGGTCCTACACAGCTGCCAATAACTAATAGGCTGCCCATTGGACTCTATAACATGATGCCTGCAGTTTGGACAGCACATTCCAGCTTACAGACTCCCTATAAAGGGGTTGTACCAGAATACACTTTTCTTATCTGCCCATAGGATAGCTGATAAAAGTGGGGGTCCTATAGGATAGCTGATAAAAGCTGATAAAATCACTGGGGGTCCCATGTCCCCCCTATCTTCCTTATTGCAGGCTCACTGATGTCTAATTAAATGGAGAGGTGGCTGAGCACCGCGGCAGAGTAGACATGTTCGACTGTCTCCTATTCTCCTCACTGTGGAGAATACCATGGCAGATGAGCGGCACCCTGTGATTTTGTCGCATGGGGGCTGTTTGGAAGACAGAGGGAGCCCTCTCCCTCTTCCAAGGCCTTTAAATGCCATGGCCAGCGATGACTGGGGTATCTAAAGGGTCAACGGCTAAGTATCAGCTATATTCGATAGCCGACATCTGCTGTATATGGAGTCGACTCAACTCCTAGAGAACATCTGCTCTGTCCTGGGTATACAGGACTTGTATGGAGAGAGATCGCAAGCGATCCTGCTCCATACAATGTGGGTCTCAGCTCTTTCGCAAGGCTGAAAGCCACTGGCAACAGCCACGATCAGCGTGAACACTGATTGTAGCTGTTAACCCTGTAAATCTCGCTGTCAATTCTGACAGCAGCATTTAAATCCCCCGATCGGTTTTATGGTGTCCCGAACAGGAAGCCCGCAATGAGATCATGAGGTGCTGTTCTGAAGGCCCCCAGCGCTGCCATGGCTGATTGTCCGATTGATGGCATGGCTGGATAGACTGCTTGTCAGATCCTTGTATAATGTAATACTATGGTATTACATTATACTGCAGGAGCGATCAAATGAAGTCCTCTGTGGAGGCTAATTTTTTTCTTTTTAAAATTGTAAAAGTGAATTTAAAAAAGTTTAATTAATAAAAAAAAAAAAAAAAAGGTAATAAAAGTTAAAAAAAAACAAAAAAAACTTTATAAATCTATAGTAAAAACAAAACATATTTGGTATCGCTGAATTCGTAAAAGTCGGATCTATCAAAGTAACCCATTATTTATCCTGCACGGTGAAAAAAAAAACCCAAAATCAGAATTTTGTAGTATGCACCAGTAGAGCCTATGTGGATTTAACATATGCAGCGAATACCCATGTGTGGCAAGTCGGGGTCTCCCGCCTACAGGATTGCCGCTCTTCCCACCTGGAATGGGCATCACACATGTAGAAATGCTCCAGAGACTTGTATTCTCATTAAATCTGGTGCCTGCCAGCATTTATTTCATATACCGCAGAGTTGATTACATCAACAACACAATTCATTATCCGTACTCCACCAGGGTAAGAGTCTAAAAAGCGCTGCTGCACTGTTTTTCCCCTGAGTGTGGCAGGAACTGATCTTTTTATTTAGCTCCTACCACACCCATTGGTGATCTCTTTCTCTCAGGTATCAGAATGGCTGTCTATCACCCTCTACAGGCCATTCTGCATACTGCACTCCTATAGCATGGTACATGCATATTTGCAGTGTGTACTATGTATTATGTACGTGAGAAATACTCAAGTAATACGCAACTCCCGTATGCCCATGTGACTAAGCCCTTACAATCACTACAAACTGAGGCGGCAACAGGCGAGCGTATACCAGAATATGCTCACACCTGCACAACTTTTTTGTGTATAAAACAAATGTATTTTGCGCATGTGCCAACGCAAATACTGTACATACTTGCACAGGCACTGCTCATTCACATGGGTGGGAGATCACTCCAATTTAAATGGCTAATTAGCCCAACGTTGTATCTGTAATCGCAGGAATGCACAGAGGCACAAAAAAAAGAAGTGAGAATGAAATTATTGAAATCAATTGGTTCTATTCTCCACGTTTTGCACACGGGATTTTCCCACACGCAAAAACGTGCTAAAACATGGCAGTCTGACACTGACCTGATAAGCACTGAGGATGTTTCTAGTATATATATATATATATATATATATATATATCATGTAGTTTATTTCTTAGTCCAGCAAAATGCATATAATATATAACAGGAAGCAATCACGCAAATACAGATAAAGTCACTATTAGGCCATGTCTTTTAGGCCATAGAGACTATCTGCTGTTATAATGAAAGGTATCAATTTTGTAGTTGAGACACTGAAAACCCCCTTTCTGATTCTTCCTATATTGCGTCTGCATTAGGGAAAGATCTGTGCTCCGTCTATAAATAGCAGCTGAAGTGTTCTAATAACATTACAATGCGTCACGCCGCCCCCCCCCCCCCCCCCTACATGCTGCATCTGCAGCCCGCTCACCGATGGAGCAATAGAATAGAATTATTTTTGTATCTTTCTTCTCCTTGTGCCATGTGTATTAGGAAATTATCCATCTGTCATAGAATATACAGCATAACCAGGATGTGTTATCAGTCACCGATTACTAGACTAGATCTATCTATCTACTTACTCATCTATTTCATATCCATCTATCTCCTATCAATCTACTTTTCCATTTATCTCATATCTATCTGCTTACCTATCTTTCTTATATCTATCTATCCCATATCTTTCTATCTATCTATATATCTATTTATCGATCTATCTATCTTTTATTTATCTATCGCATATCTATCTCCTATCTATCTATCTAATATCTATCTTATATCTATCTATCTAATATCTATCTATCTTATATCTATTTAGCTATCTGTCTCATATCTATCTATCGATCTATCAATCTATCTCATATCTATCTATCTATCTATCTATCTATCTATCTATCTATCTCATATCTATCTGTCTCATATCTATCTATCTATCTCTCTATCTCATATCTATTTATCTATCTAACTATCAAGCTATCTATCTGTCTCATATCTATCTATCTATCTATCTATCTATCCCATATCTATCTATTTGTCTCATATCTATCTATCTATCTATCTATCTATCTATCTATCTAACATCTATCTAACTTATATCTATCTATCTATCTCTCTCATATCTATCTATCTCTCTTATAACTATCTAATTATCTATCTATCTTTTATCTATCCATTTATCTCATATCTATCTATCTATTTATCTATCTATCTCATATCTATCTATCTGTCTCATATCTATCTATCTGTCTCATATATATGTATCTATTTATCTGACTCATATCTATTTATCTATCTCATATTTATCTATCTATCAGTCCAATAGCTATCTATATATCTATTTAATATCTATATATCTCATATCTAACTATTTATCTATCTTTTATCTATCTCATATCTATCTATCTCATATCTATTTATCTATCTATCTAGCTATCTTTTATTTATTTATTTATTTATCTCCTATCTATCTATCCCATATATCTATCTATCTCATATCTATCTATCTATCTATCTATCTACCTCATATCTCTCTATCTATCTCATATCATATCTATCTATCTATCTATCTATCTATCTATCTATCTCATGTCTATCTATCTCATATCTACCTATCTATCTATCTATCTCATATCTATCTATCTGTCTCATATCTATCTATTTATCTGACTCATATCTATTTATCTATCCCATATTTATCTATGAGTCTAATATCTATCTATATATCTATTTAATATCTATATATCTCATATCTAACTATTTATCTATCTTTTATCTATCTATCTCATATCTATCTATCTATCTATCTATCTATCTATCTATCTATCTATCTATCTTTTATTTATCTAGCTATCTATCCCATATATCTATCTATCTATCTATCTATCTATCTATCTATCTATCTATCTATCTATCTATCTATCTATCTATCTATCTACCTCATATCTCTATCTATCTCATATCAATCTATCTATCTCATATCTATCTATCTATCTGTCTCATATCTATGTATCTCACATCTATCTATCTCATATCTATCTATCTATCTATCTATCTATCTATCTATCTATTATTTATATGCCACTACACTCAGTATAACCATAATCTGAGTTCATTACAAGTATGCCTAACCTTGAGTTCCAGTAGTATAAGGTATAACGTGCTGCCTTAACCCCCCTAGGTCATATTTGTTTTTTCTTCTTTGCTGTTATAAAAGTTATTTTCCCATCAGCACAGCCATATAAGTTCTTTGTTAATCAATTTAAACTCTACAATACATTACATTGAACACTTTTTTCCATATCAATCTATCATTCTTTTTCTAGGGTCTTTCAGGTTAAGGGCTCATTCACACCAGGGACCTAATCATGCAAAAAATCTGTGTGAATCGACGATTTTCCTCGCTCGAGACCCGAGCTCATTAGCGTTTAAGTCGCCCATTCACATGATCAGGAGCTTTATGTTGCAGAAAAAATGTTCTTCTGTTCAGAATGCCCTCGGTCGGTAGAAATCCTCCTAATGACTTCTAATGTCTAAAATACAGACACCTGTTATCTTTTCCAAGCATTGGACGCAGTTAAACTCCCCTCCCTCCCTTTTTTTCAGCTCCCATAGGAGTCTATGGACACTCCTGTGCTTTGTGCACCACAGATAGGTCAGGTCCTATATTTTTGCGCAGCAGGGAATTTCAGTTGCTAATATCCTATCTTTTTAGTTGCTATTTTTTCTCGGGGCTGAAATTCCCTCGTTTGAACGTTTCTATAGGAGACTATTGGTTCTAATAGTTGCGATTTTTTGCGCCTGTAATTTAGCTGCGCAAATTTCCTCGGGTGAACAAAGTCTAACGTGTAGGCAATGAACATAATTAAGGCTGTGTTCATATGGGACGCATATGCTGCAGAATTTCCGCAGGGCAGTTGATAAACCATCCTAAAATACGCAAGACACAAAGCTGCTGTTTTTGTTACAGATTTTGTAGTGTTTTTCTTAGCTTATGGTGCGATTTTTGACCGTTAGATCAGCCAATAGTACCAATAGCAACAAAAAGAATTTAAAGAACAAAAAAAAACTGTATAAATTGCATGACCACGAATGCAAGAAGTCTGATCGTTAAAGTGGGTGAGCTTGAAGCAAGAATGGCCGATGAAAACTATGATATAGTTGGAATAACGGAAACATGGCTTGATGATAAGTGCGATTGGGCGGCGAATTTACAGGATTACAATCTCTTCAGAAGAGACCGTGAGAACCAGAAAGAGGGAGGGGTATGTCTGTACGTTAAATCGTACTTAAAGCCGAGACTACGGGAGGATATAAGAGTAGGAGATAAACAAGTGGAATCTCTGTGGGTAGAAATACAGGGAGAAAAAAAATAACAAAATCCTAAAAAGGGGTTTTCTATAGACCACCAAAAGCAACAGAAGAAACTGAAACCTTACTATTAACGCAGATAGAAGAGGTGTCAAACCGCAATGAAGTAATTATCATGGGGGACTTTAATTATCCAGATATAATATGGGAAAACGAAACCTGCAAATCTTATAGGGGTGATAAGTTCTTGAGATCAATTAAAGATAATTACCTTATCCAACTTGTGCAGGAACCCCAACAAGAGGGAGGGCCATTCTGGACTTAGTACTAACTAACAAACTGGACTGAATAATGGGGGTACAGGTTGAGGGGCACTTGGGGAACAGTGACCACAATATAATCAACTTCCAGCTGTCATTCAATAAGAAGTCTTATCAGGGAGTGAAAAACTAAACTTTAGTAAAGCAAAATTGGATCAGCTTAGAACTGCTATCGGTAACATTAATTGGGACAACAACCTCAAAAATAACAGTACAGACGACAAATGGGAGAAGTTTAAAAAGTTCCTAATCGCCTCATGTGAGCAGTTCATTCCTTTTAAAAATAAAAAAACTTCAATTAAAAGGAAACCAACGTGGCTCGACAAGACGGTAAGAGGGGCAATAAACGAAAAAAAGAAAGCGTTCAAACTACTAAAACAAGAAGGCAGCAAAGAGGCACTAAAATCGTACAGGGAAAAAAACTAAATATGCAAAGATAAGATCAAAATTGCTAAGAAGGAGGCAGAAAGACTAATCACCAAAGAGAGCAAAAACAGCCCCAAACTATTTTTCAACTATATTAACAGCAAAAGGATTTGCACTGAGAGCACTGGCCCTTTAATAAATAATGCAGGGGATATCACTGAAGATGATGGAGGGAAGGCAAATCTATTGAATCGTTTCTTTTCAAGCATATGCACAAATGAAAAGGAAATGCTCCACGAGATGAAGGGGGATTTGAACCCCTCACAAAATATCTCATACCTAACGCAGGAGGAAGTGCGGAACCAGTTAAAGAAGATTAAAATCGATAAATCGCCAGGCCCAGATGGAATAAACCCAAGGATACTAAGGGAACTAAGTGATGAGATAGCTAGACCGCTATATCTAATATTTCTGGATACTATCAAGACCGGGGTTGTACCATTGCATTGTCGCATTGCCAACGTGGTTCCAATTTACAAAAAGGGGACCAAAAGCGAGCCTGGAAACTACAGACCAGTAAGTCTCACTTCAGTA
Source organism: Eleutherodactylus coqui (assembly GCF_035609145.1). Classification (NCBI taxonomy): domain Eukaryota; kingdom Metazoa; phylum Chordata; class Amphibia; order Anura; family Eleutherodactylidae; genus Eleutherodactylus; species Eleutherodactylus coqui. Next base: position 36,099,801 of record NC_089839.1, read on the forward strand.
ACGGGAAAAATATTCGAGGGGTTTCTGAGAGACGCCATCGATGAGCACCTCAAGGAGAACAATGGAATAACTCCTCACCAGCATGGATTCAGGAAGGGTCGATCATGTCAGACAAATCTGATCAGCTTCTATGATGAAGTAAGTACTAGGCTGGACCTGGGAGAGTCTATTGATCTCATATATCTGGACTTCTCTATAGCATTTGACACCGTGCCGCATAATAGGCTAATATACAAAATGAGACCGCTCAGATTGGGTGAAAACGTGTGTAATTGGGTAAAGAATTGTCTCAATGATAGAAAGCAGAGGGTGGTAATAAATGGTTCATACTCTGACTGGGCCACCGTTGCTAGCGGGGTGCCACAGGGTTCAGTATTGGGCCCCATTCTGTTCAATATATTTATCAACGACCTGATAGACGGACTGCACAGTAAAATATCAATATTTGCAGATGACACAAAATTATACAATATAATCAATGCAACAGAGGACAATGTACGGCTACAAACAGACCTAGATAAGCTGGGGGCTTGGGCAGAAAAATGGCAAATGAAGTTCAATGTTGAAAAATGTAAGGTTATGCACATGGGCAGGAGAAACGGATGTCACCAATATACATTAAGGAAATGTGATATGGAAAAAGACCTGGGAGTACTAGTGGATTGCAGACTAAACTGGAGTAACCAATGCCAGTCAGCTGCTGCAAAAGCTAATACAGTCTTGGGGTGTAATAAAAGAGGTATAGGGGCGAGGGACAGGAACATTATCCTCCCACTATACAAGGCACTTGTCAGGCCTCACATGGAATACTGCGCACAGTTCTGGACACCGGTGCTCAGGAAAGATGTTGCAGTGCTTGAGGGGGTTCAAAGAAGGGCAACTAAACTAATACATGGAATGACGGGACTGGAATACCCAGAGAGGCTATCAAAATTGGGATTATTTACCCTGGAAAAAAGACGGCTAAGGGGCGATCAAATAACTATGTATAAATACATTAGGGGACAATACAAGGATCTCTCCCAGGATCTGTTTATACCCAGGACTGCGACGGTAACAAGAGGGCATCCGCTATGTTTAGAGGAAAGCAGGTTTCATCACCAACACAGAAAAGGGTTCTTTACGGTAAGAGCAGTTAGACTGTGGAACTCTCTGCCTGAGGATGTGGTGATGGCAAAATCTATAGAGGAGTTTAAAAGGGGACTTGATGTCTTTCTGGAGAGGAAGGATATTACAGGATATAAATCTTAGGTTAATTGTTAATCTGGGTATACAGGCAGGTAGGAACTATTAGGGGTTGATCCAGGGAACAGTCTAATTGCCATTAGGGAGTCGGGAAGGAATTTTTTCCCCAAAAGGGCTAATTGGCTTCTGCTCTTGGGTTTTTTTGCCTTCCTCTGGATCAACAACACAGGAGGATAAATAGGCTAACTAGATGGACATTGTCTTCGTTCAGCCTTACACACTATGTTACTATGATTTTTCGGTGCGGATCTTGGTGCGATTTTGATTTCCATTTCTTTACCTTACTCAACTACATTATTGGAGGAACCATGCGAATTAACATGCGAATGCACACTAAAAACCCACAATGCAGCCAACCCTCTATGTTACGCAGAAAAGACGCTTATCAATAAAATATAAATCTTGTTATTTGTATAGCGCCATCTAATTCCGCAGTGCTTTCAGGTACTTTATTTACAACCCCCCCACCCCCCCAACCAAGCATTTTACTGACCTCAGAAGGATGAGTTTACCTTGAGTCAGCTACCTGAACCATGCAGGGATTGAACCCACAACCTTCAGGTCGGGAGCAAGAGCTTAGGACTGCTTTTCTGCTGCTTTAACACTCTGCACACCACACACTGCTTTTCTGCAGCATTAAAATTTGCTGAGCAAGCACAATTACACAGTGGACATTTTTCGCTCCATGTAGACGAAAAATCACTAAAACTCATTCATTTAGCTGGGAGTGCAAAATGCTACAGATTATCTGCTGGAAATTCTGCGTCCGACATTCCGCAGCGTATCCATCCCATGTGAACACAGCCTTAAGGAAATTTCGTATGGAAGCAGGACTTCTGACCTTGCGTCCTTTCTTTTGTAGGCTGCACAAATCACTATGGGAACAGATGGTCTGTAGTTAAGTGAATTCGTCTCCATATTCTGAATTATTCCGTGTGAGTTATACAACGGTTCATATGTGTCACTTCTTTAGAGTGATGTAAGCATGTGGGTCACTGTGGATCAAAAAATGAGTAAAGCCAAATTAAACATAAAAGATACTTGTGGGCTGTGAGAAACCACACTGTGTATCTGCCATGAGGGAGTCGGGAAGGAATTTTTTCCTCAAAACGGCTATTTGGCTTTAGCTCTTAGGGTTTTTGCCTTCCTCTGGATCAACAACACAGGAGGTTAGACAGGCTGGACTAGATGGACGTTGTCTTCATTCGGTCTTACGAACTATGTTACTATAATGTCCCTACCTAAATGTAGTATTAGAGCACAGCCTCAGATCGTGGTTTGACCATTTTACCCCATTTAAGGCCGGCTTCACACGAGCGTGACGGGCTCCGCCACGGAATATTCCGCAGTGAAGCCCGTCACGGCGCCCCACAGAGACCCCATACTTACCAGCGGAAGATAGCGTGAAGACGCTTCCCCGCCCACCGCCGTCGCATCATGTGACACGCCCACCGCGTCACATGACGCGGCCGGCCGTGTCACGTGACGCGCCGGGCGCGTCATATGACGTGGCGGCGGTAGGCGGGAAAGCGTTTTCACGCTATCTTCCGCTGTGTTACAGCGGGAGATAGCGTGAACGGACGGCTTCCATTGACTGCAATGGAAGCCGTCAGCGCGTACACCCGCGGCAAATAGAGCATGCTGCGGGTGAGGACGGGAGATTTCACGGTGCGAAATTCCGTGGTGGAATTCCGCACCGTGAGCCCTGAGCTATTAGGTTCAATAGAACCTAATAGCAGGGGGCAACGCAGCGGATTTTTGCCGCGAATTTACGCGGCGTAAATCCGTTCGTGGGAAGGAGGCCTTACTCTATTAAAGGAAATTATATTTAGAAAATGAGATCTAATTTACATCGGATTTTTATTATAAACAGGTATATTTTTGGGGGTTTTGGTGTTTTTATGTTATTGTGTCCTACTATCGACATCATAATATTCCGGATTTCACACTGAGAGCACATATACTAGGTTGACAATTTCTGTTTTCTGAAGCTCACTTGTGAGCTTTGCTGCATAGATTGAGACAGAATGAGCAGAGTCTTCTCACGAGCCATTATACTATTTCTACAGACACATCTAATTAAACTAATATCATCTACATGAAACATTCCTTTTTATTCGTCTTTAGGCCGGCTTCACACAAGCGTATGCGTATTTGTGCGCACTAGAGTGTAGCGTTTTTGTGGAACAAATTGCAATGTTAAAATCACGATCGTGCAAAATCGATTTCGTGGTAAATTGCGATTTTGCGCGATCGCTATTTTAACATTACAAGTCCCATAGACCCCTGCAGAAAAAAAAACGCTGCGAATTTCGCAGTGAAAAAAAACTGTAGTGGATAGTCACCCTAAGGGTGCATTCCCACGAACGTATATCGGCTCGGTTTTCACACCGAGCCGATATACGTTGTCCTCGTGTGCAGGGTGGGGAGGATGGAAGAGCCAGGAGCAGGAACTGAGATCCCGCCCCCTCTCTGCCTCCTCTCCGCCCCTCTGCACTATTTGCAATGGGGAGAGCCGGGTCGGGCAGGGCTAATTCTCGGAACTTAGCCCCACCCCCTCCCCGCCTCTCCCCATTGCAAATAGTGCAGAGGGCGGAGAGGAGGCAGAGAGGGGGCGGGAGCTTAGAGCACTGCTCCTGAAAACCGAGCCGATATAGATTTGTGGAAATGCACCCTTAAGGGGACTTTCATTGCGCAAATATGCAAAAAAGTTGAACATGTTCTATTTTTTTTGCATCTAAATTGCACGCGCAAGATATGGAAATATGAACTAACCCATTGAAATCCTCGGACTTTATTCTCTGTGCGTTATGTGCACAAATAGGTCCGTGTAAATTTGGCCTTAGACTGATTAGCTGATGCATGCCTTATTGTTTAATTGATTCAGATAACCTTCCTAAGAACGCAATCCAGAAGAGATAATGAAGAGCAGCACTGACCAAAACAATCCTTTAAAACAGGGTTCTATCGGAGTGAGCAGAGAAAGAAACTCATCACGTTTATATGCCTTTCCAAAACGTGGTCTGTACATTGGGAAAGGGTATATTTCTGCTGCTGTCAATGTATATAGCAGCAAAGCAGACCGACAAAATGCGCTATGATGTTGGGAATATTGTAGTTCTCTGTTTGTGGCTTAGACCTCGCTTAAAGTCACCAATCTGGCCACTAAAAATTATTTGCAGGGCCTTATGCAGCTAACAGTGGGGTTTGGGGAATTCAATTACACTGCACCATACGGGGACAGTTCACCAAAATACAAGCTATACTCCGTGGTCTTCTGTTCTCACAGATCGTGCCTCCCAGGGACTGCAGCTTATTTAGATGGTGGTGTTTTTTTGTTAATATAAAGCAAAAAGAAAGCCAAACAGAGAAACAGCAAATACACACAGTGGGTAAAGTCTTACTGGTGCTCGATAGGAGCCGTGCGTGTAGTATCCGTGCAGGCCAGTAGTCAAGATAGCCAGTAGTTATTATCAGAAAATCTTTGTTGCAGTACAAATGGATGAGGCAGGTAATGTAGGCAGAGAGGAAGCCAGAAGTCAGTATCAGGAGGTCTTGCAAAAAATATGCTGGTGCAGTGTCAGGGCTCTTTCCCATGAGCGCATATCAGCCGTCCATTTTCACAGCCAGCCGATATGCGCTGTGATCTGATGCTTATTTGTGAGACGTAAAAGTGCCCGGCCAGCCAATATAGCGGCGGGCATTTTTACATTGGGCCCAAAACATAGTCCTGGAACTATGTTTTGGGCCGGAATACGTCGGCTGCTGCATGGGCTGCTAAACTCTCCCCCTCTGCTTTCCTCCCCCCCCCCTTCAGGCTCACCTCTTGTTCCTCCCTGCTCGTTCTGTGCAATGGGAGGGGGCGGGGTGGAGCTAAGTGCTATTCCGCCCTGCCTCCTTACATTGATGGCTATGGACAAGGGGCAGGACATGGGTGGAGCTAAGCACCCACCCTCTCCCCACCCCTTCTCCATAGCCATCAATGGGAGGAGGCAGTGCGGACCTGGCTTAGCTCATCCCCATCCTGCCCCCTCCCATTGCACGGAACGAGAGGTAAGCCTGCGATGGGGAGGGAGAGAACATGGGTAATGGCCTGGTGAGCTCGGCGCATTTGTGCCGGCCTCACCAGGCCTTATGAACGGGTGCACAAATATTTCATTTGTGCGCCCGTTCACCAGGTTCTCCTCTCTCAACATAGCGTATATCGGCCGTCCGTGAAAACGGCGGGCGATATGCTCTCGTGGGAATAAAGCCTCAGCGCAAGGCTCTCTTAGGTAGTCTAAGAGCCAGGCGGAGCTAGGACATGGACTGGGTTAACAGGATCTGGGAACAAGGCAACAGGTATGCCAGGGAACTGTCCAAAGAGCTGATAAGAAGGACTACTGCTTGGAGTACAGGGGTTCCTTGTTCGGTTCCAAGTTTGACACAGTGTCAGCGGCCTCAGTCATTGTTCAAAGTCACCAGTCCAGCCACTACTAAATATTTGCAGGCGTCAAACAGCAGTAATTTTCTGCAAACTACAAAGTTAGCTGCTAAGTTAAAAATAACTACACTAAAATGTGACCCTTCCCCCCCAAAATTAAAAAGGAAACATAAAGAAAGCAATGGTTAAGGGGGCATGTGGGTGGTGGTGGAAGAGGGCGGCCAAGTTGGCAGTTCAAGTAGCTCCCACTGAAGAATCAGCTCCACATTGAAGTGAGGCAAGGCAAGTCCATTGCCATTACTTAGAATGGCATGCTTTATATCTGCAGCACGCAGAACAGCTCGTAGATTGGATGACACAGCATGCCTCAAGTACTACTACCTCCTCTTCCTCCCAGTGGCAGGCACACAGCAGTCAGTCTCACCAGTCAGCTATGAGCATTACCCCTCTACCCCCATGCCAAATCACCCGCATCCTTCAAAGCAGTCCACATGGATTAGTCTGAGGAGATGTTTGATCATTCAGTATCATGGGTGTCAACCAGGCAGTCCAAACATCCAGACAATCAAACAACCAGATGGACAAAATCAAGACATTGATGCTCTGATGACCAACCCTTTTTATCCTCCAAAGAGGTAGATCAGGGTGGGTAAGTGCAAGCAGTTAGCCCTTAACAGGCAATGTGTATTCAGGGGGATGTGGAAATGGAGGTGCCAGCTCACGATGCCTATTGTAACACAGAGCCCACTTAAGAAGAGGAGGACGATGAAGAGGCAGGCGAGGTGGAAGAGGATGAAGTATTTGATCTAACATGGAGAGGCAGGGAGAGTCATCAAAGCAGTTGGCAAGGGGAGGAGGAAGAGGCTAACGTTGGAAGCAGTACCTTGCCAAGGCAGCGAGTAGGGTGTTGTAGAAAGCAATGTTCCTTCCATCTATCACTAACCCCAGCTATTTTATGTGGCTGGTGGGAGCAGCCAAAGGACACTCTTAGGGCCTCACCCTGAGAAAAGTGGGCCATCACCCTTAGACACTTTGAGGCATATGATTGCTTTCATGCTGCAGTGCTTGCAGAAGGACCATCACATAGCCCACATTAAAATATCAGATCAATACTGGGTGGCCACCCTCTTCGATCCCTGCTGCAAGGCCAAAATGGCAAATCTCATGCCGGCAGTGGAGAGGGACTTCAAAATGCAGCCCTTGAGCACAGCATTTCCCCATGGCCGGGGGGATGCATCTGCAATGGATTGCAGCTCTGTGGATCATGGTGGACGAGCAGGAAGCCGGCTACTTCTCATCATCCAGTCCTGTCAGTATCAGGAAGTATAATAGCAGCGGGGGTGCTTCCACTTTCTATCCTGTTCACTGATGACAATGTCCAACCTGCTGCTCTGGGGGCCAGACAATCATCAGTTGAGAAGAGTGGAGACAACCCCTTTAAGTTGTGCGTGAATGTCAGGATGAGGAACATTAAGTTTGCATTCTATGTAAAACAATGCTTTGCTATCCCAGATTATTGAAGATGGACCAACTGACTAGCTCGTGAATGCAGTCTTGTAAAGTTAATTAGTATGCTGGTCAGGTAAACCTTTAACAAGCGAGTGAAGGATTTTGGGGGGTTTTCAGTAGTTGCTATGATGCAATATATAGAAATCTATTTGCATGCAGATCGTCTTTAATGTCTAGTTTCTCAATTTGCTGTAATAACTCTGAATATTCATGTGAAAACCATGTATATAGGAAATATCTCTTATGCCCAGCAAAACAAGATATGAACAAGGTCAGGGAGGGCACATCCGTGTTGTAGTTTATTCAAGCATGTCCAACTTCTGTAAACAGCGAAATTCACATCTGACAGTCATCAGGTGATTGGCAAATATTTTCTTTATTTTCTTTTTACTTCTGGGTTTTCACTTTTTAGCTCAAAACAAAGATTTATTACTAAGAACAGTGACCACTTATAGGCCATGGTCACACAGGGCGGATTCCCGACGGAAATGTCGCGGTTTGGCCGCAGCGAAAAACCGCAACATTTCCGCCGGGAGAACTGCCGCGGCGGCTTTGAAGCGGCCCGGCCGCTCGCTCTTCCGCTGTGGCCGGCGCTCCCATAGAGGAGACATGCTGCGGTCTCGTGTGGACAAGATTTCTGAGAAATCTCGTCCACTTGGCTGTCTAATCCCGGGATTAGCGGCCGCATGCAGATTTGCCGCTGCGAAATTCCGCACAGAGTTTCCGCGGCAAATCCGCCCTGTGTGAACCCAGCCATATAGTGCCAATAATACAAGATAATCATACTGGATTACTGCTAGTAAGACACCTCCAAGCTGAAGGATTGTCTTCCTGGTTTTCCAATGCCACCAGTGTTGTTATACTGCTGTCGCGGGTGGCGATATTGCGGCGCAGATGCAGGGTACAATGAGGCAGAAGTAGTTGCAACAGATGTCAAAATAAAAAACTAGACTGAGTGAGATATTGACTGTGAAACTCAGCCCAATATCGCAACTCGCCAACATGCAAAGTCCTCTTGGATGCGAGGCGTTTTTGTGTTAAAACCGCCTCGCATCACTTTAGGGAAGTAGCGATCCTCCACTGTGGCTAAAAGTGGATAAAAGGATCACGGAGTGTTTCTTATTGTTTTCAATGGCAAACCTCGCATTGCATCGCATTGCACTTACGTGAACCTCGCATCCCGAGCAATGCTTTGCCGACCCCGTTCAAAACAATGATTGATGCTAGGCCTTCCGAGGCAACATCCAAAGATAGGACATGCCGCGATTTTTTCCAAAATTGCTGATATTTGTGTGAGGTTTGTGCATCTCGCAACACAGAAATCTAGCGGGATTTTATCGGCCGCGTGAAAGCGGCCTTACTGTAGAATCGCCTCACGCTAGCTATGGCTGACTAAGGGTGGTTTCACACCTGTATCAGCGGTTCTCCTTTCCTACTCCATTTGGCGAGCAGGAAAGGGGAATCCCTGTGACCAAACCAACAGCGCCTAACCGATGGCATTGACTATAATGAGGCCTGTGCCCTTTCCGCTCAGATGCCCAACTTCCGCTTAGATGTCCAACCCCGCATGCAATGCTTTTTCTTCCGGTATTCCGATGTAGGATCTGCAGCTAAACCTCTGGCCAGATCCAATGATGCCTCCCCAGCACCTACTGCTCGCAGCACTCTTAGCAGCATCTCAGCTTGTTTCAGCAGTCCCTGCGCTCTCCCACACACTTTGACACTGTAAGGGGCTAACCCTCCAAAAATTCCTAAAGGTCACTATGAGCCCTGCAGGGACTGTAACTACATCACAGGCAGAGAGGCAGAGCAAGAAGTGTTGCTGAGTATAAAGAGGGTGGTTACTAGCTGGAAGCACTGCCTTAGGAAACACTGAAGGGACGTTGGAGTCTGCAGAGAACCTACTAAGTGGACTACAAGAAAGGCAAGTCTGTAAGTGCACCAACAAAAGACTTTTGCAGCACTGGACAGAACTACAGCAGATCATCCACAGAGGATATCCGGGTAGTGGCGATTTTCTTTGCAAGTGACAAACTGTAAGTGAGATCGACCCCAGTGCAAGTAGTAAGTTTGTACACTAGTAGAGGCTAAATCAGACACAATAAGCATGTTGCATAGGGAGACAAAGCAGCACTCATTCAACCTAACGACTGTGCTCATAGATAATGGACTCAAACTAAACTATATACTAATGCAACTTCTTGGGAAAAGAGGTACTGTGGTTTATTATTCATTGTTTTTGGTTATAATGCACATATAGTGTGAATATCTACTTCCAAAGAACTGTATCTTACATTATGTGAACTGTATGCTACTGTGACAAAAATATCTGTTCTAGAGTTTTACCTATAGTGTCTTCTGAGAATTGCTGTTATCCTAGAGTCTGCGTCACGTAGTGCTACGGTGTTTCCCCAAAAATAAGACAGTGTGTTATATAAATTTTTGCCCCAAAAGAGGATTTATTTTTGGGGAATGTCTTATTTTACTTACCCAGCAGATTCGGTTCAGGTCCTTTCTGCTGCTCTCCAGAACCCGGCACGGTTTCATCAGTCCTCAGCCGGCCACACAGGATCACTTCCTGGTTATGGGATTCATCAATCCCGCCTCCATGAAGTGATGGCTGTGATTGGTTCAATCTTGTAGACAGAACTGCATGTCAGTCAATGTCTCTAAAATACAAGCCGAGGAGTTACCGGAGTACATCAAGGATTTTGCTGACGTTTTTTCTAAAGCGGGAGCAGATAGATTACCACCTCATAGCCAGGGGATTGCATTATTCACCTCATTCCAGGTTGCAAGCTACCCAAGACTCGCATGTATAATGTGTCGGGTCCAGAGAGGCAGGTTCTTAAGGAGTATATCCCAGACAATTTGAGAAAAAGACAAATACGCCCATCCAATTCGCCAATAGCTGTCGGTTTCTTTTCTGTTAAGAAGAAAGAAGGGGGTCTGCGACCATGTCAGGGAACTCAACAAGATCACTAATCGCAATCCTTATCTGTTACCGCTCATTACTGATTTGTTTACCCAGTTAATGGGTGCCCACTGGTTTTCCAAGCTGGACTTGCGGGGGGCATACAACTTAATATGGGTCAGAGAGGGGGATAAATGGATGACAGCTTTCAATACTCCTGAAGGTCATTTTGAAAATCTTGTGATGCGATTCGGTTTGACCAATTCCCCCGCAGTATTTCAGTGTTTCATATATGAAGTTCTTCAGAAGTTCATCGGACAGTTTGTGTTGGTTTATTTGGACGACATCCTTATTTTCTCCACTGATTACGATGGTCATATTGTGCAAGCTCTCCGTGAAGACCACCTATTTGCCAAGAGAGAGAAGTGTACTTTCACAGTACAGGAGATTTCTTTCCTAGGGCATATTATAACCCCAGAGGGATTTAAGATGGATCGGGGAAGATCCAAGCTGTTCTGCACTGGGTTCAATCTAAGAATTTGAAGGCCCTGCAAAGATTCTTGGGGTTACGAATTACTATCGTAAGTTTATTCGCTGGTTTTCGGAGAGGGTCAAACCTTTGACCGATATTACGAAAAAAGGGTCTTTTACTTCTGAACGGTCGCCAAAAGCAATTCATGTATTTGAGACTTTGAAGAAGTGTTTTGAATCTGCCCCCATTCTTGTATAGCCAGATGAGGAGCAGATCCATAAGGCACAAGATTTGGCACCGGCTGGCTTGCCTAAAGACAAACTTTTTGTTCTGCTAAATTTGAGGTTTCAAGCACTTTCGAAGATGCATAGCTCTGTTCTGGCAGGTCATCCTGGCATCCATAATACACGTAAGTTAATAAATCAAGCTTTTTGGTGGCCGTCTTTAAGACGTGATGTTTTTTGTTTTGTGTCGGCATGCAAGGTCTGTGCTAGAGCCAAATTGCCTCGGCATCTCCCTGCCAGGACGTTGTTGCCTCTACCAGTGCCGGAGAGACCCTGGACTGATCTGTCCATGGATTTTATTATGGACTTGCCTTCCTTTTGAGGGAAACACAGTTATCTGGGTGGTGGTTGATCGTTTCAGTAGCATGTGTCATTTTGTGGCTCTGCCCGACTTACCTAACGCTTAGAAATTGGCTAAGTTCTTCATAGCTTATGTTATTAGGTTACACGGGGTACCATCTAACATTGTCTCTGATTGAGGGGTGCAGTTTGTATCTGGGTTCTGGCGTTTTGTGTGTCACCAGTTAGGCATACAACTGTCCTTTTTGTCCACTTACCATCTTGAGATCTTTAGATCTTAGATCTCCTTTCTTTTGCAATTATGGGTTCCATCTGTGCGAAATATCAAGAGATCGGTCAAAAACTACAAGAGGGTGACGGATAACAATAGGTCAGAGGGGGCTAGCTTTCAGGTGGGTAACTTGGTCTGCTTGTCCACAAGGAATGTCGAGTTTGGCCACAAGGTTTATTGGTCCTTTTAAGATTACTGAGAGCATTAACCCAGTGTCCTTCAGATTGGAGATTCCCAGATCACTAAAAATCACCGATGTGTTCCATAAGTCGTTACTTAAAGGGGTTGTCCCGCTGCCCAAAGTGAATTTTTTTTAGCATTAAAGCCCTGTAAAGTGAAAGCCTCATACAATGCAGCATTACATATAAAACCATATTCTGCTAACCTTTTCATTCCTTAGCTTCTCCTTGTACAGCTGACCTATACAAACTTTCAAAGATGGCGCCGCCCAGGTAGTTCCCATAATGCACTACTCTCTCTCCCCCTCAGCGTGCGCGCTCCCGATGATGCCGGTCACATGACTGGAAGACCAACGAGAGGTGCATGCTGAAAGAGAGCATTGCGATCTCCTGCTACTGATCTGACCGCTGTAGCCAGAGATTCATTCATCTCATCCATCCATCATCAATATTCACCGCAGAGAATGGAACGATGGCATCACAAGTGACAAGAAGATAGCAGGTAACCTCCTACACTTTCCCTGTGACCTTCCCCAGTAGTAACGTGGACGGGTCCCGAGCTGCCCCCAGGAGATGGTAGAGCCACTGTGACAAGGCCCTTATCTACCCCGCCATCTCCTTGGCTGTGGGCCCCCGCTCCTCGGACGCTACATTAGGCCTTATTCACACAAGAGTTATTTTGTGGCTAAGTTAGCAATGCAATAAAATAGCGACCATCAGAACCAATGGTTTCCTACGTATTCATTCAAACTAACGATTGTTGGCACGCAAAATTTATCACATAAGTGCGTGATTTCAGTAACTGAAATTCCCATACTGCCGAAAAATATAGGTCTTGCCCTATCTTTGGACTTATCTATGGAACTCCTATGGGAGTCTATGGGAGCCATCAGAAAACGGGAGGGGAAGAGAGTCTAGTAGTGGCGACCACTGCTAAATACTGACAGGTGCCTCTAGTGAGGCATTTAAAAGTGATTACTAGTAGTTCTGCCGACTGAAGGATTTCAGGGCTGCGGCGCAATTTCCCTGCAGCCAGCTGTGTGAATGGATGTAAAAATCACGAAAAATAGCCGGGACTTGGTCGCGGCTAGTCTTTGTTCATGCAATATTTGGTAGAGATGGTCGTGATTTTATTGCGCAGCTAACGTAGCTATATAAATAACGCTGGTATGAAGGAAGCCTTACTGTGCAAAAGTTTTAGTCAGATGTCGGAAAAATGCTGCAAAGAGAGAATGCTTTTAAAAATAGAAGTGTTAGGGCTAAATCTTATTTTGCGCGCAAACTGCGTAAAGAATAGAACCCATTGTTTTCAATGTGTTCATTCACACTTTCGCATGCACCAAAAAAACATGTCATGCTCTATTTTTGTGCACATTTACGCACCTAAAGCACCATAGAAATCTATGGGGGTGCGGAAATACGCACCTGATCCTCATGAAATTGCACAATAAACTGTGGAACTTCACAGGAAATCGATAATCTTTTCTATCACCAGTGTGACCCGTGCTGATGTGATCGGTCCCCGGCTGCGCAGAAAGTACATTAACAGCCCAGATATGCTTGTGAAAAATCTGGGAAAAAAAACAGTATTCAGTGTGACCGCCCTTTGCTAACAAAACTACATCAGTTCTTCTAGGTACACTCGCACACAGTTTTTGAAGCAGCTCAGCAGGGATGTTGTTCTCAACATCTTGGAGAACTAAGCACAGATCTGCTGTGGATGTCGGCTCGCTCAAATCCTTCTGTCTCTTTCTGTAACCCCAGACAAATTGGATGATGTTGAGATCAGGACTCTGTGGGTCCATATCAGCACTTCCAGGACTTCTTGTTCTTCTTTACACTGAAGATAGCTCTTAATGACTTTGGCTTTAAATCGGGGATTGTTGTACTGATGCAGAATAATTTTGGAGCTAATCGGACGCCTCCTAAATTCTTAATTTGCAGCATTTTTTTCCACATCCGCCTAAAACATTTATACACTATTGTACCTGTTTACAATGATTGTGGCTGAAATCCCGGAGCTGAAGAATTAGTAGGAGAGGTATATAGTATATGTGTCACATATCTCCCCTGTATATGGATAGCAGGCGGTTTTACTGCATACAGGGAAATGTGGCCGCACTGCAAACATTGGGCTTATTTCTGGACTATTCATGGAGGATGGAAGTTACACTGTATCTGGGAGGTCAGTGACTATCACTGTATATAAGTGCTGTGGCGCTCACATTATTTGCACCCTGTAGCTAACACAATCAGGGGGGTTTCAGATGGAGCATAGTGGGGCATGAATGGTTTTTTAAATTTTTTTTACCTCTGGCCATTAAAACTGGCCACAGCGCAGGGGTTTGAAAGAAAATGCAGGAAGATAGACACTATGTAGTATTAACTACATGCGGGAAGATAGGGCAAGGCCTGTCTTTTCTTGGGCGTAGTATTCACGCTCAAGGATAGAGCTAGTGAAAGTGAAAACATTGAAATCAATGGTTATGCTGCTGTGGTGTTACCGGCTACATAACAGGATTAAAATATGTTCGTCTGTTTAAGCCTTTAGGGAGGGGAAAAACACCTAGAAATGCAGGACACAGAAATAGACATTGCAGGTAGAGATGAGCGAACCTACTCGGCCACGCCCTTTTTTTCGCCCGAGCGCCGCGATTTTCGAGTACTTCCATACTTGGGTGAAAAGATTCGGGGGGCGCCGTGGGTGAGTGGGGGGTTGCAGCGGGGAGTGGGGGGGAGAGAGTTAGAGAGAGAGAGAGCTCCCCCCTGTTCCCCGCTGCTACCCCCCGCTCCGCCACGCCTCCCCCCGCCCCCCGAATCATTTCACCCGAGTACGGAAGTACTCGAAAATCGCGGTGCTCGATCGAGTAATTACTCAAAACGAGTAGGTTCGCTCATCTCTAATTGCAGGTTACTCTTTCTGAAGATCGGGAAACCCTCCGAGGTTCTGTCTGGTTGCTTCTGTATTTCCTATTTACCATAATGGTTATTGACTGCAAATGTGGACAAGAGGCATGAAATATAATGTGTGGACCTTGTCTGGAAATAAAGGCTGCTCCTTGGGTAGATACATAAAAAGACTCAAATAGACGGCTATAGAATATACATTGACCTCTTTATTAACTTCATCGTCACCAGAAAGGCCGATTCTTCTTGCCCCAACTGCTCATATAGTTTAGAGATGTTTCTCCTATCGTCATTCAGCAGTTGTTCTGCATTCTGGCATCTGATGTGGGGCAGTGAGTGCAGCAGGGCAGCGACTGCGGAAGCTTTAAGTTGCGGATCTTTGCTGTGCAGCTTTACCAGCAATTCAGGCAGGAATTCCTTCACATATTTCTTAAAGCCACCGCACATTTTTTGAACGTAGTTTTGAGCAAGATCTGCAAACAGCTCAAAATATCCTGCCTGGATTAGTGGATGCGGGTGGTCGACATAATTTGTGCAGCAAGACGCAATCCTATCAAATATGCTGCCGAGTGTGGACCGTCTCAGCAGCCGGAAATATTTTGACACTGCCTTCAGTATCTGGATGGAAACTTCTAGTTGGACACGACCACAAAGTCTCCTAAGATAGCTGTCAATTATTATGTCCTTCAGTATTTCCACCTCTCTAGGTGCCCCTTTGGTGGCATTGCCTAGTGCCTTGATAGCAAAGTAGGCTTCTACATCATCGGTGCTGTGGATCTTCTCAGCCAATGCCCTGAGTATGTCCATTGTTGGGCTTTTCTCCAGGAGCTCAGCATGGTGGAAGAGCTTAGAGAAGAACATGACACCGATGATCCTGGTGGTTCTGGAAGGCGATGTTATTGCCTTGAGCAGATGATGGATGACCTTGCTTCTGTTTTCATCAGTGATGGTATCGTTGATGTAAATGGACATAGCAGTCGGACATTTTTCTATGTCCTGCAGGTCAAATAAAGCATTGTCTGGAACATTGCTCTCAAATGGTGGAGCAATGAGCATGTCCATCAATGCGACCAAGTCTATAAAGACTTTATCTTTATTGCTGGAAGACATCTTCATAAGAATGAAGATGGAGGAAATCTGGAAAAGATAGAATGTGATATTATAGGAAATGCCCTATAAATGGAAAATTGGCAATAGGAATAATCATCTTGAGTTAGTTGGTGATCAGTTCATTATGGTGGGACGCCTCAAAATATACACACCACTGGAGTCAACTGCTAGGGGTTGCAAGGGTTGTAATTATGACTTGGCCCCTTAGTGAACAGGGGCCGGCAGGCCCCCGCCACATGCTGTTTCACCACCACAGGCTGCAGACTGGTGCTCAGGGAAAGGAGGGACTGTTACTTGGGAAGCCAGCAGCCAATTACAGGCTGCAGACTCCCCCAGGAGCACGCTCCTCCCTTCCACTGAGAGACTGCAATTGGGATTGGTCAATACACAGCCAGCTGCGTGATTGGTCCAGCCGGCGGTGCAGTCACAGTGTTGGGAGTTGAGGAGGAGAGCATAAGAGCAGTACATGCGGTACAACCAGGAATGTTATGATGTAAATACTTCTCCCTGTAAATAGTCATATGTGCCATGCTGGTATAACCGGGGATCTCATGGATATAATTGCACACTTTGCACATAATTAAAAATGCATCAAAAACCACATGTATTGTTTAAATCCACATATATCTTTTTAAATTGTTGTTCAAAAATGTAACAAAAAACATGAACTCGGCCAGAAGTGCAAAACGCTGCATTGATCACGCAGTGTTTTATTGCCGTGGAGCCGCCGGTGACCCGTCCTATCGCCGCATATGGTAACGAAATTGTACTGCACATGACAGCCTATCTTACGCCCGCTGTCATGCGCAGTCCACCTGTTTTGTTTTTTTCTTATATTTCCCACTCCGTTCCAATGTAATTGCATTAGGGCGGCATTGATTATGCGCCAATAGAGAACAATAGCAATACTCTGTAACAAATCCGCAAGCGGCAGAAGATCTGGGTACGTGCTGTCAGAAGGCAGACAAATACCAAGTCTGACCCAGGCAGTTGGGGCGGAATGTTTATAAATTCCGCAGCGTTGCGACATCATCACTTACATACTTACAGTTTCCGCAAGTAAAGGAGAGATCTCAGCATGCTCCATTTCTTTGCAGATTTCACGTGGGCGTCTTCCATTGAAGTCAATGGAAGCTGTCCAATCCGCGGCCCTTCCGCAATGTGATTGGTCCCATCCTCATCCCTCCCCCATCCCGCTCCTTGTCCATAGCATCAATGGGAGAAGGCGGGGCGGACCTGCGCTTGGCTCCACCCCCATTCTGCCCCCTCCCATTGCACAGAACGAGCACGGAGGAGGAAGACAGGTGAGTCTGCACGGTAGGAGGAGAACAGAGGGAGGGAGTTTAGCAGCCACATTGCTAAACTCCCTCCCACTTACGTCCCAAAACATAGTTCCAGAACTATGTTTTGGGTCCGACGTAAAAACGCCCCGCGCTATTTTGGCTTGGCAGGGCATTTTTACGTCTCACAAATACACCCATGTGATCTGATGCATTGGAATCCAATGCATCAGATGACAGTGCATATCGTCTGGACGTGAAAAGGCCGGCCGACATGCGCTCATGTGAAAGAAGCCTTAGGCTGTGGTCTGGTATAGGGGATTTTTAATAGCCTCTTGACTGGCAGGTATAGTAATCACTCAATGGCTACAAAGCCAAATGTATTCTGCTGGAGGACAACAACCGCAAACATTAAGCCAATGTCTGGATATTTCTGTGGGATGTTTGAGGGACTGGTATTGGATGTGAAGATTTAGTGTCCCAGTTCATACCAAAGGTGTTGGATGGGGTTGAGGCCAGGAGGGTTCTGTGCAGCCACCTGGGTTCCTGTATACTAAACTCATCACCATGTCTTTATGGGCCCCGCTGTGCGCACGGGCTTAAAGTTGGAAGCAGAAATTGTATAAAATGCCTTTGTATGCTACAAACATTAAATGGGTTTGAAAATAATGGGAGCCATGCCTGCAATTACAAGCAGCGGCCACTACACAGGGGTGGGGCAGCAGCTTCCACTACAACCTCTGTGTATTTGCGGTACTGTTAGTGGAGTGGGGCAGAGTATCGACAATAGGACCGCTTATTTCTAGTAAGAGGAAAGTGGGGCAGCACTCTCCACTCACCGATGCCCGACAGTCGTTCCAGCAATAATCATTTCTGTGCTCTTACATTGGATTTTTCCGACCCGCCTGCCTCCATTCACAGTAAACAGGCAGTTGTTCACAACTAAACAACTGCCTGTTTACACGGGCCGACATGTCGTTCAGTTTTATGCCTGCAGAGACTGATCGCTAATCATGTAAAATTGCGGCTCCACACACAGGCGTATGCTCAAAAACGCATGCATTAGCGCACCGTATTAGCGCCGTGAACATCGCACTTTTGCACACGTTTTTGCGCATTTTACTATACACATGGGAGCGGGACACATTCATGCCCCGATTTAAAAGCCTATTTAGCCTAATTAGTTCCAGATGTGTTCTTTCTCCTGTAAAATAATGCACAATGTCGCGAGTTTTGGGTACACCCCCACCCCCTTAGACGTCTATCAGGCCTTAGGTTTGCACTCAGATGGAGCATCTTTTTCGTGCATGCGTAAACACAGGGGGTGAGATGGGAATTTAACGCTTTGGTGATCAGGCTATTTTGTGCCTTAAAGACCATTGCAAGAGCCATAACTCATTGACATAATCGTATGAGGGCTTGTTTTTTGGTGGCACAAGTTGTATTTTTTAATCGCATTACTAGCATCAGCGCGGCATAATCCGTAAATCGCATCCGCAGTACAGAATATGAAGACTGCGGACAGGTACTCTGGTTCACCGGCCTGGCACACGGTCGGATTCCGCTGCGGGATCCCTTCTAGCCTTCTATCCGCTCCAATTACACAACATCTATCTATCAAGCGGCGGCATACCTAGGTTTGAAGGGCCATGCGGAGCACACTCACACACTATTACATCTGACTCTGTGAGTCTAGAAGAGGTTGCATTCTGCTGACCTCAGCTGTGTGTAGTTTGGCAGTGAACCATCTTCTAGGAACAACGCACTGCCTTCACTTTTCTCCATGCCGGGAGCTGATCCACTTATTTGGTATTTAAAATGACCGGGCTGCTGAAAGCTTGTCACCGGCATTGATAAGGGTTGGCTGAGCTTTAGAGGAGATGTGGATTGGCTCATGACAACAGCTAATAGGACTCTTCTTGATAACCACAGCAAGAATGAACAAGTCAATGGAGCCGTTATCCGCACAATGACATTTTCTTTTCGGCAATTTAGTACAATTGGGCGTGGAATCTTTCCAATTTCGTTGTTGATTAGTTAGAATTGAGATACGCTTGAAGACACCTGTCATATGTGACCGCTGGTTAATCCGAGCTACAACTGGATCAAGTATGGAATATCTGTAAGCGTAATAACAATGAAATATGGACGACGGAACATGTAACTGTCGAGAGACGTCGACGGACCCAAAGAAATATATCAAGTGCTTGTTTGAATCCAATCCTGTCCGTAAATCTAATTATACTGCCCATGCACAGAGCTGTAACACTGATGTGTGAACAGGTTTGTTTTATTGAATTAGGTCATATTAAACATACCAATCTATCAGTGTTATAGCACAGGAGGAGCGGGCCAGATTATAAATCAGTTTTGTGGAAAATATTCAACATAACGTGTAATTTAGTGATTTACACTACCGGTCAAAAGTTTTAGAACACCTCAATTTTTCCATTTATTTCTTACACCAACACAGTTCAAGTCCAGCAAAAATATGAAATGGTTCAAAGGTTCAAAAGGAAGTTAAAAAACATAAAAATATTATGAAAAGCTAACCTGAAACGCAACAGTAGTCTGAATTGGTGGTTTTAACCAAAGGTTTTTTTCAAGGAACACTTCAAGGACAGCACAGAAAGCAAATTGTGGTTTGAAATTGGATGCAAACTACAATTGTCTTAACTTTTGTAGATTACTCTTAAACCCTTTGATTCTATATAACCAGTGTTGGAGCAGACTGTATTACAACACCCTCTAGGGAAGGATTGGGATAGATGTGCTCTTCAGGATAGAGCATATTGCTATCATAATGGCAAGAAAAAGGTAATTAATAAAGAAGACATACGGACAATTATAACACTTAGAAGTGCAGGTTTGTTCTAAAGAGAAATTCCCAAGAAGGTCAAAGTGGCAGTCAGTACATTTTATATACCATCACTTGGAGACTGGAGGAAACTCACAGACGAGACGAAGAGGTCTGAAAGACCAAAGGCCACTACAAAATCAAATGACAAGTTTTTGGAAGTTAAAGGGGTTGTCTTGCGGCAGCAAGTGGGGTTATACACTTCTGTATGGCCATATTAATGCACTTTGTAATATACATCGTGCATTAAATATGAGCCATACAGAAGTTATTCACTTACCCCCTCCGGTGCTAGCGTCCCCGTCTCCATGGCTCCGTCTAATTCTGATGTCTTCTGGCGTTTTTAGACGCGCTTGCGCAGTCCGTGCTTCTGGCTGGTGAATGGGGCCGCTCGTGCCGGAGAGCTGGTCACCGCATCGTCATCGTAGCTCCGCCCCGTCACGTGTGCCGATTCCAGCCAATCAGGAGGCTGGAATCGGCAATGGACCGCACAGAGCCCATGGTGCACCATGGGAGAAGACCCGCGGTGCACCATGGGAGAAAACTGCGGTGCATCCCTGGGAAAGGACCGGCGGCCATCTTAGGGAGAAGATTTTTGTAACTTCATATTTCGTCAGATCGGTGAGTAGCAAGCGGTTTAAAAAACGCTTTAAATTGCTATTTTATGCCAGGGGCGTGACAGGGGGAATGGGGTAATTTAAAATTTTGATGTTTGCCTCGGGACAACCCCTTTAACAGTTTGCATGGTCAGCACCTCACAGCACAGATTAAGGGCTTATTCAGACGACCGTATATTGGCCGGGTATTCACGCCGGCTGATATACGGCGTCCCTCTCTGCAGGGAGAGGAGGCTGGAAGAGCCGGGAGCAGTGCATTGAGCTCCCACCCCCTCTCCGTCCCTCGGCACTATTTGCAATGGGAGGAGGTGGGTAGAGGCGGAGCTAAATTCCCCGACTTAGCTCCGACCCATCACGCCACCTCCCATTGCAAATAGTGCCTAGGGGAGGAGAGGGGGCGGGTGCTCAGTGCACTGCTCCCGACTCTTCCAGCCTCCTCCCCCTGCAGAGAGGGACACCATATATTGGCCGGTGTGAATGCGCGTCCGATATACGGTTGTCTGACTAAGCAGCAAAAAAATAAACAAGTTTTCATTTCAACTGTGAAGAAAAAAATTCTATCTGCAGGTTTGACAGGTAGTAAAAAAGATTACAAAATAAAAAAAGACTTGCCAAGTCATGCAACACCTCCAGTGGACTACTGAAGAGTGGAGGAAGGTCTAGTGGACTGATGAGTCAAAATTTGACATGTCTGTTGCATCTCTTAGGGTTTTTGTATGTCGTTGATTAGGTGACAGGATGGTTCCTGAGTGTGTGACACCAACTGTCAAACATGGAGGAGGAAGCGTGATGGTGTGGAACTCTTCTGCTGGATCTTTTGCACAGGGTGGATGGCACACTAGACAAAAAGCATTTTGAAATGCCATGCAATACCCTCTGGTGTTAATCCATTGTTTTTATACATCTCAACTTCTTATTTGTTCTACGCTTTCTTTTCAGTGGAAATTTGAGACATTAAACTGTGAAAATATTAATAAAAACTGGAAAAAGTCAGATGTTCTAGAACTTTTGACCAGTAGTGTAACTCTTTGGTTCCAGGTTTCATGAATCCAGTGGGTAGTCGTACTGGGTGATTGACAGCTCTCTGAATGCACTCTCATACAGTGAAGTCATTTATTGAGTAGGATCACCCACTGGACTCCCAGTGGCATAGGAAGTGGGGTGTGGCAGGTGCGGGCCGCCCCGGGTGCTATAACTGAGGAGGGGGGTGACAAAAAAGTTTCTGCATCGGGTACCATCTGATCTTGCTACACCACTGGCTGGTGGGACCCACTGACGGAGTATGAGAGGCTCGGGCATAGCAAGGCTTGAGAGGAGGAGACAGGCTGAACTAGGAGGGGATGAGCAGGTTGTCACAGCAGGCAGTCAGCGCCGCTTCTCCCCTGTCGCACAGTCTGAGGACCATGTGACCATCTGCGGCTGTGTCCTGCACATGAGCCTGCGCTATGGGGATGTGAGCCGCTGCATGTGCTGGAGGAGACATCATTGTTGGGGAGTGATGGTGGAACCATGGAAGCTGTCACTAAGTGGAGTCTGGCATAGCAGTGGACTGGATGAGAAGTCAGTGCGGCGGAGACGGGTGCGGAGTGTCAGACCGAAGGGGGAAGGAGGACAGAGTCGTGTAGAGAGGGCAATAATACTAGTGCGTGAGGGGCAACAATAGTGTGTGAGGGGGCAGTAATATTGTCTGGTGCAGTGGTGTGGGGGCAGAACTAGTGTATGGGGGGCAGTAATATTGTCAAGGAGCAGTAATAGTGTGAAGGGGCAGTAATAGTGTCAGGGGCAGCGATGAGGAGGCAGTAATAGTGTGAGGGGGAAGTCTAAGGGTTTTTGTCCCTTATAGTGTTAGGGGCAGCTGTGAGGGAGCAGTAATAGTATGAGAGGGCAGTAATAGTGTCAGGGGCAGTGATGAGGAGGCAGTAATAGTGTGAGGGGGCAATAATAGTGTCGGGGCAGCGGTGAGAGAGCAGTAATAGTGTAAGGGGGCAGTAATAGTGTCATTAGCAGTTAGTGTCGAGAGCATTAATAGTATCAGGGGCAGCGGTGAGGGGGCAGTAATAGTGTCAGGGGCAGCGATGAAGGGACAGTAATAGTGTCAGGGGCAGCGGTGAGGGGACAGTAATAGTGTCGGGAGCAGTAATAGTGTCAGGGGCAGCGGTGAGGGGGCATTAAAAGTGTTGGGAGCAGTAATAGTGTCAGGGGCAGCGGGGAGAGAGCAGTAATTGTGTCAGGGGCAGCGGTGAGGACTTCGAAAACCAGTGCTCAAAGACTATAAAAACTGCTGCTTCTGCAACCGTATAGCCATGTCGTCACCTTCTTGAGAGGTTTTTGGCACTGTATGGAACAACTTGTTCTGTCAGGTTGACTCTTCAGATAAGCTGGTTGATAAACATCCGCGATATTCTTGGACTATTTTGGTACTTTTCTCCAAATACTTGTGTTCTTCCGGCATTTCATCCACATAAATTATTAGGAGATCGCATAATTCTGCATTGCCTTGTTCAGAAAATAGGCCATTTTAATTGGATAAAAGGGGTTTCCTTACTGGGGCCTTCATCTAGTTACAAGAGCCAAGAAATTAATCTTGTATGTTTGACTTGCAGAATCCATTATGTTTCTCCAGCATTAAAGTCAAATGGGGAAAACTGCAATTTAAAAAAATCCCACCTTAGGCACGAAACCATTACAATAGCAATTAAATGGCATTTTAAAAAATGCAGCATGTGAATAGAAGATGATAATTTCCCATTCACTAACAATAACATCTGGCTGTGATATATGTTGTACAATACAAGTATCAACCAAAATCTGCAGTATATATCCATAAGGACATGTACCATGATGCAAGGTTTCTGCACTGTGTAATGCATTGTGCATGGTCCCCTAGGTATATCTACTGGTATGACCGGCCTTAGCTACATGCAACCCATGCGCTGGCCATCAGCTTGTAGTGGGGACACCAGCCATATGTAGGCTGGGAGTACTTGCCTCCCTTAGATCCGCCTGACCAGATGACCCTCCTCCACATGACAGGTTTTGGGACCTACATAAATCATCCTTCTCCTGGCTCTGGCTCCTCCCCTCTGATGTTCCAAAGGGCCACTGTCAGTCCATTGGTGCTCCCTCAACGCAAATACTCAGTTCTGCCACTGTAGATATGTTGTGGGCTTGTTTCTGGGGCTGTATTTATGTTATGATCTTGGTTCTGGTATAGTATCTATGTACTGAGGTTGGTTTGTGCTGTTTCTATATACTAAGCTATGTTCTGATGTTTATGTTATAAGCTTGGTTCTGGTGCGCTATATATATATATATATATATATATATATATACACTGAGGTTGGTTCTGGTGCCATATTTATGCTATGAGCTTGGTTCTGATGCTTTGTGAAGTAGTTTTTGTTCTGGTGCTGTGTTTATATTGAGCTTGGTTCTGGTGCTGTATTTATGTTATGAGCTTGGTTCTAGTATAGTATCTCTGTACTGAGGTTGGTTTGTGCTGCATCTACATACTAAGTTTGGTTCTGATGTTTGTTGGAAGCTTGTTTCTTGTGCTATACATATGTACTGAGGTTTGTTCTGGTGCTGTATTTATGTTATGAGCTTGGTTATGGCACTTTTTTATGATTAGTTTGATTCTGGTGATGTGTTTATATTGATCTTGGTTCTGGTGCTGTATTTATGTTATGAGCTTGGTTATGGCACTTTTTTATGATTAGTTTGATTCTGGTGATGTGTTTATATTGATCTTGGTTCTGGTGCTGTATTTATGTTATGAGCTTTGTCATGGTACTTTTTTATGCTATAGTTTGGTTCTTTTGATGTGTTTATATCGAGTTTGGTTCTGGTGGTGTGTTTATCTTGAGCTTGGTTCTGGTGCTGTATTTACGTTATGAGTTTGGTTCCGGTGCTGTTTTTATGTTATAAGCTTGGTTCTGGTACAGTATCTATTCACTGAGCTATTCTGGTGTGGGTATACTGCTATCTTGCCGCTTTCAGCACAAGTAGAATATAGGCAGACTTCCCAGTTGTACACTATATATTGTCTTTCTCTTATTCTGCATATGGTGTCATCTAACCCAAGGCCGGTCCTGTCTACTAGTATAATAATCTTGCTTCCTGTTAATAAAATAGCAGCTACTGTTTCCTAATCAGAATCCTCATGTGGCCCCTGGACCGTTTCTTATGTTTCCACACAGTTGCAGCATTAACTCTGACACCATATCCTTCTCAGCTCTCTAGATACTATTGTGTATAAGGGTGGTTTCACATCTGCGCCCGGGGTTCCACTTTCCTGCTCTGTTCGGGGACCTAGAAAGGGGAATCCCATCTCTGGATGGAACTGAACAGTTGTGGATGGACGTCAGTGACTATAATGGGGTCCGCTCGCATTCTGCCCAGCTTTTAGATGGAAGAGAAAGCGCTACATGCAGAGCTTAGTCTTCCAGTATTTTGAGCTGGATCTGTGACCGAACCTCCGACCAGAGATCCCAACGCAGATGTGAAACCGGCCTTAACCCTTTCCAATCCAATTTGTATCCTGGTTTTCCTAGTGGGCTTACTCTCTTTCTGCCGTTATACAACGGCGCTATATGCTGGCTAAAGCCAGTACTGCATGAGGTGACACGTTGGATAGGCTCCGACAGCAGAGAGACCGGCAATATACAGTAAGAGAACCCTGACGGACGTCTTCCAACATCGGAGCTGTACAGCCTTAAATCATAATGTCTTCAGAGGTCAGACAGCGGATTGGAAAGGGTTGATGACACCAGATATGTCATAACCCAGGACTAGAAGTTAACACCAGGCTACATACTGTATCAGTTGAACTTAGCTCTTGGGTCAGGACCCTATAGCAGACACTTGGCACGAGCGCCGTCTCTCTATCACTGCCGCTTGGTCATTTTCTGTTTTGTTGCTTCATTTGTAATTGATTGCACATTCTTGATTGATGGTGCATGCTTTTTTTAATTAGTTAATGTGGTTCAGCACCAAATGCCATACGGCAATGTGGCTCTTGAGCTGAAAGAGTTGGGAACCTCTGCTTCACACAGCACATAAATAGCAGCAATTAGTGATCTAAAGATAGAAATGACTCCGAAGCTGCGAAGATTCTGTAATAACAATAATATTTGTCATAATTGTATTGCGCAGCTTGGATTAATCACGGGCTTACTTTGTGGAAGGAGAAGTTTTCACTAAAAGTTCATTAAAGCCGTAGTACATAAAAAGTTTTTTAGAGGGGTTGTTCAAGGGGATGTATAAGGCCTTTGAGAATGCAATGTTCTTGGTAAACAGGCAGTTATTCAGTTATGATCGACTGCCTGTTTACTGTGAATGGAGGCGGAACAATCCCCCGTGCCTCCACCTCCATTCACTGAGCAATGCTTGTTCCTGTGTAAAAGCACAGAAATGATTGTCACTGGGACAACTTGTCAGGCACCCAAAAAGTGATCCTGTGTTAAAAGGGCCCTTAGGGCTGCCTGGCCACATGATCTTCCTGTGTGCCATGAGGTCTTGTGGAGCTACATGAATCATCCTTCTTCTAGCTCCGGCTCCTCCCCTTTGATGCTGTGAAGCAATGTGGTCAGTCCATTGGTGCCCCTGCAACACAATCATTTAGTTTTCATACTGTATTTATGTTATGAGCTTGGTTCTGTGGCTGTACTTATACTATGAGCTTGGTTTTGGTGCTGTATTTATGTAATCAGCTTGGTTCTGGTGCTGTATTTATGTTATGAGCTTGGTTCTGTGGCTGTACTTATGCTATGAGCTTGGTTTTGGTGCTGTATTTATGTTATCAGCTTGGTTCTGTGCTGTGCTGTGCTTGTGCTATGAGCTTGGTTTTAGTGCTGTATTTATGTAGTGAGTTTGGTTCTGGTTCTGTACTTATGTTATAAGTATGGTTCTGGTATTGTATCTGTTATGAGCTTGATTCTGGGTCTGCGTTTATGCTATGACCTTGTTTCTGGTGCAGCATTTGAGGAGCGGGCCCTAGCCTAGGAGACAGCAGGGTAGAATTTGGGCCCTGTTACGGTGGCTCTACCGCCTCCCACCCAGAGGGTAACTAGTGAAACGTCCAAGGAGGCGCGGGCAGGCTATTAAACAGGGAAACTCAGTGATGGATTACCTTAGTCCCTTGTGTCACGCGTGACGCCACTGTTCTGTCCTCTGCGGTGAATCCTGTTGTTGGTAATAAAGAATCCACACACAGGGATTTAACTTTCTGAGCCAAACCGGGAACGGTCGGTGAAGCTCGGGTACTTGAAAATAACTTGGTTACAATCCATCAATATACGCCAGCAGTAGAACAGTGCAAAAACTGAAGACGGTGTGACAGGGAGGATTGGCAGGAGGTCAGGAGAAACCACAGTCTTGTTATCTGTAGGTCCTGATTCCGGCGACACTTTTCTCTTCTCTAACTCTCTACCGCTCAACACATTTAGGAAAAGGTGCGCTGCATGGCGGTTCCTCATTCTCTCTCTCTCTTAGCATTGAAGGGGTACTTCCACATCTCCTGGGTACAGCATGCCCAGGGCAGGCTGTAGATTCCTTTCAGCCTCTATCATTCTGGGCCACACAGGCTTAAGGTGTCTGTGTGGTCCTCTTGCAGATCCAAAACATCCAAATAATCAAAGTTGCGGCAGCACTCCGTTGGATTCAACCACAATAATGGGAGGGAACAGGAAATAATGCGCAAAATCTCGTGCAGGAGGAACCGACTCCCTTGGATCCTCAAAAGTCATCAATTCATAAAGAAATAGCGAGCAGCGCCAGAGATGGATACATTTTCTTTAAAAGCGCATCAATAGATGCCTCTTTATTATATTCAATACATCCAGTAAAACGCATGACGTTTCGACCCGACAGAGGGTCTTTTTCAAGTGCATAAAAACCATATAACACATACACGGAATTTATATAAACCTCCACCAATCAACAAACACATAATTAAAAAACACCCACTTACACCTGTAGATCATGCAGGTGCCGTCCTCCACGCTGTTCCACAACCAGCTCATCTTCCCTCGTTGAAGAAAGGCGTCCAACGTCATCAGCAGGCGTCGCGCTTGCAGATCCAAAACAGAACCCAACTCACCTCAACTTCCCTTCACTCTCTCTTGCCCCTTGCATTCATATATATATATATATATATATATATATATATATATATCACAAGGTCACATGACAAACAAACAGATACATTTTCCAGACAGTCAGCTCATATACGAGACAGTTAACTCTTTCAGTGCTGCAGCTATGCAATACACATCATTAATGCAACTCAGAAGACACTGACAATACAGTAGACAAATGCATGCACACTACTATGGAGGGGCCCTATTGTTCTGGGCCACTACACTAGTACCATATTTATTGACTGAGCTGTTCTGGTGTAGTTATGCCGCTATCTTGCTGATTTCTGCACAGGCAGAATACAGGCAGTGATGTAATACGGCATCAGATAGATCATGTCATTTTGTTTTTGCTGTGTTAAGCCCCCTGTCCACGGTAATGTATTCGCCGACAGTAAACCTCCGGCGAATCACACCGGCCGACGCTTCCCATAGCATTGCTATGGAAAGCGCCGGCACCTGTCCACGAGCGGAGAATCATTGCAATTCTCCGCTCGCGGCGGGCAATTCGCAGCATGCTGTAAATTGCCCCTATTCTCCGCGGTCAGCCTATCTATTACATAGGGCTGACCGGCGGAGATTCAGCAGCGGCTCCCGCGTTGAAGCTTCGCCGCGGGATACTGCATCACCCGTGGACAGCCGGCATTACAGATGTAGCATAGTTTAACCCCCTAGTAACCAGCCTATTTTGTACCTTACTTACCAGGCAGATTTTTTAGTTTTTACATGTCACAGCCGCAAAAACGTAGCCAAGTGCTTTTTTTTTCAGTGTGACGCCCGCTTGGTCATGCAAATTTTTTTACGCATGCGTTTTTGCACTCTAAAAAATGCCCGTCTGACTGAGCCCTTAGAGCAGCGGTGTCAAACTCATTATCACCGAGGGCCACATCCGGTGTATCGTGACCTTCAAAGGGCCGATTATAAGACAGTATAGTAAGGGCTCGTTCACAAAAGCGTAATTGCGTACATAATATGTAGTGAATAGAATCCATTGATTTCAATGAGATATAAAACAAAACAGGAATCAGCGCCTTACTCGCACAAAACGATTTCAAAGAAGTGTGAGATACTTTTTTTTGTACTCACCTGGTGCACGGCCAAAACTCCTGTTAGGGAGATTGACCGGCACCTTATATCCGAGTTTGCTTGTAGCGTCCCTGGAGTCCCGAATCCAGATCACCGGAGAGCGTCTTTGGGGTTAACAGCCGTGACCGGCTATTTGTGCAACAGCTTGTATTTAAATAGAAAAATTTCCCCCGCGCTCCTGGGTTCCAGCAGAGATGAAGGACACAATGTCCATAAATAATTTTAAATAATTTATTAGTTCTTTTGCTACGCGTTTCTGCGGGCTTACCCGCTCTCTTCAGGCATCAGAAGAGAGCGGGTAAGCCCGCAGAAACGCGTAGCAAAAGAACTAATAAATTATTTAAAATTATTTATGGACATTGTGTCCTTCATCTCTGCTGGAACCCAGGAGCGCGGGGGAAATTTTTCTATTTAAATACAAGCTGTTGATTTCAATGAGCTCATTCACATGTTGTATATTTTCACACAGCATGACCTATTTGTTTCATAGTACACACCCCATTGGCCATTGAAGTGAATGGGCCGCGCAAATACGTGGTGAATGTGCAGGAAACCTATGTATTCACTGCATATTTGCGCACCATCTCAGTGGGCCCATGTGCGTTCTATTTTGCGTGCCCAAATATGTAGCCACCATTCACCCTCCCCCTGCAGCCACCATTCACCCCCCCTCCGCAGCCACGATTGACCTCCCCTTAGCAGCCACCATTCACCCCCCCCCCTTAGCAGCCACCATTGACTCCGCCCTCAGCAGCCACCATTGACCCCCCTCCATCAGCAGCCACCATTAGCCCCCCCCATCAGCAGCCACCATTAGCCCCCCCAGCAGCCACCATTAACCCCCCCCATCAGCAGCCACAATTAACCCCCCCAACAGCCACCATTACTCCCCCCCCAGCAGCCACCTTTACTCCCCCCAAGCAGCCACCGTTACTCCCCCCAAGCAGCCACCATTACTCCCCCCACAGCAGCCACCATTACTCCCGCCACAGCAACTACCATTCACCCCCTCCCCTCAGCAGCCACTATTCACCCCCCCCCTCAGCAGCCACCATTGACACCCCCCCCCCTCAGTAGCCACCATTCACCCCCACCCCTCAGGAGCCACCATTCACCCCCCCCTCAGCAGCCACCATTCACCTCCCCCCCTGCGGCCACCATTCTCATCCCCCCCCCAGCAGCCACCATTCACACCCCTCTCAGCAGCCACCATTAACTCCCCCCCAGCAGCAGCCACCATTAACCCCCCCCTCAGCAGCCCCCATTAACACCCCAGCAGCCAGCATTAACACCCCCCTTCAGCAGCCACCATTAAACCCCCCTCTCAGCAGCCACCATTAAACCCCTCTCTCAGCAGCCACTATTAACCCCCCCCCCAGCAGCCACCATCAACCCCCCCCCCAGCAGCCACCATCAACCCCCCCCCCCAGCAGCCACCATCAACCCCCCCCCCCAGCAGCCACCATCAACCCCCACCCCTTCAGCAGCCACCATACACCCCCACCCTTCAGCAGCAACCATTGGCTAGAGCCAGTACTGCGGTATGGGACATGCTGGAGAGGCCCCCGACAACAGAGTTGCCAGTAATATGCAGTAAGAATACCCTGCCAGACGTCTTCCGACATCGGAGCTGCACAGGCTTCAATCAGAATGTTGTCAGACAGTGGATTGGAAAGGGTTAAGGATGCCTCTACATAGGTATTAGAAGTCATTTCAAGGAATCATGCCGATCGAAGGATTTCCAGGCTGCACCGTATTTTTTTTGCTAATCCGTTGCACCTGGCCATGTGAATGGACGAGAGAATGCAAGGTGCATCGGCTGTGTGAAAGAGGCCTTAGGATGCGCTCAAGCATGATGGATTTGGTGCGGATCTTCTGTAGAGGAAAATCTGTACCAAAATCTGCAGCAAGTTCTATACGAAGGCTTCTTCAGACAGGTGTAAGCACAAATACACTCACCGCTAGCTCTACTACATCCATTCTGATTCCCACACATTACACACACAGCTCAACTACATCCATCCTGACCCCACACATTACACACACAGCTCTACTATATCCATCCTGACCCCACACATTACACACGCAGCTCTACTACATCCATCCTGACCCAACACATTACACACACAGTACTACTACATCCATCCTGACCCCACACATTACACATACAGCTCTACTACATCCATCCTGACCCCACACATTACACACACAGCTCTACTACATCCATCCTGACCCCACACATTACACATACAGCTCTACTACATCCATCCTGACCCCACACATTACACACACAGTACTACTACATCCATCCTGACCCCACACATTACACAAACAGCGCTACTACATCCATCCTGACCCCACACATTACATACACAGCTCTACTACATCCATCCTGACCCCACACATTACACACGCAGCTCTACTACATCCATCCTGACCCCACACATTACACATACAGCTCTACTACATCCATCCTGACCCCACACATTACACACACAGCTCTACTACATCCATCCTGACCCCACACATTACATACACAGCTCTACTACATCCATCCTGATTTCCAGCGCAGCAGACTCGTGGATACAGTGATCAGCCCCTGGTCATGTAATTCCTGACTCCACCCACACATGTGATCACATGACGGTGAGGTCATCACAGGTCTTTGTGGCTGCTGTCAGCTTATGGTATCTAGTATACAGTACTTTCTACCAAACTGCACAATGGCTCCTCCCACATCAGTGACATTACCGCATGTCCTTCAGCCCACCGGATCTCTTTCATAGCTAACCGTGCGAATACACTCACCGCAAGAACAATAGGGAAGGATCTATGTTGACGCTTTTTTTTTTCAAACTATAGTGCGGAGTTTGAATAGTAAAAAAAAAAAAATAACACTGGTTCATGCGCTAATACGTTCCATAGCGGCGAGTATATTAACAAATGTACCTATGTGTCTAAGCTCTACCAGTGATCAAAAATGCCACATGTACTATCAAATGGTGCCACTAAAAACTCGTCATACAAGAAAGAAGCCTACACAGAGCTCCGTCGGTAGAAAAATACAAAAATAATGAGATTTTTGAATGCTGCAATGGAAAAAAACGCATTTTCACTGTGCAAAAGTGATAAAAAACCTACAAAAAAATGTAATTTTGGTATTGTTGCAATCGTACCGGCCCACAGAAAAAACGATCATTTATTTTAGACTGCATGATTAATGCTGCAAAAAAAAATGCTAGAATTAATGTTTTTTTTCTGTGTCCTCCAAAATCCGTAATAAGTTATACAATACATTATATGTACCCCCGGAATGCGACCAATATAAACTACAGCTTGCTTGGTAAAAAACAAGCCATATTGACAGAAAAATAAAGAAGTTATGGCTTTTGAAAAGTGGAGATGAAAATCCCTAGAAAAAAAAAATCGTTGGGTCGTTATGGCCAAAATAGGCTGCGTCCTTAAGGGGTTAAATTATAATTATAATTATCAATGGATAGTCTGTAAATGCTTGTGACATAAGACATCAGGAAGAAGGGCTACACCCTGGTCAGTAAAGCTGTGTTACATGGTGTCATTGGGGATAAGAATCCATATAAACGATCTGCTCTAGAAGGGTCTCCGTCTTATCTTGCGCTTTCTTAAAGGACTCCTTTTTTCCTTGCGTTTGGACTAGGGCCGTGTATACTTATGCATGAGATCGGCTATTGTTACACATCTTAAGATCTTCATTTATTCTCTGGATTCAAGATGTTTCCAACCTGACTCATAAAAATGACAAGTGTGAATTTAAATCGTCGGCTTCTTCCGAGACAAAGGCCGTTTTGATGCGAATAATAAACTGCGGGCAACGTACCCCACAACAAAGGAAGCATTCTGCCGCCTTTTCAGTTGACTTTTTTTCCCATTTCTTTTCTGCGTGTGACACGGTGAAAGCTGACGGACCAGCTGCTGCCCAAGGCCTTTAACTTTCTATCTCGCAGTCCAATCCTCAAAGGCAGAATCCTGCTGAGAGCCTCACAAACAGCGTGTGAAGCCTGCTAGACGGTAGGTGTGGCCTTCAGCGCTACAATGGAGTAGAAAGCTTTGTGTGCAGAACAGGAGATCATTAGTGTTCACTTGGCGCCTGATACAGAATAAACCAAATGTGATATAACAAGTAACCACTAGAGGGAGGAGCTCAGCCGGCTGTCCTAGGTGCACAGCCGGCACCGAGTCGTAGAAACCTGATGTCACCCGTATCATCACTGCATCTAAATATAGATTAGGAATAAGTAGCAAATGTGGCACGTTACTTAGCCTTCCATGGAACGGAGAAGGAATCTGTCCCTGTACTAGTCCATAGTCAATGTGGAAAAGGACTTGCAGAAACTATATGGATGTTAATACCAGGTTACAAAGTGACCATAATGTCATGTGATTAATTGGTTGCTAATTACTGGACATGCCAATCACAGAGCAGGAATAAGGGGAACGATGTCACTGCAACAATGATGGCCGGGGCCACAACCAGACAACTATCACTGCTAAAGGAGACCGCTATTGAAAATATAAACCTCTGTTCAAAGATACTTTAAAGCTATTATTAACCCCAATATACACACAAAATGATGATTAATGAAAAAATCGATGCGTACCGTCTTAGGGTACTGCAGTACTAACGGTTTGTTGACTCAAGCTCTGATGCTGATGGTACTACACACACAGATAACCTTCCAGGGACAGACGGTCTATATTAAAGGCGATGTTCTGATATCACACTGACCCTATACAGGACCTATAATCACCCTGTCTAACTGCGGGGCGATCGCCCTGACAAGAGCGCCCCACTCAACGGAGGCTAATCATACAAAACCCTAAAACCAACATTGTATCCTTTCCCAATGTGTTTCTCCCGTATAGGTAGTTGACGGGGTCATCAGAGGATATTCAGAATACAGAAGGACATGGAGAGCAGGAATATCAATTTTACCCCACTGATGTGAACGCCATGATGATGGATGCTAACTTGTCAAGAGAACTATCAGAGATTGCATAGCACAAAACTCCACCTACCACCCCAATAAGCCAATCATTAATGCCAGATATCCAGTGTGTGGTAATTCGAGCAAATAAGGAAGATGGAACAATACCTCAGCAGCGCCACCTATTGGATGCCGGCATTGAAGTTGGATGCGGTGTTGGTCTGAGGGTTTGGTAGGGTTACAGCAGGTTTAGCCTCCGTTGAGTGGGGTCACTCTTGTCAGGGTGAACACTCCACAGTTAGGCAGGGTGATTGAAGGTCTTGTATAAGATGAGTGTGATATTAGAACATCGACTTCAATATAGCCCGGCAGTCACTGGAGTCAACAAACCATGAGTACTGCAGTAATATCTGCTGCATAACCTTTACCCTAGGACGGCACGCATGTGTTTTTTGCTTATTATCATTTTGTGTGTGTATATTGAGGGTTAGTAATGGTTTTAAAGTATCTTTCAAATAAGGTTTATATTTGTAAAGGGGTCTCCTTTGGCAGTGATAGATGAAAATGAAAGTAAAATGAAAGCTGCGCTGTGATTGGCTACTGTTAGACAGTTTTGCTAAATGAGGCCCAAAAAGTTTTATTCTGCCGTAGTCATTGCAAAAGGGATATAAGACAAAATAGCGGCCAGCGAAAACAGGAGAAAGTTTTGTGTTCTTGATTTTCACGTCTGTTATTAGTCTGTAACGTCATTTTCATACAAAGTTGGTGAAGATGCCTCATTGCGGCACACAATTCGTAAGTAGTACTTTGATTGTAAAGGAAAATCATCCGGCCATCCACGATTAAGCTTGGAAATGGCGTAGCGTGTCCGGGCAAGTTTCACACGAAGTCCTCAGAAATCCACTGTCAGAGCAAACATAGAATTGAACGTCCTGCTGCCGACTGTGTGGGAGATTCTGCGCAAATTTTTATGATGTTATCCCTACCGATCGCAGTTTTTACCGGCACTGAAACCGGATGACAAAGCGTGGCAATGTTCTCTCTGCGAGAGTATGCAGACTCCAATGGGAAGCGATGGTTTCATGGAGTCTTTAGTGTTTGGTGATGAAGCCGCCTTCCAGCTTTTGGACAACAAACGTAATGTCAGAATCTGGGAAGGGAAACCCACCCGTCTACGTGGAACGAATGAGCGGCGACTCCGAGGCGAATGTGAACAGGAAATCCCAGGTTTCATCTTCCAACAGGACGGGGAACTACCATCAACCACACCCCAACTATTTCACAATGAAGTCAGAAGTGAGCTCAATAGGCGACTACCAGACAAATGGATTGACTGTGTAGATCGTGATGTTAGTGAACTTATTCCTTAAGCCTTGTGATTTTTTTTCTCTGGGGGAGTCTTAAAGATAGTCTACATGCCACCATGTGTGATCTGCGAGTTCACATTACAGAAGCCATTGCATCAGTCAACCGTGATCCACAACATGTATGGCAGGAACCTGACTACAGGCTAGATTGTGTGTGGAGTGACAAAGGGGTCACATTGATCACCTCTGATGTGGAAACATTGATGGTGTGCAACAAAACTTTTTGAGTTTGTGTTTAGTTTGATATCAAATTTCTGTAACTGAGTGTCATTAAATAGGAGTTAGGCCTCCGTCACACAGGCGGCACGGCATAGCCGCGATATCACTGCGTCTTCTCGTGGCAATACCGCGATTTTGTAGCACTACAAAGTCACGCGACTTTTTAGCATCATATGCAAGGATTTTCGGGGGAGGCTTGAAATAAAAGCCCTTCCCCGAAAATAAGCCGTAGGTGAAGAAGAAAAAAAAATACACATACATCACC
Organism: Eleutherodactylus coqui; assembly: GCF_035609145.1. Taxonomy (NCBI): domain Eukaryota; kingdom Metazoa; phylum Chordata; class Amphibia; order Anura; family Eleutherodactylidae; genus Eleutherodactylus; species Eleutherodactylus coqui. The sequence goes on from NC_089839.1 coordinate 36,135,206, forward strand.
TCTCCCGCGCTGTCAGCCCGGCCGCATCTTCTCCCCGGGTCCCTGGCATTGATCATCTTCTTCTTTTCTTCTAGCCGGGGATTCAAAAATCCCCGCCTCCTGGAAGCACTGGCTGTGATTGGCTGATGCTTAGCCAATCACAGCCAGCACTCGATGAGCGCTTCCAGGAAGCAAGGATTTTTGAATCCCCAGCCAGAAGAGAAGAAGATGATCAGTGCCGGGACCCGGGGAGAAGATGCGGCCGGGCTGACAGCGCCTCTAAGTTGATGTATGTGTTTTTTTTTTTTCTTTTCTGCAGTTAGGACTTAGATTTTAGCTTTGACATTAGCGTTTGCTGCTGCCAAAGTTGCATCGCATTGCACGAAAAACGCGTTTTCGTGCGATGCAACAGAGGGGAAGGTTCCATAGGGAAACATGGGGTACAAAACCTCGCGAGTCGCGGGCATATCGTCGGACCTGTGAGGTTTTTGTGTCATTTTGTAGCATGCTACAAAACATCGCATGTGTGAAGGAGCCCATAGGAAAGCATGGGCTTCTTACACATGCGATTTGTAGCATTGTAGTAACGCTACAAAATCTCATAACTTTGTCGCCCGTGTGAGGGAGGCCTAACAAGGAGATCAAATAGGGAAGATCATCTGCAATAACCCTGTATTATTTTTATTGCACCAAATATTCGGCAGCGCCACTTAGAGGATGCATCAATATAATCCTTGCATGCTAGTTTGACCAAATCATCTATGCACTCTGGATACATCTCAAAGGAAACCTATCACCAAGCATACATTTTTCTAGGTATATTTGCACAAGTTTTTAAAGAAACTTAACAGGGAGGTTGTTTCAAACATCTTGGAGAACTAACCATAGATCTTCTACGGATGTCGGCTTGCTCATAATTTTCTGTCTCTTTGTGTAACCCCAGTTAGAGTGCATAATGATGAGTTCAAGGCTCTGTTGGGGAATATCATCACTTCCAGGAGTTCTTGTTCTTCTTAACACTGAAGATAATTGTTAATGATATTAGCTGTATCGCTGTGTAACAAGTGGGAAGAGGCCTACACACTGGGAGCGGTTTTCTAAGAGATGGCTTGAGGGATGTGTCACGGTGGAAAAGAGTGCAGCTCTTGATCTACAATCTTGTATACAGGTGAAGGAAGACAACAGGAGTTGGTCGTTTCATGGAATTAGATAGCCGTGACGCCAGTGCCTGATTTAGGATAAATTTGTCTATGCAATGAGACAAACACACAAGTTTAAGTAAAATTCAGGCACACACTTTACTTGAGAACCCTGGCAGTCTAAAGAAATCTTGATCAGTAGAACATGCATATACATACTATGACACTTGATTTTCTGACAAATAAACACTGGGGAGGAAACACCTGAGATAAGAGAAAAGTTAAGAGAGACTGACTAGGCCTAAACCCCTTTGACCGAATTAACAGTCGTTTAACCAACCTGATGCACAAGCCAAATCTCCAGTAGTAACTCAGCAGGACTGTAGAAGAATTCTCTGGACTAGGCAGCGTGTTGCTCTGTATTTTTCCAACTACTTGGTGGTAGCACTGGTGAAAGGCACAGCTATGCAGAACTTCTGGCTCTGTAGGCAAACGCAGGTTTCTCTCAGCTTAGTGGGTTGATGGATGGCTGAATAAAGGGATCCCTGAAGAGAAGTAGTTAGGACAGTTGTTCTTGACTTGAAGTTAGGTACTTTACTGTAGCGCCTCACTTCAGTTCACTACAGTTGCCTTGCTGTAGAATAAATCTGGAGCCAATTAGACACCTACCTGATGGTATTGCATGATGCATAAGTATTGGCCCTTATATCTCAGGACTCCAGCCACAGGTTCAACTTGAAGGTCCGGGGATCCCATTGGAAAATCTATAGCAGGATCAGTAGTGACGCAAAACAGTCACTACATGGGGCCACAGAATGGAGGACACTATGAATTTTGTGTCACCACAAAAGGGGGACACTATCTAAGTGAAACCACAAAAAGGTGGACACCATTACTTTTGTGGGATCTCAGAAGAGAACACTGTTTCTTTGTGGTACCCCAGAGAGGGCACTATCACTTTCTGGGGCCACAGAGGCACTATGTAGAGTTACTGAGAGAGGAATTGCATATATCAGCAGGCTAGAGAAAGTATGTAAAAATGAGTCAAAGCAGTTTGGACTGAGACAGAGAAGTAAAACAAAAGACCCCATCTTTCCATGGGAAAAAACAATTGACCTGTGATGACTGGAGATAACTGAACTGCGGGCCATCCTCTAGTAGGCAGAGGTGGTCACCCTCTAGTTCCCCTTAAGGGAAAGTTTCCCTCCTTTGTTAGTTTTTTCCTGGTAGTATGGTGCGGACACTGGCAAGCGGATTGTTTTGGTTTGCAGCTATTGCACGTTGGAAGTGGACACGACAGATTGACCAGCCCATACTTTTTCAGTAGGATCTTGTGTGTAGTACTATGAATCCCGTAGAAGCCTTGACCAGTCAGCTCAGGGAATTGGCGATTGAGGTCGCTGAAGTTAAGCGGCAGCAGCTGCTTCAGTTGGGCGCAGTGAAACAACCGAAGCTGGACTTAACGGACCGGTTTTCCGGTAACAGTTAAGAGTTTACTTTTAGGGAATCCTAGAGACTGTATTTTAGATTGAGCCCCATTTATTCGGGGCATGAGAGTCAAAGAGTGTGGATCATGATTTCTAGATTACACGGAGACCCGCAGGCTTGTGCCTTTTCCTTACCTCCCTCGTCCGAGGCTTTGTCATCTGTGGATAGTTTTTTTTCTGTACTTGGACTGATGACCCAGACAGGGGGTCTTTAGTAGAGAGTAAGATCAGGGCTTTGCGTCCGGGCAGATCTTTCATTGAGGAGTTTTGTGTGGAGTTTTGGCGGTGGGTGACTGAGACACAATGGAACGATCCAGCTTTACGAAACCAGTTTTGCTTTGGTCTTAACAGTAAAGTAATAGATCGGATGATTTTGCATCCAGCCCCTCGCTCTTTGGATAACACCATGGCATTAGCCATCCATATTGGACAGTGTCTGAGAGAATAGCATGGTGAACAAACATCTGGGTTTACTATGGAATCGGCAGATATGAAGGAACCCATGCAGTTAGGATCTGTGTCCAGTGGGTCTAGGAGAGGGGGCAGGATCCCATTTGGGGAACATTGCTTTCTGTGCAGCCGAACAGGACGCTTTGTCCGGACTTGCCTACATTATGGATCTCGGTAGGAAAACTAGGTGGCCTCGAGGGACATTTGTTAAAGCGCTCTTGGATTGTGAAACAGGTGGCAAATTGAAGTGGTCAAATGCACAGGTTTAAAGGTAAGAGGGGGGAGGGTTTGTGGCCTTTTTTGGATTTCAGGGAATTGAGCAAAATTAGTGAGCAAAATCCGCATCCATTGCCACTCATTCGTGGCCTTTTCAGTCAGTTATCTGGGGCTTGCTGGTTTACTAAGTTGGATTTACATGGTGCTTATAATTTGATTCAGGTCAAAGAGGCAGATTAATGGAAGAATGGCTTTTAACACCTCGGAGGGACATTTTGAAAAGTTGGTTATGCCTTGTCGTCTAACCAATGCGTCTACGATATTTGATAAATGAAGTTCTTCCTAAGTTTATCGATCGCTTTGTACTTGTGTATTTAGAGCCTTGTGTGTCGCAGAGTGTTAAGGCAGCAGAAATACAGTCCTAAGCTCTCGCTCACAACCTGAAGGTTGTGGGTTCAATCCCCACTTGGTTCAGGTAGCCTGCTCAAGGTTGACTCAGATTTCCATCGGGGGTAAAGATGACTGCAGAAGGCAATGGCAAACCACCCCGCAAAAAAAGTCTGCCAAGAAAACGTCAAGATGTGAAGTCCCCTAGGTGTTGGTCACAACTCGGTGCTTGCACCAGAGGACTTTACCTTTATCTGGACAATATTCTTATTTTTTCTTCAGACTATGAATCTCATGTTTCTTATGTTTGTCTTGTTCTCCAGGCACTACACAAGAATTAATTATGAAAATTATTGTACTTATTGCATGTTTGAAGCAGACATGTCAAACGATATCATATACAGGTGTACTGGAGCTGAGCCACTGTATTTAAGTCCACCTGGGTAAAAAAAAACCTTATTGCGGAATTTATTTGAGGGGTGGTGGAAGGAATTCAAGTGGAATAAAGGCCCATCCACACTTGCATTTTCATGTAAGTCTCATTCACATATGCGAGAAATGTACAATGAAAAAAATGGGTTTAAAGACGTGAATTTTAATCAGACTTTTTTTTTGATCCATTTTGATCTATTTTCCATAGGAAAAACATACAATTTTCAATATAAACTTTTTCTTTTTTTCTAATAAAGTGTTGGAGTTCAACACTATTTTCCCCCTGATCACAAAAAACCGTATACATTTAGCACATGGTAACATACAACCATATGATTCCATACGTTTTCATGTACTGCAATGCTAAAAAAAAGTATACATTTCCCTACTTTTTTTTTTTATCGGACGTTGTAGACTATAGGTACATACTAGAGATGAGCGAGTATACTCGGTAAGGCACATTACTCGAGCGAGTAGTGCCTTAGCCGAGTATCTCCCCGCTCGTCTCTAAAGATTCGGGGGCCGGCACGGGTGACAGGTGAGTTGCGGCGGGGAGCGGGGGGGAGAGAGAGAGATCTCCCCTCCGTTCCTCCCCGCTCTCCCCTGCCGCTCCCTGCCCCCCGAATCTTTAGAGACGAGTGGGGAGATACTCGGCTAAGGCACTACTCGCTCGAGTAATGTGCCTTAGCGAGTATACTCGCTCATCTCTAGTACATACGTATACATAGTTTGACTACGTTTAAACCATTACAACCTATGATTTTGTGAAATACTACCTTTTCTGGCCAAAAAATGTTCGCATTTCACGGATGAACATATGCAAATGGCCCCTGACTGGTAAAATCCCGTTAAGCCATGCCTCCATACCATGCTCCCTTTTACCCTGCCTGGTCATTTCTGGTGAAAACCGTCTGAGCGCTATTTACAATGCGATGCTGTAGGGCGTACGGCGTTTTCAGACCATAGATAATTTATTACGGTTGTGCTGAAGTGTCGGAGCAACAGCCAGCAGGTTCCTGAATGCATCGTTGGATAGAGAATAGACTGGGAGACATAATGTGACTCACACATTATAGATTATGTATATATGAACTGTAAAATCACGTTCAAGTAGGAGCCCATAGTCTGACCCGAAAAGATTAACGACCTCAAGCCATCCAGTCGGTAGGTTTCCTGCTTTATTATAAGAAGGCACCAAAGGGAGAGATTCGGAATTTGCTATTGCCTATGTGTAGGTCCATCAGGAATCAGCCTCCACTTCTAGCAATGACTCGAGCTGGTTACTTCTAAGAGTAGAAGGCATCTTCATGGGCAATTACTAAGAGCACCTGCAGTCAATCATGTTTATTAAACTACAAATCTTATTAGTTTACATGATAAATGCCAACCCTCGGGAGATGACATTTCCATTGCACAAACCATTAATTCTCTATTAACCTATTTATTCTCACATCCTTCAGGAATGGAAGTTTCAGATACGAAAAAATATTAGAGGTTTTAATGGAGTTTTCAAGTATGGCATAAAGGCTACAGCTAGAAGAAAAGGGATCCCACCACTGATCATGGGAAAGAGCTAATTAGGTCATCAGTTGCAATTGGGACATGGTTGCATGTGGTCCCTCTCCATTGTACAGCAATTAATGGGAGCTACCAAACTCCATCAATACGGCAGATGTTCAAAATGTGCCTTACTGAAAGATATTAATGATAGAGCCTTAGGACACTTGTACGGTATTATATATATATTAGATTATAATACTGTGCGAATGTCTGTAGGCAGGCATGGAAAAAATACTGGAAAATAAGAATGCTTTCACAAACAAAAAGGGTTAATAGTTATTTTTGTCAATTAACAAAATGCAAAGTGAATGAAGAAAAGAGAAATGTAAACCGCACCAGTATTTGGTGTGACTGCTCTTTATCTTCAAAACAGCATCGGTTCTTCTAGGCAAATCTTGGATGTTTTGGGGTTGTTGCACTACTTCTGAATAAGTTTGGGGCCAATCAGGCTCCTTCCTGGTGGGACTACATGATGGAGAGGTATTTGCCTGTATTTTTCAGCACTGGGGACACTTTTAATGCTGACCAAATCCCCAACTCCATTTGCTGAAATGCAGCCCAAAACTTGCAAGCAAACATGCTTCATTGCTGCCTGCAGACACTCATTATTGTGCCACTCTCCACCATACTTCACTGCTGTCTGCAGACACTCCTTATTGTACATCTCTCCACCATACTTCACTGCTGCCTGCAGACACTCATTATTGTAACACTCTCCACTGTACTTCACTGCTGCCTGCAGACACTCATTATTGTACTGATCTCCACCATGCTTCACTGCTGCCTGCAGACACTCATTATTGTACTACTCTCCACCATGCTTCGCTGCTGCCTGCAGACACTCATTACTGTACCATTCTCCACCATGCTTCACTGCTGCCTGCAGTTACTCATTATTGTACTGCTCTCCACTGTACTTCACTGCCGCCTCCAGGCACTCATTATTGTACCTCTCCCCACTATACTTCACTGCTGCTTGCAGACACTCATTATTGTGCCACTCTCCACCGTGCTTCACTGCTGCCTGCAGACACTCATTATTGTACTGCTCTCCACCATACTTCACTTCTGCCTGCAGACACTCATTATTGTACCGCTCTCCACCATGCTTCACTGTACCTGTAGACACTCAATGTTGTACCTCTCTGCACCGTACTTCACTGCTGCTTGCAGACACTCATTATTGTACCTCTCTCCACCGTACTTCACTGCTGCCTGCAGACACTCATTATTGTACTGCTCTCCACCATACTTCACTGCTGCCTGCAGACACTCATTATTGTACTGCTCTCCACCATACTTCACTGCTGCCTTCAGACACTCATTATTGTACTGCTATCCAGTCCTTCACCGAACAAAGTACCTTCCTTTACAGCCTAATATTTCAGATTTTGATTCATCAGTCTAGAGCGCCTGCTGCCTTTTTTTGCACCCCAGTCCCTATGTTTACATGCATAATTGAGTCGCTTGGCCTTGCTTCTGCAATGAAGGTATGGCTTTTTGGACACAATTCTTCCATGAAGACCAATTGTGGCCAGACTTTTCTGAAGAGTAGATGAGTGTACCTGGGTCCCACTGGCTTATACCAGTTCTGACCTTGCTTGGCTGACCGCCATTTCCACAGTCCTCAACATTGCCTATTTCTTTTCTTCAAAAGAGCTTGAACAGCACATCAACAGTCGACCCTTAAATCTTTGCCCGGGAGAGACCTAGTTGATGCAGTATCACTACCTTGTATCTTGTTGTTCTGCTCAGTCTTGCCATGTTATATGATCTGTGACATGAAACTGTCTTCCACAACCTCACCTTAGTAGCAGAGTTTGGCTCAGTTTTAAGTCTCCTAAACTGTTTCAGTTAATGACTATGTCAAGCTAAAGAAAATGATGATCATTATCTGTTTTGTATTATTAGTTAATTATACACCTGATTATAAGGCCTAATGCACACGGCCGTGACGGGCTCTGCAAGCAAAATACCGCAGCGGAGTCCGTCACGGCGCCCCCCCCAAAGACCCTATACTCACCTCTGAATCTGCTGTGTAGCTCTACGCGGCGGAAATCCGGCAGTGGGTATTAGCCCTAATTCAGCTATATCTCTGACTTTGTGCAAGTGAAGGTCGAAGAACCAATGCTGTTCTGAAGGTAAGTGGGGGTCACACCAAATATTGATGTGATTTAGATTTCTTTTGTTTATTTACTTTGCATTTTGTTAATTGACAAAAATAAACTATTAACACTTCTATTTTTGACATTTTATAACATTTCTATTTTTTGAAAGCATTCTTACTTTGCAGCATTTGTTTTCCACACCTGCCTAAAACTTCTGCACAGTACTGAATACACACATTAGGCGATGTTTACGTAGGTGAACTGCACTATTCAGATAAAACATTATTATTACTGGAGCTACAGCTTAACTTACACTCATTGCAGCCGTCACACTTGACTTTTAAATATCTATGTGTCACAATGAAGGGCCACAGGATTTGGTCTGATATGCATCACTGCATTCGCTCTTCACCATCGGCTCCTATTTTTCAATATTTTTATGGTTATTGAGAGTGCTGGACCGTCTCTGTGTTCACGTTTGGAACCAATGCTGAAGTGGCTTGTTTAGTTGCCCAACATCTCCTATCGATACTCATTGATTGCTATTGGTGAGCTGTTATGACGCACTTGGGTTTTGTACACCAGGCAGAGAATCTACACTCTTTGTAAAAAAATAAAAATAAACTCCTTAGAAGAAGTTGTTGTTTTCCTGCAAAATTCGGCATGTTCCAACTCAGGCAGATATACAAGTAATTAGAGTTGCGGTGGGATTAGATGAACTGTTTTACCATCTGAGACCCTAAAAGTGGTTCCCCTCTTGGCCTATAAAAGGCTCTTTGAGGCTCCTTGTATGTAGTGACCTCTTCTTCCGCTTGTGTAGAGCTTGTTGGCCACTAGACACCTCTACGATTTCACCAGTTACCAAAGTCTGAGAGGGGCGCATTATTGGAAGGCGGGAAGCTGGATGGTCGTATGGACGAATTGTCCCCCACCGAGCTGTTCTGAGTAGACTGTTAAGAGGTGTTGGGACCAGTGGATGTGTGAAGGCACACAAGGCGACCGGGCTTAGGATGTTCTCGACAGACCACCAGTAGAGAGGAGCGTCTGACCAGACTGTTAGGAGGTGTTGGGACCAGTGGATGTGTAAGGGCACACAAGGTGACCAGGCTCACAGCTACAGGGATTTCCTGATTCTCCCCTGCTGGCGAACTCCAGCTGAGATGAACAAAAGCCCTGCAGAGAATGGAGTGCCCCAGGGTTTTCCTTCACCTCTATCTCTCCCCGCTGCAAGGAGAGAGATGTTTCCCTGCAGAGGAATTCCTTCTCTCCCCCTATGGGGAATTCCTCATCCGTCAGGAAACAGCTAAACAGCACATTTTAATTGTCTCCTTCCTCATCCTCATCTGGAGATTAACAGGAGTTTAGGCAGGGTTCACACATGGCGGGATTGCCCCGGAAATTCCGTCCGGAATTTCACTGCAGCAGATCCGCCTGCGGTCGTTAATCCTGGGATTAGCCAGCCACGTGGACGAGATTTGTCAAAAATCTCATCCACACGGGATGGCCAATCCATCGCGGTAAAGCCGTCAGAAGCTCGCGCTGCAACGTGGTTCCCCCGGCCACAGCGCCAGCAGGTCTATATTTTTTTTCCCATTGTGGCCGCGCTGCTTTATGAGAGTAACAGCCACAACGGAAAAGCATGCGGCCAAGCTGCTCCAAAACCCTGGGCTAAGTGTCGCTTCTGTGTTTAGCGGGGTGGCAGCACTCCCTCCCCCCTTATCTCCTTGCATCTCCAATTCCGATTGTTTAGCAGTTTAAGCTAAACAATGGAAATGATTACCTAATCAACCTCCCCCTTGTTATACGATAGGAGTCTATGGAAACTCCTGCGTCCTATTATTTAGCGCAGCGGGGGATTTCAGTTGTGCATGTTCTATTATTTTAGGTACAATTTTTTTTTCATGCACTTAAAATTCTCTCGTCTGTACGTTTTCAAAGGAATCCATCAGTTCTGTAAGCTGCGATTTTCTTGCGCAGGTAATACGCTGTGCGTTTCACGCTTGTGTGAATGAGGCCTTATACTTAAGTGCAGGGGCAAAACTATAGAGGATGCAGGGGATGCGGTTGCACCCGGGCCCATGAGCCTTAGGGGGCCCATAAGGCCTCTTTTTTCCATATAGGAAGCCCAGTACTATGAGTAAAGGATTATAGTTGGGGGCCCCATTACAGGTTTTGCATTGGGGCCCGGAGCTTCAAGTTACGCCTCTGCTAAATGAATGGATTGTTCAGCCTGCCAGTGAATGAAATATACATCATAGAACACTAACTTTTTTTAGCTTTTGATTACATTTACACATTGAGGTTTTTATCCCAAGAGGCTTTTAAGGGATCATCTGCCAATATATGTACATATGTAACCCCATTGAATAGTTATTGAGTCTTAAAGGCATTTTCCTATCTTGGCTTTTCATGGCCGAGATGAGAAAACCCAATGCTTTGTCCCGACCATTGGCAGATCCAACTAAATTTGGTGAGATCTGCTGACAATTTGAAGTCTTTGGTAGTTATTAATATATGGTTAACAATAAGGGCAGAGGCACACAGGCGCAAAATCAGCTGCTATATTAAGAGGTTGTGTGAGTGGCTGTCTCATCAAGTGTCCCTCACAGGTGTAATTAGCTCCCTCATTTGGTAGTTTGCTACCTGCATGCTGAGAGGATGCAGCTTCTGCCCTCCTTAGTCAGTAAGTATATGGCCATTTTCTGTGATTAGACTCAGACTGGACGTACTGGCAGAAGACAAAAACAGGAACCCACTGAAGAAACACACTCGCCATGCATACTTGTACACATAAGCAGATGTTATAGCTATAAAAGTACGAGTGGTTCATATATCGCCCAAAATACTTAACCCCGCAAGCCGTGATCAAGGCTCCTCGTTGTCTTGGGGGTCCCTACACTGGCAAGACAACATGTACCAGAGGACCCAAATGACCCAACAGGACAAAGTAGAGACAAACTGACATAAAACTGACAGAAAATAAATGTAAGAACAGACACCAATAAGACACCAAACACATTAGGGCTAGCATGCAAGACAGAACAATCACATAGAACAGGACAGTTCACTCCTCATGTCTAGCCACCAGCACAGACATACAGAACATGACGCTGTTCACACCATACACACAGAACAGGGCTATAAACACCGAATGTCTGGCCACCTGCACAAACACTGGACTAGCCCCTTTTCAAACACATAACACAGATACAGGCATGCAGGACCAACAAACCCTAAAGTGAAGGGATACCAGTTTTCTCTTGCAGAGGGAGGATATTTATCTGCAAACAGACCGGTGGTGGTTGGCTAGCAGGAGAACACCATACCCAGCCAGTTTAATCATCCCACACCTGTGGGGCTGCTCTGCTAGAAACCTATGTAGCACAACAGATCCCAGCCGGCACAACCCTTATAGTCACCATGTGCATACAGGCTCCAGAGAGGTGAATTTCTTTAACGTCTGACTTCTACTAACATTTATTGCATATCACAGCAACACTTGTACAGCATTCAATGCTCAGAGTTCACATCCCATAGGGTCTCCATCACCACCCCTCATCCGGGGAGTCTAGAAGCATTTACCTCTGTCAGACTTGGGATGGGCTCTGACTGTTTTGTGCCGGACCTCAGGCTCCTAGTTCCAGATGCAGTGTCTTCGCACTGCCTCTCACCCTAGCTCTCAGCCAACTTCCCCTTGAGTGTGGCAGGAACCGCTCCTTTTATGTTGCTTCCTGCCACACCAACAGGTGTTCTCTCTCATCTCTGCAGACTACATACCTGTCTACCACCCTCTGCAGGCCATTCTGCAGACTGCAGTCCTACAATAGATACAATACTATAACCAAGCTCATAACATAAATGTGGCCCCAGAGACAAGCTCTTAACATAAATAAAGTAACAAAATTAATTGATTGTGTAGCAGGAGCATCAATGGGCTGGCAGTGGTGCCTCCGAATATCAGAAGGAAGGAAACAGACCTGGGAAGAAGATGATTCATGTAGCTACACAAGACGCTGCAGCATAGAGAATCTGACCAGGCGGACATAAGGCGGGTGATAGCTCCCAGCCTACATCCTCTTAATGCTCCTGTCCACAAACTGTTGGCCAGAGCCCTGTGTGACCACATGGGTTAGCCATTATGGTAAGTGTCGCTAAAATTAGCTAAATCTAATGCTTCTTGCCAGTCTTAAGGTGCCCATAACGAAATAGTTCAATCCAACAAACCTGTTGGTTTTGTCAAGGATGTGTACAAGGGTGTCTCAACTCTCACCCAATGGCATAAGTCTTTGGGTAAGAAGGTTTGGGCATGTAGATGTAATGATACCCAATTATGTCTTCCCATGTGAGATAAGCAGCTGGCAGAGAAGTTCACGAAAGCTATCCAACATGTATGCAGTAATATAAAATCTAAATGCTGCCATTATGATTGTGAGAAGAATTAAAAGAAGTCCACGGCGGGGAAACCTCAGCAGATTGTAATGCTGTAGGCGCTATGCTGGGGACAGGAAGTGTAACAACAGGTGTTAGGTATACACTGAAATCAGGGTCAGGAAGCCCGACAAGGTCAGGAAATGGAATCCGTTTGACAGCAGGAATAAAGGAAACATTACAGGAAACAGAGGCATTGTACTGTACCAGGAACTGTTTGCTTCTTGCATGGCTGAACAGCAGTTGTGTAGACTAATATGGGGCTTTTAAATCAATCTGAACCAAATAATTATAAGGATCCATATACTAAAACACCATACGCCAATGAACTAGATGACCAGACCCTTAATTCTAAACCGTTGAAAAATCCTGTATCCTCCATGACATTAGCAATTAGTATTGCCATATTGTAGTGTATATAATACACGCATTGTAAAAAGCAATCCCTTCCCTAGAAGTTGTCGGATGGAAGGAAACTTTCTCTATGTGATTGTAAGGTTTATATAACTGATTACAATATCAGAGCAAGAGGAGAATTTATTGTGGAATACTGAGCCCTTGAAAGGAGGCTCTAGTACCCTGTTGGGCCACCTCTAGCTTGGATACATAATGTGATACAGGCAGGCATGGAGGGTCTAGTACCCTGTTGTACTGCCTCTAGCTTGGATACAAGATGTGATACAGGCCAGGCATGGAGGCTCTAGTACCCTGTTGGGCCACCTCTAGCTTGGATACAACATGTGATACGGGCAGGCATGGAGGCTTTAGTACCCTGTTGTACTGCTTCTAGCTTGGATACAAGAAGTGATACAGGCAGGCATGGAGGCTCTAGTACCCTGTTGGGCCACCTCTAGCTTGGATACAAGAGATACGGATGGGCATGGAGGCTCTAGTACCCTGTTGTACCGCCTCTAGCTTGGATGTAACATGTGATATGGGTGGGCATGGAGGCTCTAGTACCCCATTGTACTGCCTCTAGCTTGGATACAAGATGTGATACGGGCTGACATATAGGCTCTAGTACTCTGTTGTACTGCCTCTAGCTTGGATACAAGATGGGATACGGGTGGGCATGGAGGCTCTAGTACCCTGTTGTACTGCCTCTAGCTTGGATACATGATGTGATACAGGCAGGCATGGAGGTTCTAGTACCCTGTTGTACTGCCTCTAGCTTGGATACAAGATGTGATACGGGCCGGGCATGGAGGCTTTAGTATCCTTTTGGGCAACCTCTAGCTTGGATACAAGAGGTGGTACGGGTGGGCATGGAGGCTCCAGTACCCTGTTGTACCGCCTCTAGCTTGGATGTAACATGTGATATGGGTAGGCATAGAGGCTCTAGTACCCCATTGTACTGCCTCTAGCTTGGATACAAGATGTGATACGGGCCGGACATGTAGGCTCTAGTACCCTGTTGTACCACCTCTAGCTTGGATACATAATGTGATACAGGCAGGCATGGAGGCTCTAGTACCCTGTTGTACTGCCTCTAGCTTGGATACAAGATGTGATACGGACGGACATGTAGGCTCTAGTATTTTGTTGTACCTCCTCTAGCTTGGAAACAAGATGTGATACAGGCAAACATGGAGACTCTAGTACCCTGTTTGGTTGCCTCTAGCTTGGATACAAGATGTGATACAGGCAGGCATGGAGGCTCTAGTACCCTGTTGTACTGCCTCCAGCTTGGATACAAGATGTGATACGGGCCGGGCATGGAGGCTCTAGTATTTTGTTGTACCGCCTCTAGCTTGGAAACAAGATGTGATACAGGCAAACATGGAGACTCTAGTACCCTGTTGTACCGCCTCTAGCTTGGATACAAGATGTGATACAGGCAGGCATGGAGGCTCTAGTACCCTGTCGGGTCGCCTCTATCTTGGATACAAGATGTGATACGGGTGGGCATGGAGGCTCTATTACCCTGTTGTACCACCTCTACCTCTCTTCTCCCAGAAAACAGCAAAGTGGCTCCGGTAAAGATCCCACTATGAGCACAGACCAGAAGTCAGGTGACTGCTGCAGCCAATCAGCGGCTGCAGTATCCTATTCCAAACTCCTGGCATCATGGCGCTCAGGATGTGAGCAGGATGTGATGCCAGGAGAATGTAAGGTGATGCTTTGATTGACAAAGTTGACAGTGCATCTAAGCTGCATGCCGGAGGGTGGGGGTAGTCAGCGTCCCATCGCACCCCCTCCCCCCATTGCACAGTGTCTATGAGTCCACACGGCAGCCCGGAGTCTAAGAGAGGCTCCCAGAGCTGCCATACATTGCATCTATTAAGCTCTGCTACAGGTAGAGCTTAAAAGACTATTGTTAAAAATACAATGTACTGCAATACTAAAGTATTGCAATAAATTGTAGAAGTGATCAAACTATTGCAAGTTGAAGTTCACTGTGGGGACTTAAAAAAAGAAATGTAAAATAAAACCGTAAAAATAAGTTAAATAAAATGTTTAAAAACATTTAAAAAATACAAAACATTAGAAGTTTTAAAAAATCCTTCTCATATTTCATTTGTAAAAATAAGTAAATACACTCTTTGTAAGAAAAAAAAAATCAAGTGCCTAGAAGGAGTTGTCATTTTGCTTCAAAGCTCCAACAGATCTGCAAATGATTAGAGTTGTGGTGTGATTAGATGAATGATCTTGTCACCGGAGACCCTAGAAGTGGTTCCCCTCTTGGCCTATAAAAGGCTCTCGGAGGCTCCTTGTGTGTAGTGGACCTCTTCTTCCACTTGTGTAGAGCTTGTTGACCACTAGACGCCTCTACGAGAAGTGAGAAGCTGGATGGTCGTATTGACGAATTGTCCCACACCGGGCTGTTGTGACCAGACTGTTAGGGGGTTTTGGGACCAGTGGATGTGTGAGGGCACACAAGACGACCAGGCTCAGGACGCCCCCTACAGACCACCAGTAGAGAGGAGCATCTGACCAGACTGTTAGGAGGTATTGAGACCAGTGGATGTGTAAGGGCACACAAGGCAACCGGGTTCAGGACCCCCGACAGACCACCAGTAGAGAGGAGCGTCTGACCAGACTGTTAGAAGTTGTTGGAACCAGTGGATGTGTGAGGGCACACAAGGCGATAGACCACTATTGACAGACCACCAGTAGAGAGAATCATCTGATCGTCCAACAAGCACCAGCAGTTCCAACTGTTTTGTTGTCCACCATCCACAGACAGGTAGCGCCAGCATTATCCTCCTGTATCTGTCGGAACCATTTCCAGGAGATGAGTGAAGGACATTTGGTCCCATGGCGCACACTACATATATACCCATTGATGCCTACTGCCTTCTCTATTTGCACTAGTGTCATGAACAACAAAACTGGACTGCTACGAAGTGTACCCGGGGTGTCTTCAGTGACGAATCCAGGTTTGGGCAGAGTTTCTGATTGTTATTACAAATAAATTTCCTATTTTTGTAACTCCGCCGTCCGCCTCGTATGCAGTAACCTATGACGCACGGCAACACCCAGCGACACAGGGAAGCTCTAATCCTGAAAGGAAAGGTGTCTCTAATAAAGTGGCAGCGAACAATCCGGAGATATTATTTTGCATGGCGTATAATCCTTAATGCACACGGTACAAGCAGCTTTTTTCCCTTAATGTGTTTTATAAGGAGGAGCTCTGTATTTATCGTACGTATGGCTTGTGGAGTCATCTGCATTGAAGTGATTCTTACAAGTGTTCTCCCATTCTCCATTCATCAGAGAAGGATTTCTTATGTCAAGTACTCTTAACAATCCAGTGAAGAGGGTATAATCACTCTGGCTTTTAGCGCTGTATTACAATATCAAACGACGTAAATTCCGCCAAGAACAACCGCGGAACACAAATGATGACTAATTATACTACCAGAAGAAATGCAAGGAACTACCAGGATCTCCTTACAAGTACTGGTTAACGCAGATACCCAAAATATTTAAGGTGATTCGACTCATTCTATGACTATATTATTTTCAAAGTTGAGGGGTGAACTTGGTTATATCGCAGAAAAATAGGAATGTTAACAAGTGATGTCATGAAATAGTATTTCTAAAGACAACAAATGTATCGTTAACACCGATGAGGACTTGTCTTCCTAAAGGGGTTGTCCATCGATAGAAAATCAGTGGGAGTCTGTCACCTGGGACCCCCACCGATCAGCTCTTTGCCATGCCGGTGTGCGTTGTGCACTAAGCTGATTTCTGCAGGAAGCAGACAGCTCCGTTCCCACTAGAGTGGCCAGGCTTGGTATTACATCCAAAGTTGCAATTCACTTCAATGGGAACTTTGCCTGTAATAACAAGCCTGGTCATTGAAAAACAGATCAATTTCAATGCATGTGTTTCGCGTTTCGCACGCGTTTTTTTTTGCATACCAGAATTTTTTTTACATGTGTGTGCCATCTCTGTGTCAACCATTTTTCAATGTAGTTGTGCATGAACAAGGTTCTTTTTTTTTCTTCGGCCGTTCAAATTCCGTGGCATACCACAGGCATTTAAAAAAAAATTGTGGGAAGATAGGTTGCCCAATCTTTACTTGCCCATACAATTAACGGGCACACCCATGTGTTTAAGCCCTTACACAGACCATCGGTCCACGTAAAAATTATTTGTGTGAACAGTCCAATTTACCTTACTGGATGCATGTGCTGCCCGTGTTCAGGTGGAAGAAACCCCTATGTGAATGGGCCCTTACAGTTGTTCTCTACCATCCCATTGATTACCAATTTCAGATCCCATTTTTGTCTGTCCCTAACTTCTTAATGCCCACTGTGTACTGCTTTTTGATTGCCCAGCACTGATCACATGAGCAGTCCTGGCCAATCAGTGAACAGGTATAATACATTGGTAGTCTAACACTGCCAATGCACTATGGAGAAAGGGTAGTCCGAAGATTGTATCGGTCATCTTGGACGGCCAAAGGTGAGACTCCAAACCAATAGATGAGAGGGCTGGCAGAGAAGAACAACTGTAGGGAATATCCTTCTTCCCTTTCCAATCCCAGGATGGAATTTTGTCCTGAGACCGGAGGGTCATTTTAAGTGTCCGTTGCATGGTGACAATAATCAGTGATGTTTCGGCAGTATTTTTTCAATTAAAGGTATTCATGATATATGATAATGGGGAAAAAACTTGTATGGAGAGCAAGATAGTACTCAGCTTTGAGTTAGCAACATACCGTCTCCACCCTCTGGTAAACTGATACCTCCAGGCAGCTAAGTTTTTTTAGTGACCTCTCATGACCATTTTGAAAAACTGCACCCAGCTTATTGCCTCCCATGTGCTGTGTTTTGATTGGCTGTCGGGAAGTCACATGTGGGGAAGGTCCTAGAACTTTCTATTGGAATTATGTGGGCACTATAAAAGGACACTTTCCTGCTGCATTACAGAAGAGAGCTCAGGGACTGTGTAGAGCTGAGATGCTGCTGCTGAAAGAGTGCCACAATCTGCAGAGAGACTGCTGCTGCCAAAGAGGAAAAGGCAGTGGGAGTCTGAACCCCTGTATGAGAGAGGGGCTGTTTGTAAAAGGCAGAAAGCACAGTGCAGAGGAAATTGGAACTGCCTGCTGCTAGTTGAAGAGAGTGCAAGACTGCACAGAGATCAAGGACATCAAGGAGTTCATCATCGTAAGTTAGGGCGGCCTCATTAAAAGCCACAAGTGTGCACGTCACTAAAGACTTGCTGAGAGTCAATATAGGGACTTCAGCGAGCATTTAAATGTTAGTTATTAGATACACTCAACAGATCCTCTGGATATACTATACAGTTGGTATTTATCCGAAAAACACCAGTACATTTGTGACGTAAGACACAAACCTGGAGTGGGCGGAGCCCAAGAACGATTATTTTTACTCTATTTTCGAGCATCTTTATTTATTTAACATCATTATTTTTAGCGTCTTGTGATTCCCACATTATATCTGTATATAATTGTGATGAGATTCCCGCCTCGGATCTCACGCTATTCTCAGACAAGACACATTTAAATCATGTTAAAATAACTCTTAAAATAATATTAGGCCTTGATGCGTGGAGGCTGTATGAATCGGCAATTTGGGAACTTAGGACTCATTCACACGAGTATATATATATATATATATATATATATATATATATATATATATATATATATATATATATATAGTCCTAAGTTCCCAAATTGCCGATTCATACACACACACACACATTATATATATATATATATATATATATATATATACACACATACATACATACACACATATATACACACATATATACACATATATACATACATATATACACATACACACACACACATATATACACATACACACACACATATACACATATATATATATATATATATATATATATATATATATATATATATATATATACGCCCCGTATTATGTACACATTTTTTGCGCACATAAATCGCTGTGATCAGAACATATTGATCTCAATGGGTTCATTCACATGAGCGCGTTTTTTCACTAAATGTGCGGCCGCGCTAAAAAATATGCAACATGTTTTATCTTTGTGCATATTAGAACTCCTTCAGACAAGCGTATGTGTAACGTATTGACACTATGAAAGAGTGTCTGTGCATTGTACTGTGCTTTTTATGCACACGGGGCTTGTTCGTATGCAATTTAAATGGCTATTTAGCCTAATGAGGTCCAGATGTGTTCTTTTTTTTTACGGAATTGTGCATTTCTGTTTACATTACATATACATTTGCGCACCTCCCGTAGACTTCTATGGGGACCTTTGGGGGACAAAATAAATCAAGTCCTTTTTTTTATGCTTGCATTACTCATTCGGAAAATGAAAACAAATCCATTGATATCAATGGGTTCCATTCTATGCGTATTGCGCATTAACAAGCTCAACTTGCGATCATAATTGGCGTCTTTAAAGCCATTCACACCGGGCACCGCAGCGTGCATGTAAAAAAAAAACACGCAGAAGAAATGCTCAGAATGGCAATTAAATGCCTAATTACGGCCGGCTGTCTTCTTTTCTCTCCATTGTATGCAGAGTAACTTCCTCCCCCTTACTTTTTTCCAGCTGCCATAGAAGTCTATGGGAGCTGTCTGCCTAATACGGACAAAGATAGGTCAAGACCTATCTTTTCACGCCCTTTATAAAAGATACGTCCGTGAAAGATAGGGCGGTCCAATATTTTCTCTCACTAATATTTTGCGCAAAAAATCTCACTTGTTTGTACAATGCCATTGAAAGCAAGGGCATCACTTGGTCGCGTTATACGCGCGACTTGTTAACATGCGGAAATGCCTCCGCAAATCCGTTCATGTGAAATTAGCCTTCAAAGGATTATCCAGGAACATAATATTCTGTTGAACCTTCATCAACTTGCAGTATTAACCCCTTTAGTGGCACGCCCGGAAAATCTCTGGGGCTTGCTGCACTGACCATGCAGTTAAACCACGGAAGATTTCCGTGGACAGCTCTAGTGCTGAAATGTGCAGAGCAGTGAGCTCTCATGTGAAATCTTCCAGAGTTTTAATTGCATTGTTGACTCATTTAAAAAAAACAGCCCTGTGAGGCAAGACATGTTAATAATAAACCTGCCACTGAAGGGGGTTAAAGCAACAATACATGCTCACACTTCTGCACTCCCCCACTGCTACAGTCACACTGGCTCTCTGATCCCAGCAGGTCTTCACTACAGGGAGCCGATGATGACGTCCCGACAAAAGGGCCATGTGACCACTGCAGCCAATCCCCGGCTCCCTTCAAGTCAGTGAATAGTTGCGGTGGTCACATGACCCAGTGTTGGGTCGTCATTACTCCCCTCCTGAAAGTGAAATTGGGCATGGGTTGGAAAGCCAGTATGATGCTGGCAACGAAGGAGCATGGAAGGGCGAGTATGTATTCTGTTCTTTACTACATCAGGCTGATGGAGGTCTTGCAGAATACTTCGTCCCCGGATAACCCCTTTAAGATTTCCAGGGCTGGATAGTACTCGTGTTTTCTGCTGCAGCCATTTGGCGTCCCACTAGGGTCTGATAAAGTGGAGGAATAAATAAGACACAATGAGACAGTCAAGATAGAGGACAGATCTATTTTCACAGATTTTGCACGGATTACTGTGAGCGATGAGGCCATGAAGATTGCCATAGTGGAAGAAGAATGGGCTCTGGATAACTATATTACTCCCCTGACTGAGCCCTGAAAAGACAGTAGGTCAGGAGAAAGAACCAGCTGAGCACACAAAACCAAGTGCCATCAGGGTCTTAAAGAGACATACACATTCACAAATCAAAAGCTATCGTGCAAAATTGTGTAGCGTAGATGCGTCGTGCATGCTTAAAGCAACAAGGGGCGAAATTTAGTAAGGCTGGTGGCATCGGCCGGTTGGAGAATATGGGACATAGGGTATCCGTAGAAATCCCTATCCAGGGGCAAACGAGATCTTCCCCACATTGTACGTGAGTAGAGCCGCTTCTTCCGGCGCTAAAATAACAGAAGGGAATTAATTTTAAGACTGACTAGCATAACAAACACAATAATTCTGACCGGGCGTATTTTTTATACGTGTAGAGCCGCTCTCACATTGGCGTAAGGTCGTTGCACATCGCACAACACGCGATGCAATAGTTCATTGATTTCTATTTGCCACTCACACCAGCGTTTTTTTCGTGCGCGCATTACTTGCACGCAAAAAAAGCCACAGCATGCTCTAGCTTGGCGTATATTACGCGCACGTACATGCCAAGATAGTATATGGGGATTGGCGGCACGTAGTAAGTACACATGTCATAGCGTAGTTTCTGCGTAACGGTGAGAGAGACACTCCCACGCGATATGCAAGCACACATGGTCATGTGAGTCCTGTCTAATTCATATAGTATAAACTCTGTAGGCGGCTTCACAAAAGCATATGCACCTAAAGCACTCACACCCTGCTGCCCAGTCTGTACAGACCATACAGGAAGGGAGTGTTACATAGGGTTTTGTTTTAAGAAATAAATGACGTATCCTCAGGATAGATCATCAGGAATTGATCAGTGGGGGTGATGGCACTGTCAACATTGCAGTGGAATGGGTTGGTACTGCAGGCACAGCTCCTATTGAATTCTATAGTTGCTATGCCTGCAGTACCAAACTGGGCCACTGCAATACGGACAGTGCTATCTGATTCTATTTAATTCCCATTCATTGCAGCTGCCATAAAACACTCACACCCTGCTGCACACTTTATACAGGCAATACAGGAAGGGAGTGTTTGTTTCCAATATGGCCGCCCGCAGGGAATTGTTTTAGGAAAAAATGAGAAATAACCACAACATTTAAAAAATAAACACTTAGCAAATACTCAGATATCTCTGACCTAATATAACCGGCAGGGGCGTAACTATAAGGGATGCAGTTGCACCCGGGCCCAGGAACCTTAGGGGGCCCATAAAACCTCTCTCTTTTCCATATAGGGAGCCCAGTACTATGAATAAAGCATTATAGTTGGGGGCCCTGTTACAGGTTTTGCATTGGGGCCCAGGAGCTTCAAGCTACACCTCTGCGTTAAGAGGT
This sequence comes from Eleutherodactylus coqui, assembly GCF_035609145.1. NCBI lineage: Eukaryota > Metazoa > Chordata > Amphibia > Anura > Eleutherodactylidae > Eleutherodactylus > Eleutherodactylus coqui. Next base: position 36,156,920 of record NC_089839.1, read on the forward strand.
TAAGAGAAGTTGGGGGGCCCCAAGATACAATTTTGCACCCAGGCCCATGAGCCTTTAGCTACGCCTCTGATTACCGGCCTTTTCATTCTACAACACTTTGTATCCTGTCAATGGACTTTGAGACTTGTCATAAAACAACACAAAGTCCAAGTCTTCTGACTGCCCTTAGGATATTTGCGGGGCTTTGAAATTCCTGATAGCCCTACAGGTTATTGTTGTGAGACTATGTAACATGTTATTTAAAGTGGCTTCAAGGGGACTTCACTGAAGTTGTAAGCATAAAAGAAGTTGAGGCATTTATGTTGGGTCATTCTCATTTTTGTACTGCACTATATATCACAGAAATACCTCAACGCATCTCCTCAGGGGCAAAATAACACAATTCCCACTGCTCAATACTAAACACTACATATGCCGAAAGGACGCTCTTTTGGCATAACGCCGGCTTCACGTGGCCGAGAATCTCGTGCGAGTTTGGTCGTGTCGCTCATTGTACATGTGACCACTCGGCCAACAACTGCCTTCAGTGGTGATACCGCTATGATGAGCATGTGACCACTGAAGCCAGTGATTGGCTGAGCAGTCATGAGTGCAGTGAGCAGCACATGACCACTGCAGTAGCTTTCTAGATGGGAGTAAATGGCACCGTGGCATCTGGAACATCTAAGTATTCAGTACTGCTTATATATATATATTTTTATTTCACCCCATTTCCTGCCCAGAAATTTTATTTATACACACTAAGGCCCCCTGTCCACGGGCGATGCGAAGTCCCGTGGCAGAGATCTGCCACCCAGGAGCCGACGACGAATCTCCGCCAGTCAGCCCTATCTGATAGATAGGCTGGCCGCGGAGTATCGGGGCAATTCGCAGCATGCTGCGAATTGCCCGCCGCGAGCGGAGAATCGCAATGATTCTCTGCTCATGGACAGGTGCCGGTGCTATGGTACTTTTGGGAGGTTGTACAGTGATGAAGTCGAAATAAACTGCTTTACTGGTGAGGACCTGGGGAATGGTACTCACGATTACACACCACCAAAATTTGAACATCTGGATCTTGGCTGTTGGTCTATCTACTCTCGATGGTGGTCTTTCTCTCGGTGATGGCTCAATGTTTTCCTTGGGTGATTGGTAGACCTCCATATGGCACTTGCATTGCAATAGTTGGGTAGCACCATTCTAGGAATATGAGTTGCAATGTTCTCTGGTGAATGAAAACACAACTCTCCAGCAGCACTGGGGCAGCTCACACCTCACAAGGCTCTCTGTAAAATCTCTGGCATTACCACCTAAACCAGGAACTGTACCTAACTTTATACTTAGCCAATCATCAGGCAGCTTGAGTCCCGTTAGCCCACAGCAGCGAAGTTACAGTAAGAAAAAAAGTTATGTGACCTCTCTGTAAGTTCTAGCAGGAACCTATATAAAGTACAGCAATAATATACATCAATATGTATATGCATGTGTACTTAACCACCAAGGGCTTATTCACACGAGCATATATCGGCCGCCGATTTCACGGCCGCACGATATACGCTACCATCTGATGCATTGGATTCAAATGCATCAGATCACGCATGCGTTTTCCCGTGGCGTAAAATCACCCAGCTGGCCAATACAGCACCTGGTGCTTTTACACCGGGCAGGAAAGATAGCCAGGGCCTGGAACTATCTTCCCGGCTGGAATACATCGGCTGCTGCATAGACTCCTATGGGAGGCTATGACAGCAGCCGCAGAAGGGAGGTAGTTTAGCAGTGTGAGTGCTAAACTCCCTCCTCCTTCTCTCCTCCCCTCTGGCTGTTTGCAATGGGAGGGGGCCCCCTCCTATTGCAAACAGCCAGAGGGTAGAAGAGAGGCCGAAAGCCGACGAGGGAAGGGGGAGACAGCTTAGTAGAGCTAAACTGTCTCACCCTGCCCAACAGCATGGCGGCCTTGGCATATATGCGCTGGGCCAGTGCCATCTGAACGGGGGTGCAGCAATGCTAGATTTGTGCGCCCGTTCGCATGTTTTTACTGCTCTCCGGTGGGCCAGCGTAAAAACGCCTTTGGCCATGCAAAAGTGCCCTTACACATATTTAACTATCTCCATATTGTAATGACCTGTACTATAAAGGCTAATCAAAACAAACAAAAAAAAAAAACATTTTCAATTTTTTTTTTTTATGCATTTTGCCGTTCTATAAAAAAAATTCAAACCATAATGTACCCAAAATAATGCATCAAACATGAGGTTTTTTTAAATCGCTACCTAGCTTTGAAAATAGAAAGCGGCGGCTGATGAAATGAGGCAAAATCATTAAAAAAAAAAATTTCTTAAAAAAAATCCTTTTTTCTCTAAAATAAAAAATCCCCAGACACCTGAATAGCATCAATAATCCGGATTCTTATATCTAAGGGATGGATCCTAAGATGACACATAATCCTACAAATATACAGATACTGTTAGCCCTGCAAATAAAGGGGAGGCGAGCGGGCGGTCATCTGACAGGTTAAAGGGATAATTCAATTTCCGTCCTCAGTAAATCATTGGGCTAACCTCGTCCCATTGTATTATGATTCAATTTCATTCTATCTGGTCAGCTCGGCCGATGGAGGAATAATGCCTTCCCATTCCCCTTCGCCAGCTGAGCTACACTGAAATCTCAATCTACAGGGAATAAAGATGAATATGGTAATTTGTCAGGATCCCAAGATTTTCTTTTCACTCCCCACCAAGTAGTAAAAAATCTCCTTTTATATTTTTACCCCAGAAATTGCTTGCGCACACAAAGCCGTACCCTCCAGTCTGTGTTTTGATCCTTATTGTGTTCCGCACATGAAAACAGCTGAATTAGTCACGGATGTAAAAGATTTATTGAGGAGTATGAGGATGCGCGCACATGTGAATAAAAATGAGCCAGCCGGGTAAATGAGATTGGACGGACGAATGTGTCTCTTCACATACGTGGAGGTATTTCATCCTTGTAAATCTGCAAACGCAGGGATTGGAACCCGCAATAATATCCCGCGTCCTGATAACAAAGGACTGATGTATGGGAGAGCATATTGAGATATACAGCGAGGGGAATATTTATAGATCCGTGCATTAGAGGAAGCAGAAATCGTATGAAGACTTCAGAGTATTTCCAAAATTCTGCTGAGAGACGAACAATAGACTTATTGGACAACATGAAGAGGAAAATTAATTAGTTCTTACTATATGTATAGAGCATTAAAAAGTGTGGCATTTTTCTTGATCTGTCTCATATCTATCTATCTGCCTCATAGCTATCTATCTATTTATTTCATACCTATCTCTCTGTCTCCCATATCTATCATATCTATCTTGCTATCTAATTCATATCTATCTATCTCGTATCTATCTCATATCTATTTATCTCTCTATCTATCTCATATCTATATATCTCATATCTCTCTCTCTCATATCTATCTCTCTCTCTCATATCTCTCTCATCTCTCTCTTATCTATCTATCTCACATCTATCTATCTATCTCTCATATCTACATATCTATTTATCTCATATCTCTCTCATATCTACCTATCTATCTATCTATCTCACATCTATCTATCTCTCATATCTACATATCTATTTATCTCATATCTATCTCATATCTCTCTCTCATATCTACCTATCTATCTAATATCTATCTATCTATCTATCTCATATCTATCTATCTCTCTCATATCCATCTACCTACATATCTATCGCATATCTATCTATCTCATATCTATCTATCTATCTCTCTCTCTCTCATATCTATCTATCTCATATCTATATATCTCATATCTATTTATCTCTCTATCTCATATCTATATATCTCGTATCTATATCTCTCTCTCATATCTCTCTCTCTCTCATATTTCTCTCTTATCTATCTCTCTCTCTCGTATCGCTCTATCTCTCATATCTACATATCTATCTACCTATCTATCTATCTATCTACCTATCTATCTATCGATGTATCTCATATCTATCTATCTAATATTTATCTATCTAATATCTCTATCTAATATCTTTCTACCTCATATCTATCTATCTACCTATCTATCTAATATCTATCTATCTATCCATCTAACGCATTCTGTAATCTACTGTTTTAACCGTTACGTTCACCATGCTTATAAGGTATTAATAGCCAAACATTTACCAACGGTGTCCTTTTAGCATTCAGTTAGTCAGTATACTGCTGTCTTATCCAAAATTTGCAATCAAATTTATTCGACCTCTGTTGCAAATTAGGTTTATTTACCAAATTTACAAACTTTAAGCGGTTTGCCAAAAAAGACAAGTATACAAGACTAATTTAAGTAGCTCCACACAGCTAATATACTGTAACAAGTGATTTCACTTGTTACACAAATTATGCCACTTTTAATGACTACTGCAGTCTCGGAATTATTCAACCCCCTGAATAGAATCCCTCATAATAGCACACATTTGCAAATCAGATGTTGTCTCAAGCACACCTGATGCAACTAATCAAGGGCATCAAATACTTAGACTGGCTAGAGCTTTTTTGACCGAGAGGTTTGATTGCATGTTAGAAACATGGCTAAGTCAAGAGAATGGTCCAAAAAGTTAAGAGAAGAGATCATTGCCTTGCACAAACAAGGAAAAGGATACAAAAAGTGCACCGAATGTTCCTAGAGATACAGATGGAAGCAGGGGCGTAACTATAGGGAATGCAGAGGATGCAGTTGCACTCGGGCCCAATATAGGGAGCACAGTAATTACAATAAAGCATTATAGTTGGGGACCCTGTTGCAGATTTTGCATTGGGGCCCATGAGCTTCAAGTTACGCTTCTGGATGGAATCATAGTTTGCTAATTCGTGGCAGAAAGAGTAAGTCATCACCGTCTGCCACCAGATTCCTGAGGAGGCAGGGGGTCAAAAACCCTCGAGTGACTACAAAAGACGTCCAAAAAAAATTAGTGGCAGCAGGCAGTGAGGTTTCTGCTTGCACAGTAAAGCACATACTAAATGCTGATGGTCTTCTTGCTTGAACTTCAAGACATACACTTCAATTGACCTAAAAAGCACAAGAAAAGTCAGCTCCAATATGCTGAAAAGCATATAAATAATTCACTTTTGGGATTCTCTTCTGGAGCAAAGAAACAAAACTGGAACTTTCGGGCTTATGGATCAGTGGTATGTCTGGAGGAGGAAGAATGACACATATGCTGACAGAACCCCTTCCTTCATTGAAGCATGGCGGTGGCTTGTTGATGCTCTGGGGTTGCTTTGCTTCTTCTGGCATTGAAAATCTGCAGCATGTGGAGGGAAAGATGGATTCAATCAAGTATCGAGAACTCTTATGAGAAAACGTCATACCTTCTGTGAGGAAGCTGAGGCGTCATTGGACCTTCCAACAAGACAATTATCTCAAGAATACCTCAGTCCACCAAGGCTTGGATTCAGAAGAAGTCTTGAAAAATTCTAGAGTGGTTGTCACAGTCACCTGACTTCAACACCTTGGAAAATCTTTTGGATGTGAATAAGGCAGTTGGATCACGTGAATTCAAGAATAGAATTAGGCCATTGCCCATGATGAATGGGCTAAGATTCCTCAGATACAGTGTAAGAAGTTGATGTCTTGCTTTGCATCATGTTTGCAGCAGGTCACAAGAGCACAAGGTGCTCTGTTAAGTACTAAAGACAGTTTTCATGAAGGGGTTGTACCAGAATAAAACAATATCCCACAGGACAGGGGATAACTGGATGATTGGTGGGGGTCTCATGTTCAGCTAGCACTTTATTGAGTGATGTCACTGCTGAAGGAGAATCAACCCCCCCTTCCCCGAAAAGACAGGGGAGCGCAACATGGGAGTTTGATTCTCGAGATCAGTGGGGGTCTCATGTTCAGATAGCACTCTATTGAGTGATGTCACTGCTGAAGGAGAATCAACCCCCCCCCCCCCTCCTTCCCCGAAAAGACAGGGGAGTGGGACATGGGAGTCTGGTTTTCGAAATCGATGGGGGTCTCATGTTCAGCTAGCACTTTATTCAGTGATGTCACTGCTGAAGGAGAATCAACCCCACCCCACTTCCCCGAAAATACAGGGGAGCAGGACATGGGAGTCTGGTTCTCAAGATCGGTGGGGGTCTCATGTTCAGCTAGCACTTTATTCAGTGATGTCACTGCTGAAGGGGAATCAGCCCCCCACCCCACCCTGCAGTTCAGGGAAACAGGACATGGGAGTCTGATTCTTGAGATCGGTGGGGGTCTTAAAGGTGAGACACCTACCGGTCAGCAAGTTATCCCCTATCTTGTGGATAAGAAGATAGCTTGTTATTCTGGTGCAATCCCTTTAAGGGGTAGAATAATTCTGAGCCTGCAGTAGTGATAAAAAGTGACAATTTGTGTTGAATTTGGAGAGACCGCTTGCTATATTAGTTGTACTGAGCTATTTACATTGTTCTTGTTTGATTGGGTTTTCTTTGCAAACAGCTGATAGTTTGTAAATTTTGCAAATAAACCTGATTTGCAATGGGGATTTTTGATTGCAACTGTATATTGTTACAGGCAGGTAATACAAATGTATAGTCATAGAGGTACATACATCTGACCATATATTTGAAATGGTCCCATCAAGCATAATGTCTGATTGTGGTTAGACTCGGCCTAATCTGTTAGTCTAAAATCAATTTCTAAAAAGAAAATACATTTAGAAGCAAGAAGTAAAGGACAGCTGGAATGTGACTACAGCATCAGACTACACTGGGTTTGTTTGTAGTCTGTAACCATGGAAATAAGTTTGCACAGGAGCTGTAAACACAAAACGGTAGACTATTTCTAATCATTAGTATTTGCAAAGTTCGATGATTCGGCACAATCTCCACATTCTAAGTTTTCAAATGGTCGTCAGACGCTTCAGTCCATGTGTTCTGGTTCATTGCAGTAAACTTCCTACTCTCTCCAAAGGATAAATACACAAAAATTAACAAGATTGGAAATAGGGGCAATATGCATATAAAGCAACTCAAGATTATTAACCCATAATCAAGAACATTAATAATTGGATAGATACTTGTTGGAGTTGGGAAGGAATTTTTCCCTTAAATGGGGTAAATTGGCTTCTAACTCATTGTTTTTATTTTCCTTCCTCTGGATCAACATGGGGGAGAGGTGGAGGGGGAATAAAGAGTACTGGATGGACATAGGTCGTGTTTTCAACCTTACATAGTATGTTACTCTAAATATACCATAGAGACACAAAAAAGAAGTACAATTCTATCTAAAATGCGTAATTTCATTAGATGTTTATGTCAACCTTTCTATGACTAATCACAGTTTAGTACAAAGTACTACATACCCATGGGCCCAAATATCAAAACCCAGACTCTTATATAAATACAGTATAATACAATCCACTTATCAAAATATTACATAGCCATGAACACAAATATTGCAACCCCACCAAGTGCATCACTTGTCTTCTTCAGGGAGTATACCTTCTGCTATGAGAATCCTCCTTATATACCACGCCCCCACCACCACCACCACCACCACATGACTTAATCAATGACGTTCAATGATGGTGCCAGTCATAATATGGCATATGCACAGAGACCACGGTGATGTCATTACAACATTCACTTTGCGACACTGCCAGCGACACATGAATCTGGCGCATGTGCAAACGGCAGTCGCATTGGGCTAATAGAAAAGAAAACCATTTGCTGAAAATCAGTCAATTAATTTGCCAAAAGATGAAAATGCTGAAGAGGATCCTCCCTGTATTAGTTTTGGAATACAGCAAGTATTTGAAAATATTTTTTAAAACCCCTTTAAATGCTAATCGCTATCATCTCGACTAAGGACACTTCTATTGGGCATGGTCAGCACACATTTCCCCTCTGTATGTGGGCAGATCAACTCTAAGGGGACAACCCATTGTTCATCCCAGAGCTCTTATTGGTTGGCTGCATATTTGAAAAATTCTAAAAGAAATTCTAGCTAACCAGCAACCTTGATACCAAAAGGACAAAGCACGGATGCGTTCGACCAACCGCATGTAGACCAGTAGCACCACGGGGAAGATCCAGCTCAACCAATGGTAGAACAAAACTGTCGTGACTTGCCGGTTGCGACAGCATCATGGCATGATGGCCACAATGCAGGACATTGGTTAATACACGTTGTGCGGGGGCTGCTATCTACTTGGATGCTGCATACTGGTATGCTACCTGAGAGTCATACCTGTGAGGGAGAGTTTGGGGTGTGGTTCCTTATCTGTGCTACCTATCAGCAGGTGTGGAGGCCTTTATATTCCTACCCCTCCCTTTCTTTCTTGCTGTTTATTTCAGTTCACTTGGAAGTGTATTTGGAGCAGGTTGGAACCTCTATCCTGGGTCAAAGCTTTCCACATTCAGTTAAGTGCTGGTTTTCTTTCCTTTTGCTTTTGTTAGTGTTAATGTTAACACAGTTTCTTTGTGGTGTTTAGTGCATCTCTCCAGGTGCCTTATCAGGGATAGTTAGATCTTAGGTGAAGACCGTGGGGCCATCCTTACCAGGACGCCTACCCTGCGTTTAGGCAGGGATTTCCAATCCCCCTGATTTGTAAGGGACAGGTTTCCCCATCTAATTTTGCATGGAGTGGTGTAGTTTCAGCATAGTATTGTGTGTGCTTTTTACGTTTCAGTGTGAACGCCACCCTGCATCCGTGCTGGGCGTGGTGCTCTTGTCCAGCACGTACGTGACAAAAACATGTAAAAAGTATCTTTTACTTCAAAAATATTAAAAATGTAGGGCATTGACTACAATATATCAAAAGGTAGGTCAGTTTTGTTAGTGCCTTGCCAATGTAAACAGCACTCCTGCACTCCTTTTAGATGGCACAATTGTCATCTGCACGAGCGAACGTGCTAGTGACATCATCAGAAGTGAATAGAAGCCGTTGATTTCAATTAGTTTGTTCACATATGTGTATTGTGAGTGTATGTTTCAGCCATGCAAAAAAGGATAGAACATGCTCTATTCTCCTGAGTATTTGCGCAACAAAGGTCCCCATAGAAGTTAATAGTAGGGTGCGCAAATACTTGAGCAATACACAAGCAGATGCATTAAACACTGCGTAATAACACTGAAAAAAGACCGCATCTGGAACCCCCCATAAACGATGATAATATATGACGATACACACGCAAATAAAGGCAATTGTGCTTACCTCCGTGTGAAATCAGCCTTAGGGATCACCTGATTACAAAATATCACGCTTTAATGGTAACACTGAAACATATGACATCTGACCACATGTATGCAGATGTTATGCATGCGCAATATATAGGTTATGCGTACCGGAAGCATAAATGCGAATACGTTACATAATGAGGTGTTTAGTGACACAGTCAAGCTAATGTGTTAAATAATAACATCAGTTTTTACTTACCCCATGAAGTAATAAGTAAATAAAATAAATCGAGTTATTTGTATAGTGCCAACTTATTCCGCAGCGCTTTCAGGTAATTATTATTTATTACCCCCCCACCAAGCTGGGTTCTCATTTTACTGACCTCGGAGGGATGGAAGGCTGAGTCAACCTTGTGCCGGCTACTTGAATCAAGCGGGGATTGAACTTGCAACCTTCATGTCGTTGGTGAGAGCTTACACTCTGCGCCATACGAGCTCTCCCATGGGTTATGTTTTTGCAATACAAGGTACTTTTTACATTTTTTGTTTTACCATTGGTTGAGCTGGATTTTCCCCTTGGTGCTGCTTGGGAAGATGTGCAGCCGACCAGCGAGCATTCTTATGCTCACCTAGACAAGATAAGACAAATCAGCTGACGAACAAGTGTTTGCTCGTTCATTGGTGGATCGTTAAGCTTTTAAGTCATCTGGCCATATAAAAACCCCTTCAGCTACTATGGTTTAGGTTCTTTGGGAATTCCTCTCAGCTCACCCATAGAGTCAGCTGTGATGCATCGATAGATCTTCATGATGTATTCCACATCAAGAGGAGGCAGTAAGTACCAACAGGCATATGAGACGGAGTGGTTTTATGTTGTACCTCTTCCCATCTCTCATTCTTCCCCCGGCATTTCTCAGTAAGATGAAGACAAAGTTGTATTGCAATAGGCCAAAATCATATAACAGATCCAGAGATGAATATATCGTAGGTGCAACTTGTATAGCCGCACAAGGACCACCATAAGAACCTTCTACTAGACTGCATGAAAGGGGTTGCATTAATGATTCCTATGGCTCATAGCTTAATAACATAAAGTAGTATGTATGGCTGAAAAATTACATACATACAACCAGTTCAGCCTATCATCCTTCAATGTTGATCCAGAGGAAGGCAACCCCTCCCCTCATCCATAAGGTAGAAGCCAATCTTTCTTACTTTGAGGAAAAAATTCCTTCCCAACCCCAAATCTGGTAATCGGAATAATCCCCGGATCATCGACCCTCCTGAAGTAATTAGTGACTATATCATATAACATTATTACACTCCAGAAAGACATCCAGACCATACTGTCATCACCACGTCCTCAGGCAGAGAGCTCCATAGTCGCACTGCTCTAACAGTAAAGAACCCCCTTCTATGTCGGTGTAGAAACCTTCTTTCCTCTGGATGTAGAGGGCGCCCCCTTGTTACTGTCACAGTCCTGGGTATAAACAGATGATGGGAGAGATCTCTGTATCGCCCCCTGATATATTTATACAAAGTTTTTAGAGCACCCCCTTGTTACAGTCTTGGGTATAAATAGATGGTGGGAGAGATCTCTGTATTGTCCTCTGATATAGTTATACATATTTATTAGGTTGTCCCTTAGCCGTCTTTTTTCTAGATGAAATAACCCGAATTTTGATAATCTCTCTGGGTATTGTAGTCCGCCCATTCAATTTATTACTTTAGTTGCCCACCTTTGTAGCCGCTCAAGCTCTGATATTTCCTTTTTGAGTATCGGTGCCCAAAACTGTCCACAATATTCCATGTGTGGTCTACCCAGTGACTTGTAGAGAGGAAGAACAATGTTCCTGTCATGCGCCCTATGACCTCTTTTGATGTACCCCATGATCCTATATGCCTTGGCAGCAGCTGCCTGACACTGGTTGCTCCAGTTAAACTTACAGTTAACTAAAACCCCCAAGTCCTTTCCCATGTCAGCGTTTCCCAGTGGTTTCCCATTTAGTGTGTAATGGTGACATGTATTTCCTCTGCCCATGTGCAGAACCTTACATTTATCAGTGTTTAACTTCATTTGCCACTTTTCTGTCCCAATTTATCCAGATCCTCTTGCATCTGCCTTGCGTCCTCTCTTGTATTAATTACTTTACACAGTTTTGTATCATCTACAAATATTGATATTTTACTGTACAATCCTACCAGGTCATTAATAAATATATCACAAAGAATAGGGCCCAAAACTGACCCCTGTGGTTCCCCACTAGTAACGATGACCCGATCAGGGTAGGTACCCTGTTTCCCTGAAAATAAGACATACCCTGAAAATAAGACATAGCATGATTTTCCAGAATTTTTGAGGATGCAAAATGATTTTTCAGGCTTTTTGAGGATGCTTGAAATATAAGCCCTACTCCAAAATTAAGCCCTGCTAACAGTTAATTTAAAAAGCCAATTTAAATAGTGTCCAGGCAGCTATACATGTAAAAAAGTTGAACAAAAATTAATATAAGACACTGTCTTATTTTCGGGGAAACACGGTACTTATAACCCCCCTCTGCTTTCTATCACTGCCCAGTTACTTACCCACTTACACACATTCTCCCCAGACCAAGCATTCTCATTTTATGTACCAACCTTCTATGTGGCACAGTATTAAACACTTTGCAAAATTCTACATACACAAGATCCAATGACTCTCCCCGATCCGGTCTAGAACTTACTTCCTCACAGAAGTGGTTTGAGTTGATTTGACAGGAGCGACCTCTCATAAACCCATGCTGATACAGAGTTATACAGCTAATTTAATTGAGATTCTCCAGGATAGTGTATACAAGAAACCCAACTACTGTTGAGCTGTAGAAGACATTGGCACGCCAGTGAAAAATCTGCTATGGAACCGAGAGAGGAACCCTACGATGAGCCTCAGTCGGGCGCCGATGGACCTACATTAACAGGTTGAAACAAACACCTAAAGATCAATCACCACGTAAATAACGGACCGTTGAATATATTAGCGCGGTATCTTCATACAAATCAAAACGGTAATATCAGGTCATATACCGGAGTCCTGAGTACGTGATGTGATATTAATGGACCTACATACTGTACCCCTGTGAAGTTCGGTCACCTCATTGGGTTGGTAGAATCAGAGGACGGTCAGGCAGAAGACAAGCCTGCAGTGCTACCATTCTTTTTGCAATTATTCAAAGGCAAGATCACTTACCACAAGGCACCTCCTGGCTCCGACAATGAGCTCGTTAGTATGCTAACTCAATGCCGTTTATCCACTTAGCTGCAAACACATCCTCGCAGGACACAAGAGAGCGGTTGTAAGGAGCGACCTGTTCTATCCTGCTTTACACAGACAGCACAGTGAGTTTAATGGGAAAGGTGCAATGCTTCATTTCCCCTGTGGGGGCACTACAGGGAAATTGAATACTTAAGGCCCTTTTACATGGAACGATTACTGTTCAAAAAAAAATTGGTGTATCTCACTGTACTGTTTGTGCATGCAGCGCATATTCATTTACACCCGGCAGATGAACGAGCCTCGATTTAAATGACTATTTAGCCTAACGAGTTTCAGATGTGTGTTTTTTTTTCACGGAATTGCGCAATTTTTTTTTACATCCCATTGCACGTGCATTCACGCACCTCCCGTAGAGTTCTATAGGGACCTTTGGTGCACAAATGTGCAGAAAGACAGAGCATGTTCTATTTCTTAGCGGGTGCGCTAAAAGGGAAGTGAGAATGGACCCATTGAAATCACTGGGTTCTATTCTCCGAGTATTGCGGAGTACGCCGTGTGAAGCCGCCCGTATTACAAGGTTCCTGCAGAAATATCAGCTAATCACCGGAGGTCCAGCAGTTGGACACTTTGTGCTCATTTTATTGTCCAGGGACTTTTTAACAAGTACGGTGCCACAACTCGCTGGCCTTGATTGAGGATCGAGACCAGTGGGACGTCACCGGCCCACTTGATCGTCACGCGGGAACATGCTCACTGTCATTTGGACGCCGACAGGGACACTTCTGTCATTTTATGGAGGGATTGATTGCCTGGGAGGTGGACATCCCAGTTAGCCAATCAGTATTAGTTTGTGTATATTTATTCCGGCTGCTCTTCACAGACACCAATTATACTCTTATGGACTTTTACATGGGATGATTATTGTTCAGAATGGTTCAAATTCCCACGCACCTGCATGAATCTGATAGATAATCGTCCCATGTAAACTTTATCATCTTCATTTGCATGTAAAAGGGCCTTCAGGAGCTGTTTGCAGAACCCAGCCTGTGATTAATCACATGTCCAGCTCTACACACAGCTGCATTGTTCTCCTTGTGGCTGACAGCAGATTACAATGTTATCTGCTGGCTCCCATGGAGATAACAGTGTGCTGTCTAGTGATGTAGGGTCAGAACGTCATCTTGGTTCCCCCCCATCATTTTCATACATGTATTGTCTTATGTGGATCTTCTGTGCAAAGCTGGCATGTCATTTTCTGTATGTATATTGCACAGCTGCGGCGTCTGGAGGGTTAACTCCCCTAAAATCATTGCCTGTCAGCTCTGCTACTGAATGTATCCTTTCTACTGTGTCATGTGGTACAAGTGAGGTTATAAAAGTGAGTGTCTGAGAGCGGGAAAGGTGATTGATGATCTTCCATCTCACCATGCTGTTGGAGGACCCATAGTGATGCAGGGAAGCACCTTTAGCTTCCTTGTATCTAAAATGAAGAAGAACGAGATCTTCCCTCTTCCCCGATCCGCTGGAGAAACTGCAGGGGCGCAGGGAGACATCTCTGGTTTCCTTGTGTCTAATATGGAGGAAAAGGAGAGACATCCCTACCGCATGTGAAACGTATGGGAGAACAGGTGAGTTATTAGTGAGTAATCCCCAAACAATTCTGTATATAGGGACCCTCCATACCAGGTACCCATTTAGACTACAGGCATTTTTCCTGTGTGGCCGTCCGCCGTTAGGATCACCCCACAGAGGTACGTAATTGTGACAGCCACGCGGATGATGTGCGGGGTGCATCTAGGCTACGCCATATTTCAGAGTAATTGTGTCTGCCAGAGTGAATGTGGAGTGATCCCTACCCTTTACCCCCTCCCAAATTCCAGGACAGGTGACATATAGATACCGTGGACTATAGGGCAGTATTGTTCCTGTGTTTCTTCCCAACTTCTGAGCCCTAGCCTGTAATTGATGCAAGTGAATTGTACCTGTAACTACCTGTTTATTCAAGTTTTACACAAATCTCCATGTTATTACTCTTAGATTAACGGTGTGTGGGAACGGTGGCACCACGATGTGATATCTACTACCCCCTCATCCCCTTATTGGCACTCCCAGCCAAAAGAGTGTCGAAGCTTGGCTGCAATTTACACTGGCCTTGGTTGCGTGTCATCTCTCCAGGACGAGAGCATGGCAAGTGCCACCGTGCCACGTCAGCGCTTCATCCTCCCAGCTCTTCACATTAGCCAGGTGCCCAGGGTCACCCCTCTGGGGTGTGGCAGTGAGAGATACTTTATCTCTCACTAGCTGAGCGATGGATTTTAATTTCACCTTAAAATCATCATTCAAGTGAAATGTGAACGATGCCCGTGTTTACATATAACGATTATCGCTCATTTTCGGTCGTTTGAACACATTTTGAGCCATAATCGTTACATGTAAATGGGCCTTTATTCCCTATACCCTTGTGGTTTATTATTCATCTTGTGTCATCTACCTTCGCTACTTTTGCCTGTTACCATCTTGGAAAATTCAGGGCTGCCTGCCTGCCTGACGTTCGGGGTTGCCCTCATCAGGGAAGTGCTCCATTAGTAGATAGCATGTTCCTGCATCTTACAATTTAAGCTTAGATTATCTTTTTTCCCTGTTTTGTGTTTCCTTTCTACATTTTTTGAGTATCCCACGATTATATTGTGTGTATATTTGTCCTTTTAGGATGCAAGAAATACGTCCGAGTCGAACATAACATGCAGTTTGTCTATTGTGGAGAAGCCATTTAACATCAGTTATCTGTAAAAGCATAAATAACTGCAGTAAATGTTACTAATAAGTAAAATAATTTGTCCCCTTTAAAACCTTCACAGTAATTTTTTTCAATTAGTGTCACATCACTCCTCAGCTCTCCACATTGAGCCTTAAATTACAAGGAAGTATTATTAACTGTTACATAAAGCAACTATTATTTTTTAGGTTCCTACTTTTGCCATCATTTTTGTGGTTAAAGGGGCTTTGTTACTAAAACTGTCTAATAGTTAGAAACTCATGTAGTGGTCCAGAACACCTATTCCTGGCCCCTCCATAAATGTCATACATGTCAAGTCTTTTGTGTAGATGCGCTGTGCAAATTGTCTAATCTCCTGTTATGTGTATTACACAGCTGCAGCAAGTGAGAGGTTAATGTCTGCAAGAGACTGGGAGATGTCTGTAAATGTATCAATTTATGACCTGTCATGTGGTATGCTAGATTCTATAAGTCTGAGTGATTTGGCTGTGGTAGGGGAATCCATCAGAAGGTTCTTTCAGTGGTCTTCTGTTCTTCTGGGTTCCTGAGAGAAAGTGCCAGCCATATGGGGGTACTTTCAACCCTCATGTGGTGAAGAATGGAAGAGGAGGAAGGGTTTCCTCAAGTCTCAATGCGAGGAGCCATTAGAGAGTAAGGAGAAAGAGAGAGAGCGTGAGGAGTAAGTCCAAGACCACCATGTAGAGGTACTTTTACAAGTGAGTGTCTGGAGAATCTGCCCCTTCCAGGAGTGGCACTTTACAGATAATGAAGACTGTAGGGACAGTATCATCCTGAGTATACTCTCTGAGAAAGTGTCCCCTTCCAAGAGCGGTAGCATATAGATAATGAGGACTGTAGGACTGACATCATCTTGAGTTCTTCCCTGACCTCCTTTCTTCTGTCATACCTGCACCAGTATGACCTTGAATGGTAAAGTGTTAAAGTTTTACAGTAAAATTTTACCAGGCCTTGACTGTTCCCAGGGACTGAGGTACTTCAACCTTAGATTGTGTGTGGACTTCCTTGGTATTATTGTATCTTGTCACCACTGGAAGTATGGGTGGTGACAAGATACAGCCTGCTTTACAGGGGGGTGATGCCCCCTGTTTCTGATAGGCTGTAATTTGTGTGGCTCACAGCAGGTCCTGGAACTCACTGTGGTCTTCTGGATTTCAGTATACAACGTGTGCTGCAGGACCCACTGTGAGTGTACATGGCGGCGGCCTCCCCCCATCACCGCGGCAGTGGCTGTGTCCTCCCCTTAGCATGGCTGCTATCAGTCTCTTCCCACCACTGTGGCTGTGGGCTTCCCTTACTGGGCGTCACTGTCGGCGGCACCGGGCTCCCTGCAGTAGGCCACCAATGACTGGCCGCTGTTTGTATCGCCGGCGGCAGTTTCCTTGGCTCCCCGGTGTCACTGTCCCTGCCGGCATGGCCGGCAGCGGCCCCCCTGCAGCAGCGCTGCAATGAATGTGTGCTGTGACTATCTTTCAAGATGCTCCGCGCAGCTCCCTTGTAGGAGCTGGTGGAGAAGTGGAGAGGCATTGGTCTACTCATGTTAGGAGTGAAGAGCGCCCGTGTGGACGAATGATGCATTTGCGGCCAGCACTGTAAGTCAACCCACTTCAAAAAACAGCGTGTTCTTGCCTCGAACAGTTCTGTGATGTTAGCCTTGGCTGGAGGGTTAGGGATGTTTTGGGGTTAGGCTTATATGATTTCATATTTTACATTAAAGCCTTGTCAGCGACACTAATCCCTAACTGTCCTGCCAAGGCAAAAATCACTACACACTGTACTGCTAGTATCTTGGAGAAGTCACCAATCAGGAGCTAGGGGTGTGACAGGGGCATTCCTGCATCCAAGCCCTGCCAAACCCCTAACTTCCTGGTGGTGACAAGATACAATAATACTGACTCTCTTTATTACTGCCGAGGTTCATGCTGGTGGGTAATGGAACGGTGGTGTCACTTGACAACCTGTATTCCTGTTATATGTATATTGGCAATCCCTCCCCTAGGGGTGTCCGGAAGAGGCCAGGCGATGCTCTGGCCGAGGCTGTGTGTGTCCCTCTGGGAGGGAGCCTGGTAAGTGCCACCGTGACAAGTGACCACTTTATCCTCCCAGCTCTCCAGTGTTTGCCCCGTGTCCGGAGTCCCCCGTCCAGGCCGCTGCACTTAGACCAGAGCAGTCCTAAAATATACATCACTGAATTTCTCCTATTTGTCCATTTACTAGTTTGCTTTTTACAGTAGCTGCTAAGTGGTGTCAAAATACTCGCAAAGGGTGCAAATAAAAGCTACTCAACTATGTAGAATGTGCTGAAGAGAAGGTAACACTAAATAAAGTGTGTCATTAAAGGGGTGTTTATTATACAACTGTTCAGTAAAGCCTCCGTTTCTCATCGCCGCGCCATCCTGAACCAGTGTCACACCACCACCCGCGATCGGTTACATTTGCACAAAAGTTCACGGAAGGAATGACATGACCAAGAGGAAAATGCCATTCACATACTGTAGACATAGACTCTACTGCACACGCCAAACATGTCGAAGCCAGACCGCCTCCTCATCGTACATGGCCGCTGGCCCGCAGCAACCTAGCAGGCACTCCACTCACCCAGCCTGCAGCAGCGGCACGGCGGCAGTAGTGCAGAGTCTGTGACCAGTGACCTTATTTCCAAGGCATCTCCATACGCCGTCCTGTACACAATGCAGGTGTCAAGGACAGAGGTCAGTGGCCACAGATGCCGTTATGGGGGACACTTTTACTATTACAGCCACTATGAGGCTCACTATTACTACTGCAGCCACTATGAATGGACATTATTACTACTGTGGCCACTTTCTGGGGTACACTATTACTACTGTGGGGTCACTATTACTACTGTGGCCACTATGAATGGACATTATTACTACTGTGGCCACTTTCTGGGGTACACTATTACTACTGTGGCTACTGTGGGGTCATTATTATGACTGGGGCCATTATGGGGGACAATATTACTGCTACAGCCACTATGGAGATCTCTATTCCTACTGCAGCCACTAAGGGGGACACTAATACTAGTGGGTTCACTATTATTACTGGGTTCACTATAGGGAACACTATTACTACTGCGGCCATTTTAGGGGGACACTATTACTACTATGGGGTCACTATTACTACTGTGGCCACTATGAAGGAACAGTATTACTACTGTGGCCACTTTGTGGGGTACACTATTACTACTGTGGCTACTATGGGGTCACTATTATGACTGGGACTATTATAGGGGACAATATTACTACTACAGCCATTGTGGAGGTCACTATTGCCACTGCAGCCATTATGGGGGAACATTATTTTTACTGCAGCCACTTTTGGAGACACTACTACTAATGCAGCCACTATGGGGGACACTGTTACTACTGGAGCCATTATGCGGGACTATAAGCGCTGTGGAATATGTTGGTGCTATATAAATAAAGATTATTATTATTACCACTGCAGCTACTATGGGGGTCACTATTACTACTGCAGTGACTATGAGGGACACTATTACTACTGCGGCCACTATGGGGGACACTATTACTAATGCAGTCACTATGGGTACCACTACTAGTACTTGAGCCACTATGAGGGACACTATTACCACTGCGGCTACTATGGGGATCACTATTACTACTGCAGCCACCATGGGGAACACAAATACTACTGGGGCCACTATTACTATTGTGGCTACTATAGGGGTCCCTATTACTACTGCGGCCACTATGGGGGACACTATTACTCCTGGTGCCACTGTGGGGGATACTATTACTATTACGGCTACTATGGGGTCACTATTACTACACAGTCTTACATTTACAATCGGCCCTTTGAAGGCAACCACAAGGCTAATGTGGCCCTCCGTGAAAATGAGTGTGACACCCCTGATATACGAGATGAAAGGGACAGACGGAATTATCCGGACCCCTGTCCATCTCCGGTCCTGACGTCCCTCAGCAGTAAGGGCTCAGCCAGTGTCAGAAGGAACAATAGAGCAAGATGGACAGCTGGGAAAGAAAGGGAGGGGACATAGAGAGAATAATCGCATTGGGGTGGGAGAATAGCCGTGGAGGAGGAGAGGTGCTGAGTAGGACGTGGATGATGGGGGTCTGCGTGTGGATGACGGGGGTTTGTAGAAGGAACATGGCAAGTCATAGTCATACTGAAGCTTGGCATTTCACTTTTATCCGGTGACACAGCTGAAAGTTTGCTTGCTGTGCGCTCCCTGTTTTACGTGACCATATGTATCCTCCCTCACTGGAGTAGGAGGATGAGACACATACAGATGACTGTGTATTCCCGAGAACACCATTGTTACATCTACAACAGATTTGCTTGGATGCATGACTGTAACTCAGGCTGAATCAGGCAGAAGTGTCATCGTGCACGTGGGCTAAAATGTCACATCATGGCATAGCCTTCTCCATCCCTCGGGCACGGCTTATGTTGTGTGCCCTGTACTCCTGCAGCTTGCAGGCAATGCCTTATCACTGATGGCTGCATTGTATCAGGTTGGGTCCGTTCTTGCTTCCTTTGCTTATTTTCGTTGCGTTGCAACTACTCTAAACCGATGAGGCTGCGCTCACTCTGCCCTGCGGGGAAACGTTCGGCGCCTTCGTCAGCAGTTCTATCACTTTTGACAGCAAGAATTGCACAGCATGCTTCGCTATTCTTGCCAATAAAATGAGGAAAACTTCGACAGAACCTTCATATTCCAAATAAATATTGTAAATCGGACCAGCAGCCGTCCTCAGTTTATAAAAAACACATGCGGAAAAATGGTATATGCCGCATGATTGCATGCAACATTACAAATCTGATGCATTGCTCATTGTTTCCAGTGCCAGCCCTAAGTTACATGGCACTTTGTACAGAAATTTTTTGCCCCCTCCCCGTTATAAGAAAAAAAAACTACGTTGCACTGATAGGCAATCTGACTGTATTCTGCTTGTGCACACCAGAACAGCTAATTGAATAAATACTATACCAGAACCAAGCTCAAACCATAAATACAGCACCAGAACCAAGCTCAAACCATAAATACAGCACCAGAACCAAACTCATAATATAAATAAAGTAACAGTACTAAACTTATAACATGATATAGCACGAACAAACCTCAGTACACAGATATAATACCAAAACCATGCTCATAACATAAATACAGCACCAGAACCAAACTCATAACATAGTACAGTACCAGAAACAAATTCATAAGATATATACCGTACCAGAACCAAACGCATGATATAAATACAGCACAAACTAGCTTCAGTACTCAGATACATTATCAAAGCCAAGCACATAACATACAAACAGGCCCAGAACTAAGCACATAACATAAATAGAGCACAAACCAACCTCAGTACTTAGATACAATATCAGAACCAAGATCATAAACATACACGCAGCACCATAATCAAACTTAGAACATGAATATAGCCCAAACCAACCTCAGTAGACTGATGCGATACCAAAACCAAACTCATAACATATTACAGTACCATAAACAAATTCATAAGATATATGCTGTACCAGAACCAAACACATAATATAAATACAGCACAAACTAACTTCAGTACATAGATACAATACCAGAACCAAGCACATAACATATAAACAGGCCCAGAACCAAGCCAGTTGTATGTTCTTGTGTCTAAGAACCTCAGTTCTTAGATACAATATCAGAACCAAGATCATAAACATAAATGCAGCACCATAATCAAACTTATAACATGAATATAGCCCAAACCAACCTCAGTAGACCGATACAATACCAAAACCAAGCTCATAATATAAGTACAGCCCCAGAACCAAGCTTGTAACAAAAATACTAGAACCAAACTCATAATATAAATACCACACAGACTAACCTCTGTACATAGATACAATATCAGAACCAAGCACATAACATAAATACAGCACAAACCAACCTCAATACTTGGATGTGATAGCAGAACCAAGTTCATAAACATAAATGCAGAAGCAAACTCATAACATAAATATAGCACCATAACCGAACGTATAACATAAATACAGCACAAAAAAACCTCAGTACACAGATACAATACCAGAACCAAGCTCAGTGAATAAATACAGTAGCAGAACTAAACTAAATTGTGTTGCAGGGGTGTCAAGGGGCTTGGAACACCAGGGGGCGGGAGATGATTCATGTAACTTTTAAAATGTTGCCACAGGGAAGAAGATCATCTGCCTGGACAGACCTTAGCCTAAATCCTCCTGGTGCCCTCCTTACAAGCTGGGCCGCACATTGATAAGGTCAGCCATGCTTGCGTGAGATCATAGATCCAATGCCTCACCTTTTTAATACTTATTTCATAGCAATAACATATCCTGTACACATCTTTTCACCACTCACAGTCTCCTATGGGGCTCACAATCTAAATTCCCCATCTCAAACTCATGCACACTTGTGCCAATTTTTCATCAGTTTACCTACCGGTTTTCCCCGAAAATAAGACAGGGTCTTATATTAATTTTTGTTCAAAAAGGTTTAACTTTTTTACATGTATAGCTGCCTGGACACTATTTAAATTGACTTTTTAAATTAACTGTTAACAGGGCCTAATTTTGGACTAGGGCTTATATTTCAAGCATCCTCAAAAAGCCTGAAACATCATTTTGCATCCTCAAAAATTCTGGAAAATTATGTTATCAGCATGCTTTTTTGAGTGTGGGAGGAGACCCACAGAAACACTAAGAGAGCATACAAACTCCATGCAGATGTTGCCTTTGGTCAGATTCGAACCCAGGGTCTCTGGTGCTGCAAAGGAACAGAGCTAACCACTGAGTCTCCATGCTGCCCACTGTAGCATGCAGGACCAATCATTGATTTGCAGTAAACCACTGACCAATAAGCAGATAGAATCATATACCTGTTTGTTAGCCCATGCTGGTTTGCGCCTGGAGTAGATTTAGAAGTACCGAGGTCAGTTGAAAGCCCTCATGCTCTGAAACAGACCCAGGTATAGATGCAATCAGGTGTCATATATGTGCACATATTATGGGATGGGGAAGGGGAGGCCCCCACGGGAATGGTTGAATGGAAATTTTGAGAGAGGAAAGTTAGGAAATTGTAGGCTGTGAGCTCCTCCGGGAGCCATAGATGAGAGCTAATATGGCCAAAAAGGCTTCTACTGGAGACTCTAGAGCACAGATACCTGCACATTTATCCTACTGACAGTAACTGGACCCCTGAGCAAGAATCAAAAGTAGTATTTATTTCCATATGTTAATACTTAATGGGGCTCCTTTGGCCCTAATTACATCGGATGCTCTCCGTGGCATACTTTCTACTAATGTCTAATACACTTCAGCTGGTATTTCCCTCCATTCATTCTGCAAATGTCTGTCGAGTTCTCTCAAAGAAGATGGATGTTCTTCATATTTCCTGACCCAACATTTCAGTTCGTCCCAAAGATGTTCAGTAGGGTTCGGGTCGGACTCTGTGCAGCCGGTCCATTCGTGGAACATCCATATCCTCAAACCAACATAAAACAGCATTGGATCTGTGACAAGGCGCGTTGTCTTGTTGGAAGTATGGCCGACCATTCCCAGAGTATTACCACATTGTCAGCAGCACATTATTGTCTAGAATGTCAGGGTACACCTCAGTGTTCATGGTTCTTATCACTACAGCCAACGGACCAAGACTATGCCACGTAACACATCCCCAGACCATAGCAGGACCTCCGCTGTATTTAACGGTTAGCACAACATAGTCAGGCAGAGGGTGTACCCCATCATCCTCCACACCCCGGTACATCCATCTGATTTGTAGATGATTCGTCGCTACATAGAATGTTCTTCCATTGCTCAACTGGCCAATGACGACGCTCCTTGCACCACTGTAGACTGGCCAATGCATTGCACTTCATGTTGGATTGCATGCAGCGGCATAACCCATGTATCCAATAGTGAGCAGTTCCCGTCACAAACTATGGCCAACACCTCCAAGTGTCGGCATCCTACGTAGCATGGTTGTGACACGCTAATAACACATGATCCATTCTACCGATAGGGGTGTCCAAATACCTTCAGTAAGATAGTGTATATTTCTCTACTCATCCTGTTGTGGTATTCTTTAAAGTGCAAATTAATCACATCATGTCTGTGCCTTGTATGTGTGTGTATCTATGCATGCCTCTTCGTATCTATTTCAGAGCCTGAGGAAGGACCCTGAGAGGTTCGAAAGCTCGCTATAACATCATGTATTTTTGTTAGCCGTTAAAAGGTATCATATCTACAATCACATATAGTGTGTATGACGAAGCAAGACAACGGCATCTAGTCTAGAACCAGGCGTACAAGTCAGCTGGTTCTTTCAGAAGATGATGTTCGGTCAGTTAATCAGCATTGTACACTAATTACAGAACGGCTATGATTCCACTATATTATGACAGCTTTCAATGGAAACATAATTGCCGATTGATATGTGACTGGCATTTGCCCGGTTTATGACTCGCCTTTCCCTTTGCACGTCTTCTGTGTGCAGCCTGTACGCCGCCTGCTAGCATAGGAACAGTGCAGGCTACTCCTCCCTCCCTCTCATCTGTGATAGGCTCCGGCCGCAGTG
Organism: Eleutherodactylus coqui; assembly: GCF_035609145.1. Taxonomy (NCBI): domain Eukaryota; kingdom Metazoa; phylum Chordata; class Amphibia; order Anura; family Eleutherodactylidae; genus Eleutherodactylus; species Eleutherodactylus coqui. The sequence goes on from NC_089839.1 coordinate 36,180,706, forward strand.
GAGATCCGATAAAAAAAAATGTGACCAGATGCCAAGAACTGGCATCTGCAATCTTGAGGCCTTTCTTTCACTTTCATCTCACTGGAATACACACCAGCTGCGTTCAGACAATAGCGAGAGACGTACTCTGACAGATTACTCACCAGTCACCGCGACGCTTAATACAATGTATCTAATGACTGCTAGGCTCCATTATAGGGGGAAGTTGTAGCATTCTACAGCTGAAGACAATGAAACAGTACGAAAGAGTCACCGGACTGACTGTGGAGGTGTGATAAAGTTTAGATGTACGACGGATCGCGATGTCTTACATAGGACTGCAGGTCAACAGCCCGCATTGTCCTAATTAGTGCGCAAAAAGTTAAAGGACAAATTTAGCGCACTTTATTCCGTGTTGGGAAAAAGAGAAATGCTATAAGCCAATCAGAAATTAAAGGGGTTGCCCAGGTTTAGAAAAACATGGCTTTCTTCCAAACACAGCGCCACCCTTGTCCGTAAGGTTGTGTTTGGAATTGCAGCTCAGTTTCATTGAAGTGCAATAACAGACACTGGGTGGCGCTGTGTTTGGAAGAAACGCACCTGTGTTTGTAAACAAGGACAACCCTTTTAAGGCCTCGTGATCACAGGTGGGTCGATGCGGAATCCTGCGGGTGACCCTGCGTACCTGTGCATGCACGCAACGGCATCCCGCGGAACTCACAGCCCATCTGCAATGTCATTTGCGGACAGGCCACAGGTCGGACAGCTTCCATTGACTTCAAACAAAGAAGCACTGATTGAAAGGGCGATTTAGTCTTAATGAGTTCCAGATGTGTTCTTTTTCCTGCGCAATTAAGCGTCTCTTCTTGCGTATTGCAAGTTTGCGCCTCCCCATTGACTTCTATGGGCAGCTTTGGTGTGTAAATACACGGAAAGATAGAACATTTTCCCTTTTTTTTGCGTGCCCAAAATGTGCGCGCAAAATACGGAAATGTGAAACTGGGTTCTATTCTCTGTGTACTCAGCATGCAAATTTTGCGTGTGCAAATACGCCAGTGTGAAGCCTTCGGCTGGCTTCACGCGGATGAGATTCTCACGACAGATTAGTGCGTTGCGAGATGCTCAAAGCTCACACAAATATGAACCCCATTTTTTGAATGGGGTCATACACGTGAGCGATATTTTTTTTTCTTTTCCTGAATCGCACTGAATGCGATTTAAATGGCTAATTCATCCAATGAGATCCAGATGTGTTCTTTTGTTTTTCCCATCAGAATTGCGCAGTGTTTCACGGATCTCCTTGCATATTCTGCGCTCAGTTGCAGATCTCTTTTGACTTCTTTGGGGACCCTTGGGGAATTTTAGCAAGTTCAGTCAAGATGAACTCCCCTAGGTTTCGGTTTGCAACAAACCGAACTTTCCACAGTTTGACCCAAAAATGGGGTTGTACTGTTTCAGTTCGCTCAGCACTACTGCTCATACGATATGGCGGTAGAATTTATTTTAATCAACCTTTAGAAAAGGCAATACATTATTTTTTTGACATAATCAACAATATTCCCTCATTAAAAAAAGTTTTAGGCTGAGCTGCGAGCCACGCAGTCCTCACCTCTTCATCAGGCCTCAGTCACACGGGCGTTTTGCCGCACAAATTTTTGAACGCATCAGTTATGCATTCAAAAATTTGCGTGAGCGAAGCGGTTTTCACGGCAGAAAGAACGCTGCTAGCAGTACTTATCCACTCAAAAAGAGCGTTGCCCGCTATCCCCTGCTGCGGTTGTGACAGCTGCAGCAGGGGATTCCTTGGATGTGAAACCCCTGGATGCTGTCACATCCAGGGGGTTTCACCTGTGGTCAATGGGGCCGGCGGCAGCTGCGGCAGCCCCATAGACATACAGAGAACATCGCAATCTTCTGCTACAGCTGTGACAGAGGATTTCTTCATCTCTGCGGGGAGTCCCGTTGTCACTGGACACTGTGACAGCATTGTCATGGTGTCTTGTGAAAATGGGACTCCCCGCAGAGATGAAGAAATCCTCTGCCACAGCTGTGGCAGAGGAGAGCGATGTTCTCCCATTGAATTCAATGGAGACGGCAATACAGTCGACTCCATTGAAAGCAATGGGCTGCTGGCGAGCGCGGGAGTGATTTTCAGGGAATTAAAATCCCCGCCTGCTGAAAGGGCTGCCTCTGATTGGCTGAGCACTTTGACCAATCAGAGGCATCTTTGAGCTATTGAATGATAGCTGAGAGCTGCCTCTGATTGGTCCCTATGCTTAGGCAATCAGAGGCAACACTCACTCATTCATGATCTTCACTATATGTTCTCAATGGGGTCAGTGCTGCTGCCGCCGGCCCCATTGAGCGCAAGGTAAAACCCCTGCGAACCGGTGCCCTATATTTTTCGCCGCAGGCGTTTTTCCGCATGTAAAACTTACACATGTTACCGCTGCTATTGGAAAGCATTGGTGCTATCTAGTGCGAATTTTTTGACGTGCGGAAAAACGCCCGTCTGACTGAGCCCTTAGATGTAAATCGTCATCCTCTTAGGGCTTCTTTCAGGAGACCAAAAATGAAGTTTTTTTTCTGATAATGTTCTAAAACTGGCCCTTGAGAATCCTGGTGATTGAAAACAATTCCATTCCTTACTCTCAGACCCCCCCCAAAAAAAAATCGCTGCTCTTCTTTTGCGCAAATCACAAGTAGGGCGGTCATTTTTTCTTGCACTGCAGTCACAAATTAACGGACATAACACGTTCAACCCTGCGCAGCAGTGACTGGCGAGACGGAAAGCGTTGATAAGACAGCGCAGCCAGTGGAAGTTGCAATATAACTAGAGTGCGGATAATTTTTGACTCACCCTCGTACATTCTATGCTGCAGTTATGCAATCTGTCCTCCAAAAGACTATTATAGGAGATACTGGATACACTGCTGTTTAGTATATTAACATTGAAGAAGAGATTTATGGTTTTATTTTCGTTTTTCAGTCATTTTTTCTCCTGCAGATCGGTGCTAAAACAAACAAAAAATATCCCTTCAAATCATTTTTAACCTTGAGAAAAACAAGTTGCTTTCTCACCAAATAACGTGACCGTGTCACAATATAGTGAAGTCATGTGACTTCAGCGCAACGGCCTGACCGTGTAGTCACATGTATGTGCACTTCTGCATCTGTTCTTTCTCAAGCTGTGATTGGAAAAGGAACATAATATTACAGCATCAGGGCTCCTTCACATGGGTGCAACACATCTGCGCCGTGAACACAGCGCTTTTGCGTGAGAATCGGCGCATTTAACTGTGCTTTTTGCGCTCACAGGCCATGTCCACACGGACGCGTGACACCGCTGCTGTGATTTAAAAGGCTACTTAGCCCAATGAGGAACAGATGGGTTACTTTCCCCGCGATTTTGTGCCGTATTTCGTGCATCCTGTTGCATATTGCATGCGCTTTTACGCACCCCCATATACTTTTACGGAGCCCTTTGGCGCACAAATACACAGAAAGATAGAGCAGGTCCGATTTTTTTTTTTTTTTTTGATGAAAATAAAAAAAGGAAGTGAACCGAACCCATTGGCATCAATAGGATCTATTCTCTGCGTATTGCGCACGTAAATTTTACGCACGCAAATACACCTGAGTGAAGCCGGCCAAATATGCTAATACACATGCAAAAAAAGCGATGTACCTTGTTTCCCTGAAAATAAGACAGCATAATTTTCCAGAATTTGAGGACGCAGAATGATTTTTCAGGCTTTTTGAGGATGCTTGAAATATAAGCCCTACTCCAAAATTAAGCCCTGCTAACAGTTAATTTAAAAAGTCAATTTAAATAGTGTCCAGGCAGCTATACATGAAAAAAAGTTAAACCTTTTTGAACAAAAATTAATATAAGACACTGTCTTATTTTCGGGGAAACACGGTAGCACAAATACGTTGCGCTGAGGCGTGTGCAAAAACGTATCTGACCGCCTGAAGGAGTCCTTATGGCTTTAAATTCTGCACTACAGGCCAATTAGCGCACCGATTTAGGGCTCCTTCGTTTTCACGGCCGTATAAGAAGAAAAATACGCGCTCGTGTGCTTCTGCCGTTATGCGTTTACTTTCGCGCTTGCAAAATCTGCATCTGCAGATGAAATTATATGTAGATATGCTTCCAATAGCGTGATGTAATAGCGCCGTGAAGGGAGCGCTCTTGCAGGGTATCGTGTGCGTATTTGCGCATACTACTGTGCTTTTTTATGCTGCCGGGACTGATGACATCTGCTTGAGATACACGTGCGCCGTGATTGAACCGGATGAGCAGACTAATAAGTAAACTCCACGCCCTCCCTTTTTTCAGCTCCCATAGAAGCTTATGGGAGCCGCCAGAGTATATCTGCCAAAGATAGAGCAAGACCTAACTTTTCCGACAGCGAATAAATTCAGTCGCCGTTTTCGGTCACGTATAAAAATCGTCATCTGATGGAATACATTGGAAACCAACGCTTCAGACAGTCGACTTAAAACGCTCGTGTGAATAAGGCTGTAGTCTGGATTTCTCACTACCGCGACATGCACAGTTCTTTACTCAATTCGTGGTTATGGGGTGCGCATTTGCTCACCCCCCCCCCCCCATAGACTTCTTTGGTAAAATAGAGCACGTTGCGTTCTTTTTTTGCACGCGAGAAGTGAGAATGAACCCATTGAAAACAATGGGTTCTATTCCCCGCGTATTGCGCGCGCACATTCTGTGCGCTCATGTCAAGAAGCCCTTAGTTGCAATACCAAACACAACCTATGCACAAGAGTGGCGCTCTTTCCAGAATGTTTTCCTAATCTCGCCCACCTCCTCTAAGAATTGCTCGTTTCCAGCAGCCATAATGAAGTTATCCGGGGGACTTAGGGCGCGTTGCAGAGGCCGCTCGGGCCGTGAATAGGGTTAACCCGACGTACAGTACTTTGATCCTCCGGCTGAGAGTGTGAGGGAGGAAAGACAACATATTTTTTTGTGAAGTGTGTACATTTTTAAGACAAGGCAAGGCCGAGGGGAGAAGCTTTGGGGCGAGAGAATGCAGAACAAAAGCTCGTTGTGAGCTGCGGACAAGATTTGGTGGAGTTTGTATTCTGCCCTTTTTCTGTGGGAGTTACTTCCTGTTGTTGACGAGTTCTTTATTTAGAACCACCTAGTTGCAGAGCGACGGTTTGCTTGCAGAATGCATGTCATTAGGACTTTTAAAAGCCCGTTCGGAAGAAGAATGCTTCAGCGCTTTTCACAGTTTTATTGCACTCGGACGCCGTCCAACGTCTCGTACTTTAATCAGTAAAAAGGAAGCAAACTTCAGCGACGCCGGTATCCGCATCGCCGCGCCGCGTGCGTCTTATAGGAGTAAGGCGATGCATGGAAATCACCATATGATCATCCCGCATAACAATGTTGTAGGATGTTAGCAGGAATACCTAGGCTGCGCTCACACGGGGCGGAATTTCCGTGCGGAAAGCCCGCACGGCAAGTCCGCCTGCGGCTCCTAATCCCGGGATTAGCCAGCAAAGTGGACGAGATTTTGCAAAAATCTCATCCAAGCCGCACGAAAACTGGCATGCGGCGCGGAATTCAATTCCGCAGCATGTCAATTCTTTTCTCTTTTCCGCAGCGGCTTCTCACCTCTCTATTGGGAAAGAAAGCCGCTGGCGAAACCGCTCCAAAACCCGCGGCTTTTAAAGCTGCGCGTTTCCAGCGGAATTCTCGGCCATTCTGCTAGAATTCCGCTGGGATTCCGTCCCGTGTGACCCCAGCCTTATAGCTGCTCAAATATGGATTGCAATAAGACCTGCTACACAGCTGTTTCGTAGTACCTTCACATGTGTGCAGGTGTCGCAGGTAGGGAGTGTCACCACACAGACTCAGGATACGATGCAGCAGAGGAAGTTACAACAGATATACAATATTAGGAATGAAGACGGCTAATAAAATAAATCTTGTTACTTGTATAGCGCCAACTTATTCCGCAGCGCTTTCAGGTAATTTATTTATTACCCCCCGCCAAGCTGGGTACTCATTTTACCGACCTTGGAAAGATGAGTCAGCCATGAGCGGACTACTTAAACCATGCGGGATTGAATTTGCAACCTTCAGGTCGTGAGCGAGAGCTTAGGAGTGCATTCTGCTGCCTTTGTACTCTGCACCACATGGTACAATTTGATATTAGAGGGTCAAATTTTACTGTAGAATCGCCTCTCGTTAGCTACAGCCAACTAGGTCTTAAATGATCATATTAATTAGTGCTAAATACAAAGTAACAGCAACACTAAAGCCCCTTCGCACAGGCATATTTGCGCACGCAAAATCTGCGCTTGCAACACACGGTGAATAGAACCTATTGATTCCAATGGTATCGTTCACATTTCTGTATTTTGTACATGGATTCCGGTCATGCAAAAGAAAATATAGCATGCTGTATTCTGCTGCATATTTGCACAGCAAAGGTCCCATAGAAGTCAATGGGGATCCGCAAATGCACGCGCAATATGCAAGGCGATGTGTGAAACACTGCGTAATTGCGCAGAAAAAAGAACACATCTGGAACTCATTAAAATTAATTAGGCATTTCAATCGGTGTGAATCTTTGTTTGCCGCATGCAAATGAACATGTCACAAAAAGTACAATAAAATACACCGATGCGTGCAAAAAAGCATCGTTCATTCTACAAATATCCATACGCTCATGTGAAAGGGGCCTAAATATCAAATACACTTAATAATTAGCAGGGCCGTGTGGCTGAGTACAATACACAACTTCACTTCCCTTGACGTCACTGCAAGGGAGCATAAAGAGTCTGACATTGATTTGAAGGAATGCTGCCACCCAATAGGTGGCGCTGCAGAGGTATTGTTCCATCTTTATTTGCATAAATTACCCAGAGGAGCATGCATAGCCGTATAAGGCTCCACACTTACATTTCAGGTGTCTTCTCATACCCCTTCTGGGTGCTCTTCTTGGGGATCACCCAACCCACTCACCCCCTAGGTGTCCACACACTTTTTGTGTGCTCTTCTTAAGGAGAGACAACACCCCTCTTGACCCATATTACAGGCCTCTCACCAACTAAGCTAGAAACCTACTGCCCACTGATGAGGGGCAGAAATCCTGAAACAGCTGTCTGTGTTTGGTTTTCTGGCTTGGTTCCCTATTTGCAGTCATTGTTATAAAGACCTGTATAAAGGATCTGACATTGATTTGAAGGAATGCTGCCATCCAATAGGTGATGCTGCAGATATATTATTCCATTTTCCTTATTTGCAAGGGAAGAAGCGATTCCCACAGTAAGCAGCAAATGGGAGTCCCGTTCTGCAGATCAACGGAGGTCTCAGCTGTGAGAGCCCTACCAATTAGAACATTATCCCCTATCCTGTGGATAACCAATAACTTGTAAGTGTGGTACAACCCTTATAAGTACCACAGTCTATAACCCAGGTACGAGCTCCCTAAATATCACAGTCCATAACCCATATTTTACACAATATCAGTTTCCACAAGGCTAGCCCAACCTATAGCTGGTGTGCACGCGGAGTGGTTTTTACTGAGGATGGCCTCACTTACAAGTTGCTGCCAATGAACTTTTGGGAATCCTGCTAGTTCTTGATCCGTTGCTCTGTAGCAGTCCCAACTCTCCCTCTGGTCTCTGGACAGCAGACAGGCTCCGGTCTCTTGGTTCAGTGCCTGCTGCCCATCAAGCGCCCTTTCTTAGCCAAGGGTGCAGGCCTTCGCAGTAACAGCTCCTTTGCAGATCATTGCATTTATCTGATGATGCTTCCCCAGCACCTACTGCTCACAGCACTCTCAGCAATACCTCAGCTCATCTCTACTGTCCTGAGGTCTCCTGGGTGGCGCAGCTATAGGGCACCTGTAGCGCTGAGAGTTCATGCCCATTTGGGAGGAGACGGGACTTGCTTTCTTCAGGGCTGACAAGTGCTACTAACTTTCTGGCGCTTCATGTGCAACAATTCACTGCTGGGCACCTAATTCTGGTACACGGCTGTGGCTTTGCTCTCTTTCGCCTACCCCTGCTCTGTCAAATGGGAGGAGCACAGCCTCATGCGGCCACTTACCTGTGTGTATAGGAGCCGCTACAGTACGGGTGCAGCAGCGCTCTCCGCTCTTACACAGATCTGTGCATTTGAAGGGGATTTCCCACAAAATGAAGTTATTTCCTGATCTTAGGTTAGGGGATGACTATCTGATTGGTGAGGGGCTAAACTGCTGGATACCCCACCGATCACAAGAAAGGGGATCCTGAAGGTCGTCGAATGAATAAAGCAGTAGCCACGCATGCGCTCCAACGCTCCATTCATTTCAATGGGACTGCGGGGATAGCTGAGCACTTGAACTCAACTACCTCTCTCTGGCACATCCACTAAAATGAATGGAGTGGTGGTGCACATGTGTGAGCAATGCCCCATTCAGAGGCCTTCAGGAGCTTCATTGGAGGTCTGAGTGGTTGGATCCCACCAATGACATACTTTTCCTCTATCCTATGGATATCGTCACACATAACACCATTCTTTAGCTGCAAAGAACTGGGAAATGATGCAGCAAATTTATTAAAGGGCTTCTCCGTGACTAACATATTGATATCAAGGATAGGACATCAATATCTGATCCGGTCAAGATCCCCGGAGAGCAGTAATTTGAAGTGACAGCGGCAGGTTGGACTTGGCATACATTTCTGTGTAGGCGCATGAAGCTGTTGGGATGCACCTCATACATGAAGAGCACCTGCCTGGTGAACAGCTGATCACTGGGGTCCACGGCGACGGACCCCATCGAGTTACTAGATGACCATTGACTTCAAAAAGGGTTTGCCTGGGTTCTGTAGAGGCGTGTAACAGCATGCTGCACCATTTCTGCAGTCAAAAGTGTCAGAAAGTCCCTGTGAACCCCAGATGGAAGGGGAAAGCACAGATGTGAACAGACTTTTTGATTGCTTCCTCCTCAGGCTTTTTTACTGACAGAATTTACTTTGCAGTTTTTGCCCTCAGAATGCTGCTATGAAAAAATATATATATATTTTGATAGAATGTGGCCGCCTGCACAAGGGCGGGTCGGATTCTGCATGTGGAATCCCGCCCGCAGCCCTGGCAGCAGCGGCATCCATGCGTACCTGACTTTCTGCATGTTCACCTGTACTGCGGATGGTCCGCACGGCTCACCTTCAGACATGTGCGGTACAGATTTTTTTTTTAAACCCTACTTTTTCCACATCATCAACTGGCGATGACGCGGAATCCACGGCCTTTCGGCAATGTTAATTGCACATGCTAAAATGGAGCATGATGCGATCTTTCGTCCATGAGCGGAAACCGCAATTGGTTTCCGCTCATGTGCAGGAAGAATCACTTTTCCATAGCATGCTATGGACGGTATTTGCCGCAGAATCCGGAGGCGGACGCCCGCTCCGGATTTCGCAATGCAAATCCACCCGTGTGCAGGTGGCCTAAAATGTATATAAAACTTTACATGAACATGAGGAAATAAACCTTGTAGGACCAAGTATCAAAGTTGGCTCAAAAGTTTTAGACATTACGGCAAAACTCAACATCCAGTTATCTCTCGGGCAGATATGTAAATGATTACATTTAGGTATGATTAGTATCAATCAATTTCGAATCAATCAATCAATCATGATTAGACTCTGGGCCTTCCCCCATTGCCCCAGGCTCTTGGAGGCTACATGCCTGCAGTGGACCCCTTGTGTAGACATCGTTGACCACTAGACGCCTCTATGATGCACTTTCTTTCCCAGTTAACAGACTTTGAGAGGGGAGCATCAGTGGAATGAGAGAAGCTGGATGGTCGTTTTGACTATTTGCCCGCCCTCTAGGCCTTTCTGACTGAACTGTTATTAGGTGTTGGTGCCAGTGGATGCGTACGGCACATAGGGCGCATGGGCACCGGACGGCACAGACAGACCACCAGTACAAAGGATGATTTGATCTGACAAGAAGAACAAGCAGACCCAACAGTTTCGTTGTCCACCATCCAGACACAAGTGCCATCTTCATTACCGACCCTGTCTCTGCCCGGACCATTTCCATGAGCTTAGCAGAAGGAAATTTGGTGTCACAATAACCTTTACGTGTTCTGCCATTTACACCCCAACATTGTCGCTTTTGTTTGCAGTGGTGTCGTGAACGAGAAACGATGACTGCTGCAGACTGGAACCATATAGTCTTTAGCAACGAATCCGAGTTTGGTTTGGGCACTGACAGCAGCTGCTGTAGGTGTTCGTTAGTATTACATTACTTACAAACCCATGCGGCCTTAGTTGCTAGGGAATACTAACGAACACCTGGCTGAACGGCAGCCGTGTGCTTACAGGCCATTTGATGATGTCATTGTGATGGGATCAAGGGCGGAGCATGTAACTCACTCACTGGGGATGAAGGACCTTTGAGGAAATCGCCGTCATGTGATCAGGGGTAGAACATGTAACTCACTCACTCACGCACGGACAGACAGGTCATTAGTATTTTGATTGTGTCTGGAGGGCATCCTCCTCCATCAGATGGGGTGGCGGGCCCAAACAGATCCGCAAAGGATCTCGGGCTAGCAGCCCTTTCAGCTCCACTGAGCTATCACTTCTCCCCCTTGAGTGTATATAGATATAAAAGAAAAAATAATAAAATTACCAGAAGGGTCCAATATTTTTTTTTCCTACAGCCCATCTTTAAAAGCACAAAACTATATCCTTTTGCACTTTAAAATAAGTTGATATCCTTTAAATGGCAAAAAGATATTAACTATTAGAAGCGGAGATCATAGAGTGCTGACTTTACATCTATTGTACATTTTTCTTTTCCATCTGTCAGCAGTTCCTCCAGTCTATGTCTGTTAGCACCATGCAGAGATGGCATTGTCCTGTTCACTTGTATTGCCAATGGTCCCCCTCCCACGTGCAGGATATTCTCCCTCAGGAGCAGCGCTCCCTCTACATGCTTCAGATATTGTAGATCTGCCATTGCCCCCTCTTTCTGTACTTCTGTATCTGAACTGTAAGACTAGACTTCAAAAAGATCTAACATATTATGTGTTTTACCAAACTATGATATTCTCCAACATCATAATACAACCGGAAGCTATTCTACCTGAATGTGGCGCCGCTATTCTTTAGGGATATTTAGCGTTTTTTTAATATTTATAAACATTTTCATTTTACAAAAGTCACTTTTAACTGTAATTACACAATAGGAATATTTATAAGATCACTCAACCAATACAAAAGGCACAAAACAATGCAAAAAGCAGTCACCAACACATATCATAAGGGTTCTTTCCCACGAGCGTATATTGGCTGGCCGTTTCCACGGCCGGCTAATATATACTATGTTGGGAGAGATAAAAGTGGTGAATGGGCGCACAAATTAAACATTCAGATGGCATGGGTCCCTGCGCATATACGCCAAGTCTACCATGCCGTCGCCCATTTCCCCTCCCTCCCAATCGCAGGCTAACCTCTGCTCTCCTCCCCGCTCGTTCTTTGCAATGGGAGGGGGCGGAGCTAAGCGTCAGCCCATCTCGCCTGCTCCCATTGATGGCCATGGACAAGGGGCAGGGAGAGGGCGGGAGCTTAGCTCCAACCACATCCCTTGTCCACAGCCAGCAATGGGAGGGGTGGCGCATAGCCCCGACCCTTCCCAATGCAGAGAGCCAGGGGGAGGAGAGGACAGGTGAGCCTGCACGGGGGGAAGAGAGCAGAGGGAGGGAGTTTAGCAGCCAAGCTGCTACACTCCCTCCCACCTCTGGTAGCTGCCCAGGCAGCGGCCGACGTATTGCAGCCCAAAAGATTGTTCCAGGACTATTTTTGGGCCCGACGTAAAAACGCTTGGCGCTATATTGGCCGGCCGGGCGCTTTTACATCAGAAGAATACGGCCATGTGATCTGATACACTGGAATCTAATGCATCAGATCACAGCGTATATCAGCTGGCCGTGAAAACGGACGGCAGATATACGCTCGTGGGAAAGAAGCCGAACATTGAGATATCCGCGGAATGTTATAATTAGGCCGGATTCACATGAGCGTATGCATATTTACGCATGCAACTACATTTTTTTCAGTACTTTTTGCACATGCAAATGGTGCACAAAAGAACCTGCAGCCACGGTCCTGTACATTGCAATGGCTAATTAGCCTAATTAGTTTCATATGTTCTATTTCCCTGTATATTTTTTTGAGCAAAGGAAATTTGCACAAAAATACACGCCTGTGAATCAATTTACTACCTATTGCGCACGCAAATACGTTTGTGTGAATTCAGCCTTAGGGCTCATGAATACGAATGTATCAGTAAAATGCTGCAGGTCTCCCCGCACGTCTAAGCAGTCAGACGGTGGGGTACACACCTCTCCGCGCCCCATCAGGACCTTCACTGTAATATGATTAAGTGGGGCAATGGACTGGCACGACAGCCTAGAGTCTACTATAGGCTCCCAGGACCGCCATGCATAGATACCCATCAAGCACTGCTAGTGGCAGGGCTTCATAGGCAACATTGGAAAACAGTATATACTCCAATACTGAAGTATTACAGTAAATAGTACAAGTAATCAAATGAATGCAAGTTGAAGTTCCCTTTGGGGATTAAATAAAAGTGTAAAAAAAAAAAAAGATTTAATAAAGTTTTTTTTTACAATTTTAAAAGTTAAAAAAAAAACTACAATTTTTGCCATAAAAATCTCAACAATTAAAAAAAACACATATTTGGTATCACCGTGTACATAAAAGTCTGAACTATTAAAATATCACAATATTTATCCTGCGCAGTGAAGGCCGTAAAAACAAGGATGGAATGCCGGAACTGTTATCCTAGCTCCTAAAAAAATTAGAAAAAAAAGTGATAAAAGAGACATATGTTTCCCAAAATGAAAATAATTAAAACTCTAGCTCACCCTGCAAAAAATGAGCCATCACACATCCCAATCAACGAAACAATAAAAAGTTACGGGTCTCAGAATACGGAGACGGAGAGCAAGTTTTAGTTAAGAAAGAATTGTATTTGCTTTTTAAATGTCGAAAGAAAAAAAAAAAACCTCTATAAGTTCTCAGTAATCCTACTCCGAGTAGAAAAGTCTCCTTTTGCTAGCTGGAATACATCAAGAGACTGAAATTTAAAAATTTTTAATAGATCTGTAATTCTTAGGGCTCTTTCACCTCAGTGTTGGGGGCTCGTTGGTGATTAAAGTGAAAATCTTGTATCAAACCGCACCAGAGTACAAGATGGCACCAAGCGGAGCCCATTATAGTCAATGGGTTCCATTGGACGCCGTTCAGATCCGGTGTGTGCCCGATCCTGCACCACTGTGTTTGCCATTGTTTGGCTCCGATAACAGAGCTGGGCAACAGAATAGGGACTCATTCACACAGTAGATTTTACGTGACTATTTTGCTGTGATAAAACGTCGGCCAGAAATCGCGACCATGTGAAGCATTGGATTCCAATGCATTCATTCACATGGGCGATTTTCGGATGAGTGAAAAGGAAAAAAAAATAAAAAATAAAAAATCGCATCTTTGTTTTCGGTTGCCGATTTTTCACATGGTGTCAGACAGAACCTTGTGACAAAAAATGCTGGAAGCTCCCATAGACTGCTGTGGGAGCTGAGAAAAGGGAGGGAGTTTAACTGCATTGGGCTCTCGGAAAACGAAGACAGCCGGCTCTATTTAAGCATTAGAAGTCATTCCGAGGATTTCTGCCGACCGATTGAATTCTGCGCTGCAGCGTATTTTCATGCGATACACCCGTGTGAATGAACGAGAAGACGTTAATTAATGTCGGAACTCGATCACGGCTATTCTTCATTGCGTCTGGCGTAAAATCACATTGCCCGTGTGAATGAGCCCTAAGATAACGCTGCTTAGCGCTGATGCCAGAGAGCGCTTATCACATTTTCCACAGTGAAAGCGTTGGTGTTTGATTGGATTCTTCTTCTTGTGTCTTCAAGTTCGCTTCAAATGGCCGTGAAAATCACGCGAGATTTGTGCAAATCTCACACGAACATGAATACCATTTTTTTGAATGGCGTTATATACATGAGCGTTTTTTCGACGCATCATGGTTTTGTGCATGCAAAATATACGTGCGCAATATGCAGAAAATAGAGCCCTTTGATAATAATGGGTTTGTGCTCATTTCATTTTTGCTGTATTTTCCTGCCTATTTACGCATCAAAGGGCCCCATAGATGTCTATGGAAGTTGTGAAAATGCGCGCAGCATAAGCAACGAAATGCACAATACACTGCGCAGACCTGCACATATTGGGACCTTACAAGGCTTTATAGCCATTGAAATCAGGTTGGAGCTGAGAACGTGCTGTGGCGGCGCGAATACGCAGAGTAAAGTACACAAGCACGCGTGCAAAAAGGCTTCGATCACTGCGCAAATACGTTGCACTGAGCAATATGTCCGTACAAGAATAGAGCATGCTGCGATTTTGCTTCCGCAAGCAGAAATCGCAATCGCTGTCCACTCATGTGATGATGTTTATGGATTCGGAAAATCGCAGATCGTCCTTGTGGGTGACGCTCTTGGACCCCTCAACCCAAATCCGGTCGTGTGAGTCCAGCCATAGAATGTGGCCTGATTGTTGTCCAAGTCATAATTACTCATCGTGCTCCATAAACGTTGTGACCGGTACAGCTGTTTTTGTGTTCTTGGGGTGGAGAAAATAGTGTGATTTTCGCCAAATGCGAGAGTCAGTAAAAAAGCAGATTATGAAACCAATGATTTACAATGTTTTCCTTCCCATTAGCGATGTTTTCACTTATGCGATGTTATTCTTTCTTTCTGTGATGTACGTTTTTTTGATCTCCCATGTTTCCCTATGGAGCCTCCTTTTTATCACATCCCAATGCAACAAACTTTCATTGCGATGTCTATGTGAAACTAGCCTTAGGGCGCCTGCACACGGACGGAAAGCCTGCATAGGATTGTGTTAACAAACGCAATCCTATGCAGACGGCCGCAGTTTGGCCGCGCGAAATCAAACAAACCGCGGCATGTCCTATTTCTGTGCGGGGGTCGCAGAAACGTCACTCACCCGCACATGAAAGAGCCAGGGCCGCTAGGCGCAGGTGAGTACACACTGGTCCCTGCAGGCGCTCGGGTCGGGTCCCGCTGCGAGAATCCTCGCCGCCGGATCCGACCCGCCCGTCTGCAGGCGGCCTTAGTTAGATTGTGTTTTTTTATAGTTGCTGTTTTCAGAGCTGCATCGGGAATTCCCTGGCCAAATTGGTCTGTCTAATAACAGAACGGAGTAGCGCCAATCGGACCCCATAGACTATAATGGGATCCGTTTAGTTTTCGCTCAGCTTCCCAGCATTTTACCGGAAGAAAAAGTGCTGCATGCACCGCTATTTCTCCCAGTGTTTTGTGCCGGATCTGCGCCGGAACCTTCCGAGACAGATGTGCGCACAGCCTTAGGGCTTCTAGCCACTAGCGGTTTTTTCTCTAGCAATGTGAGATCGAGTGCCTCGCAGTGCAGAGAAAACGCTGCGATATCGCTCATTGTTTTTTTAATAGCGGCCCCATTAAAAACATAGGGAATACATTGCGGACTTCTGTGATAGCTGTGACAGCTACGGCAAAAGATTTCTTCATCCCCGTGAGGACCGGTCCGTGAAGCTATCCCATTTCTTTATGCTGCGGCCCCATTGAAAGCAGTGAGTTTGCAGCGATGATCTTCAGGGAAGGGCTTGAAATACAAGCCCTTCCTGAAAATCATGGCTAGCTGTAAAAAAAGTTAAAGTTAAAAAAAATATATATATATAAAAATATATATATATATATATACACACACACACACACACACACATATACACACTCACCTAGAAATATTTAAAGCCCTTCCCCGAAAATCATCCATGCAAACACACTACTTTCAATGGGGCTGCAGCAGTTCCGGCCCCATTGAAAGAAATGGAATAGCATCACGACTTCTGCCACAGCTGTGGCAGAGGATTCCTTCATTCCCGTGGTCCCCGCAGGGATGGCGGAATCCCCTGCCATAGCTGTCACAGCTGCGGCAAAAGTCCACAATGTATTCCCTATGTTTTCAATGGGGCCGATGCTGCTGCCGCCGGCCCCATTGCAAACACTGAGCAATATTGCTGATTTTTTTCTGTGCGCTGCGAGACTTTAGAAAAAAATGCAAATAAGTATGAAACCATTGAAAAACATCGGTTTCATAGACGCAAGAAAAAATATGGCTAGTGGGTAGAAGCCCTTAGATAACTACATTATGGCAGCAATGAATGCAGAAATCCAGCTAATTTCGAAGGGTTGACTTACTTTTTCGTGCACCTGTTTATGAGTCCTAACTCCTGAGCATGAATATTACAAGGGAAGCTCGCTTGCAGATTCCTTGTACAGCCAAATTGCAACTACGAGGTAAAGATCAGGCACAATGCGGTCGCAAGTTACCATGACAACCTAATATCCATTCCGAAATAAAAAAAGAGACTTGTAGATTTATTCCTGTTTTTAGGGAGATATGGAGTGTAAATCCGATGAGACCATTTGGCTATATAGCTCTGAGTAGCGTCAGGTTACTGTCTGCTTCATTGAAATAATAAGACTCTTAAAACCCCTTCCAAGTTAAACACAATAAAACTGATATTATAAATTATGACGCCAAATGTTAACTTTTACTACCGCCTCCTGAGACATACTCAGCCACAGGTTAGCAAATATCAAAGGCAAACACCTCGCTCCTAATATCATGCACTTTACAAGGAAGTATTTAATAGTCATGTATATTGTGGTTAAATGGCTATAGAATACAGGAGTTTTATGAATAAGCCTTAATATCCTGATGATAACCAACGTATTGTACTGTGGGGGATAGAGAAGAATAGAATATAGCGCACAGCAGGCAAGTGCGGTCTTCTTTAGACTGGATTCACACGAACGTATATCGGCTCGGTTTTCACGCCGGCTGATATACCGTGTCCTCATCTGCAGGAAGGGGGGGGGGGGGGGGGGGGGAGGATGGAAGATCCAGGAGCAGGAACTGAGCTCCCGCCCCCTCTCTACCTCCTCTCCGCCCTGTCTCCGCCCCTCTGCCCTATTTGCACTTAAAGGAGGCGGGGCTAAGTTCTGAGAATTAGCCCCACCCCCATCCTGCCTCTCCCCATTGCAAATAGTACAGAGGGGCAGAGAGGGGGCGGGAGCTCAGAGCACTGCTCCTGGCTCTTCCAGGCTCCCCCCTGCAGAGAGAGACGACGTATATCGGCTCGGCGTGAAAACCGAGCCGATATACGTTCGTGTGAATCCAGCCTTAAACTGTACTAACTGGCACCCCTCACATCCAGAAAAGCAGAAAATCCAGTTGAGAAAGGCGTATTCCTGTAGATCAATTTATTGTATTTAAAACAAATTTATGGTGTTGCGACGCGTTTCGGCTTATACCAAGCCTTTTTCAAGCCATCCAAACCATCCATCATCAGGGTTACTATGTAGTGGGATTTGGAGCAGATCCCCGCTGCCAACAGGATAGCTGCCAGCTGTTTCTGACAGCTGATACCCGCCTGCAACAGCCGCGATCAGTACCCATGATAATCAGGGCTGTTAACCCTAAATGCCGCTATCAATTCTGACAGCAGTATTAAAATGCCCCATTCGGCGTTTAGGGGTCCCCCTTCCCATAATGAGAACATGAAATGTGATTTGGTTGCCTATCAAGGCACACCTGTGGCTGTCTGTCAAAATGGCCTAAAAGAGGCCTAAAATGAAAATGTAAAAAAAATGCTGAAAAATGTAGAAAAAATAAAAGGTAGCAAAAGTAAAAAAAACAAAACATTTTCCCCTATTCATAATAAAAAATCTAAATAAAAACAAAAACAAAATCAGATTTGGTATAGTCTAGAGATGAGCGAACACCAAAATGTTCGGGTGTTCGTTATTCGGAACGAACTTCCCGGGATGCTCGAGGGTTCGTTTCGAACAACGAACCCCATTGAAGTCAATGGGCGACCAGAGCATTTTTGTATTTCGCCGATGCTCGCTAAGGTTTTCATGTGTGAAAATCTGGGCAATTCAGGAAAGTGATGGGAATGACACAGTGACGGATAGGGCAGGCGAGGGGCTACATGTTGGGCTGCATCTCAAGTTCCCAGGTCCCACTATTAAGCCACAATACCGGCAAGAGTGGGCCCCCCCCCCCCCCCCCTCCCAACAACTTTTACTTCTGAAAAGCCCTCATTAGCATGGCATACCTTTGCTAAGCACCACACTACCTCCAACAAAGCACAATCACTGCCTGCATGACACTCCACTGACACTTCTCCTGGGTTACATGCTGCCCAACCGCCCCCCCTCCCCCCCCCCCCCACAGCGCTCACCAAAGTGTCCCTGTGCAGCCTTCAGCTGCCCTCATGCCACGCCACACTCATGTCTATTTAGAATTGCGTCTGCCATGACGAGGGACCGCAGGCACACACTGCAGAGGTTGGCACGGCTAGGCAGCGACCCTCTTTAAAAGTGGCGGAGCGATAGCCCACAATGCTGTACAGAAGCAATGAGAAATAGAATCCTGTGCCACCGCCATCAGGAGCTGCACACGTGGGCATAGCAATGGGGAACATATGTGCCACACACTATTCATTCTGTCAAGGTGTCTGCATGCCCCAGTCAGACCGGGCTTTTTAATTCATAGACACAGGCAGGTACAACTCCCTATTGTGAAGTCCCTGTCGACCCACAGCATGGGTGGCTCCCTGGAACCCACCGGCGGTACACAGAAATATCCCATTGCATTGCCCAACACAGCTGAGGTAGTAATGTCGTGCTTAATGCAGGTGGGCTTCGGCCCACACTGCATGCCCCAGTCTGACTGGGGTTCTTTATAAGTGTACAGATGTAGTAAAAACTCCGTGTGCACCTACAGCATGGGTGGGTGCCAGGAAGCCACCGGCGGTACATAGAAATATCCCATTGCATTGCCCAACACAGCTGAGGTAGTAATGTTGTGCTTAACCCTTTCCAATCCAATTTGTATATGGTTTTCCTAGGGGGCTTACTCTTTTTCTGCTGTTATACAACGGCGCTATATGCTGGCTAAAGCCAGTACTGCATGAGCTGACACGTAGGATAGGCTCCGACAGCAGAGAGGCTGGCAATATACAGTAAGAGAACCCCGACGGACGTCTACCAACAACGGAGCTGTACAGCCTTAAACCCTAATGTCTTCACAGGTCACACAGTGGACTGGAAAGGGTTAATGCAGGTGGGTTTCGGCCCACACTGCATGCCCCAGTCAGACTGGGGTTCTTTACAAGTGGACACATGTAGGTTAAACTCCCTGTGGACCCACTTCCTGGGTGGGTGCCAGGAAGCCACCGGCGGTACATAGAAATATCCCATTGCATTGCCCAACACAGCTGAGGTAGTAATGTCGTGCGTAATACAGGTGGGCTTCGGCCCACACTGCATGGCCCAGTCAGACGGGTTCTTTAGAAGTGTACAGATGTATTAAAAACTCAGTGTGCACCTACAGCATGGGTGGCTCCCTGGAACCCACCGGCGGTACATAAAAATATCCCATTGCATTGCCCAACACAGCTGAGGTAACGTCAGCTGTAATGCAGGTGGGCTAAAAATTAATTTGATTACACTGTAGGCGAGGGCCCACAAAAATTGCTGTATCAACAGTACTAATGTACATCCCAAAAATTGGCCATGGCCAGCCAAGAGGGCAGGTGAAACCCATTAATCGCTTTGGTTAATGTGGCTTAAGTGGTAACTAGGCCTGGAGGCAGCCCAGTGTAACGAAAAATTGGTTCAAGTTAAAGTTCCAATGCTTTTAAGCGCATTGAAACTTATAAAAATTGTTCTGAAAAATTATTTGAGTGAGCCTTGTGGCCCTAAGAAAAATTGCCCGTTCAGCGTGATTACGTGAGGTTTCAGGAGGAGGAGCAGGAGGAGGAGGAGGAGGAATATTAGACACAGATTGATGAAGCAGAAATGTCCCCGTTTTGGATGGTGAGAGAGAACGTAGCTTCCATCCGCGGGTGCAGCCTACGTATTGCTTACGTATCGCTGCTGTCCGCTGGTGGAGAACAGAAGTCTGGGGAAATCCAGCCTTTGTTCATCTTGATGAGTGTTAGCCTGTCGGCACTGTCGGTTGACAAGCGGCTACGCTTATCTGTGATGATTCCCCCAGCCGCACTAAACACCCTCTCCGACAAGACGCTAGCCGCAGGACAAGCAAGCACCTCCAGGGCATACAGCGCTAGTTCAGGCCACGTGTCCAGCTTCGACACCCAGTAGTTGTAGGGGGCAGAGGCGTCACCAAGGATGGTCGTGCGATCCGCTACGTACTCCCTCACCATCCTTTTACAGTGCTCCCGCCGACTCAGCCGTGACTGGGGAGCGGTGACACAGTCTTGGTGGGGAGCCATAAAGCTGGCCAGGCCCTTAAAGACTGTTGCACTGCCTGGGATGTACATGCTGCTCGATCTACGCACATCCCCTGCTACCTTGCCCTCGGTACTGCGCCTTCTGCCACTAGCGCTGTCGGCTGGGAATTTTACCATCAGCTTGTCCGCAAGGGTCCTGTGGTATAGCAACACTCTCGAACCCCTTTCCTCTTCGGGAATCAGAGTGGGCAGGTTCTCCTTATACCGTGGATCGAGCAGTGTGTACACCCAGTAATCCGTCGTGGCCAGAATGCGTGCAACGCGAGGGTCACGAGAAAGGCATCCTAACATGAAGTCAGCCATGTGTGCCAGGGTACCTGTACGCAACACATGGCTGTCTTCACTAGGAAGATCACTGTCAGGATCCTCCTCCTCCTCCTCCTCCTCCTCCTCCTCCTCCTCAGGCCATACACGCTGAAAGGATGACAGGCAATCAGCCAGTGTACCGTCAGCAGCGGGCCAAGCTGTCTCTTCCCCCTCCTCCTCATCCTCCTCATGCTCCTCCTCCTCCTCCTGTACGCGCTGAGAAATAGACAGGAGGGTGCCCTGACTATCCAGCGGCATACTGTCTTCCCCCGCCCCCGTTTCCGTTTCCGAGCGCAAAGCAGCTGCCTTTATGGTTTGCAGGGAATTTCTCAAGATGCATAGCAGAGGAATGGTGACGCTAATGATTGTAGCATCGCCGCTCACCACCTGGGTAGACTCCTCAAAATTACCAAGGACATGGCAGATGTCTGCCAACCAGGCCCACTCTTCTGAAAGGAATTGAGGAGGCTGACTCCCACTGCGCCGCCCATGTTGGAGTTGGTATTCGACTATAGCTCTACGTTGTTCATAGAGCCTGGCCAACATGTGGAGCGTAGAGTTCCACCGTGTGGGCACGTCGCACAGCAGTCGGTGCACTGGCAGCTTAAAGTGATGTTGCAGGGTGCGCAGGGTGGCAGCGTCCGTGTGGGACTTGCGGAAATGTGCGCAGAGCCGGCGCGCCTTTACGAGCAGGTCTGACAAGCGTGGGTAGCTTTTCAGAAACCGCTGAACCACCAAATTAAAGACGTGGGCCAGGCATGGCACGTGCGTGAGGCTGCCGAGCTGCAGAGCCGCCACCAGGTTACGCCCGTTGTCACACACGACCATGCCCGGTTGGAGGCTCAGCGGCGCAAGCCAGCGGTCGGTCTGCTCTGTCAGACCCTGTAGCAGTTCGTGGGCCGTGTGCCTCTTATCGCCTAAGCTGAGTAGTTTCAGCACGGCCTGCTGACGCTTGCCCACCGCTGTGCTGCCACACCGCGCGACACCGACTGCTGGCGACATGCTGCTGCTAACACATCTTGATTGCGAGACAGAGGAGGAGGAGGAGGAGGAGGGTGCTTTAGTGGAGGAAGCATACACCTCCGCAGATACCAGCACGAGCTGGGGCCCGCAATTCTGGGGGTGGGTAGGACGTGAGCGGTCCCAGGCTCTGACTCTGTCCCAGCCTCCACTAAATTCACCCAATGTGCCGTCAGGGAGATGTAGTGGCCCTGCCCGCCTGTGCTTGTCCACGTGTCCGTAGTTAAGTGGACCGTGGCAGTAACCGCGTTGGTGAGGGCGCGCACAATGTTGCGGGAGACGTGGTCGTGCAGGGCTGGGACGGCACATCGGGAAAAGTAGTGGCGACTGGGAACTGAGTAGCGCGGGGCCGCCGCCTCCATGATACTTTTGAAGGACTCCGTTTCCACAACCCTATACGGCAGCATCTCAAGGCTGATGAATTTTGCTATGCGGACGGTTAACGTTTGAGCGTGCGGGTGCGTGGCGGCGTACTTGCGCTTGCGCTCGAACACTTGCGCAAGCGACGGCTGAACGGTGCGCTGAACTACACTGCTGGATGGGGCCGAGGACAGCGGAGATGAGGGTGTGGGTGCAGGCCATGAGGCGGTAGTGCCTGTGTCCTGAGAGGGGGGTTGCATCTCAGTGGCAGGTTGGGGCACAGGGGGAGAGGCAGGGGTGCAAACCGGAGGCGGTGAACGGCCTTCGTCCCACCTTGTGGGGTGCTTGGCCATCATATGTCTGCGCATGGTGGTGGTGGTGAGGCTGTTGGTGTTGGCTCCCCGGCTGAGCTTTGCGCAACAAAGGTTGCACACCACTGTTCGTCGGTCGTCAGGCGTCTCTGTGAAAAACTGCCAGACCTTAGAGCACCTCGGCCTCTGCAGGGTGGCATGGCGCGAGGGGGCGCTTTGGGAAACACTTGGTGGATTATTCGGTCTGGCCCTGCCTCTACCCCTGGCCACCGCACTGCCTCTTGCAACCTGCCCTGCTGATGCCCTTGACTCCCCCTCTGAAGACCTGTCCTCCTGAGTAAGCGTTGCACACCAGGTGGGGTCAGTCACCTCATCGTCCTGCTGCTCTTCCTCCGAATCCTCTGTGCGCTGCTCCCTCGGACTTACTGCCCTTACTACTACCTCACTGCAAGACAACTGTGTCTGATCGTCATCGTCCTCCTCACCCACAGAAAGTTGTTGAGACAGTTGGCGGAAGTCCCCAGCCTCTTCCCCCGGACCCCGGGAACTTTCGAATGGTTGGGCATCAGTGACGATAAACTCCTCTGGTGGGAGAGGAACCGCTGCTGCCCAATCTAAGCAGGGGCCCGAGAACAGTTCCTGGGAGTGTTCCCGCTCCTGAGCAGGTGTTATTGTAGTGGAGTGAGGAGGCTGGGAGGAAGGAGGAGCAGCAGACAGAGGATTCGGATTGGCAGCAGTGGACGGCGCAGAACTGCGGGTAGACGATAGGTTGCTCAAAGCACTTTCTGCCATCCAGGACAGGACCTGCTCACACTGCTCATTTTCTAATAACCGTCTCCCGCGTGGACCCATTAATTGGGCGATGAATGTGGGGACGCCAGAAACGTGCCTCTCTCCTAATCGCGCAGCAGTCGGCTGCGACACACCGGGATCAGGAGCTCGGGCTGTGCCCACACCCTGACTTGGCCCTCCGCGTCCTCGGCCGCGTCCACGTCCTCTAGGCCTACCCCTACCCCTCAGCATGCTGTATTACCAGTGATTTGATTTCACAGGCAGGAAATAAATTGGCGCAAGACTGCAGGCCAAATATAATTTTTGCCCTTTTTGGAAAACGAAAGGCCCCACTGCCTCTAGTGAATGAATTATCTAAGTTTAATAACTGTGCTGTGTCCCTGCTAATGTGTCACAGAACGTGAAGGTAGCAGAGTTATTATAACTCTGGCAGAGCAGGTATTTTTTTCCCAATTAAGGAAAGCAAATGGCGAAGCCAGCAGTAAAGCGTAGCTGGGTGCGTCTGATTTAGCAATGTTGTTCACGCAGCCGACACGTGTCCACCGCCCGTAAGGACGGACAGAGGCTGGACAAATAGATTTGTTTTCAGTTTTTTCCACCAAAAGGCAGCACTGCGTATATTCAATGAACATGAGAAGTTTAATAACTGTGCTGTGTCCCTGCTTATGTGTCACAGAACGTGAGGGTAGCAGAGTTATTATAACTCTTGGAGAGCAGGTATTTTTTTCCCAATTAAGGAAAGCAAATGGCGAAGCCAGCAGTAAAGCGTAGCTGGGTGCGTCTGATTTAGCAATGTTGTTCACGCAGCTCACACGTGTCCACCGCCCTTAGGACGGACAGAGGCTGGACAAATAGATTTGTTTTCAGTTTTTTTCCACCAAAAGGCAGCACTGCGTATATTCAATGAACATGAGAAGTTTAATAACTGTGCTGTGTCCCTGCTTATGTGTCACAGAACGTGAGGGTAGCAGAGTTATTATAACTCTTGGAGAGCAGGTATTTTTTTCCCAATTAAGGAAAGCAAATGGCGAAGCCAGCAGTAAAGCGTAGCTGGGTGCGTCTGATTTAGCAATGTTGTTCACGCAGCTCACACGTGTCCACCGCCCTTAGGACGGACAGAGGCTGGACAAATAGATTTGTTTTCAGTTTTTTTCCACCAAAAGGCAGTACTGCGTATATTCAATGAACATGAGAAGTTTAATAACTGTGCTGTGTCCCTGCTTATGTGTCACAGAACGTGAGGGTAGCAGAGTTATTATAACTCTTGGAGAGCAGGTATTTTTTTCCCAATTAAGGAAAGCAAATGGCGAAGCCAGCAGTAAAGCGTAGCTGGGTGCGTCTGATTTAGCAATGTTGTTCACGCAGCTCACACGTGTCCACAGCCCTTAGGACGGACAGAGGCTGGACAAATAGATTTGTTTTCAGTTTTTTTCCACCAAAAGGCAGCACTGCGTATATTCAATGAATATTAACTGTGTTGTGGCCCTGCCTATACAATTCTTTCCCTGCAGTATCAATGGAGGGTGCAATGGTCTGCAGAGGCGATTTTGAGAAGCAAAAAAAAATGCAGCACAGCCAACAGCAGCCTGGACAGTACTGCACACGGATAAATATGGCCCTAGAAAGGACCGTTGAGGTTCTTGAAGGCTACACTCACTCCTAACACTCTCCCTGCCTATGCAGCACTTCTGTCCCTAATGCCAGGTGCAACGGTCTGCAGAGGCGATTTTGAGAAAAAAAAATTTGCCACTGCTAACAGCAGCCAACACACAGCTATCAGTGGCCCTAATAAGGACCTTTGGGGGGTCTTGAAGCCTACACTAACTACCAATTCTTTCCCTACAGCAGCTCCGGTACAAACAGCACTGTCCCTCATCTAACTCACCAGGCATCTGAGGCGAGCCGCGGGAGGGGCCGACTTTTATGTTCGGGTGACACCTGATCTTCCCAGCCACTCACTGCAGGGGGGTGGTATAGGGCTTGAACGTCACAGGGGGAAGTTGTAATGCCTTCCCTGTCTTTCAATTGGCCAGAAAAGCGCGCTAACGTCTCAGGGAAGGAAGTGAAAATAACCAGAACACCGCATGGTGTTCGTTACTAATAACGAACATCCCGAACACCCTAATATTCGCACGAATATCAAGCTCGGAAGAACACGTTCGCTCATCTCTAGTATAGTCGCATCCATAAAAGACCGATCTACCAAAGTAACACATTATTTTTCCCGCACGGTGAACGTCGTCCGAAAAAGAAAACACAACGCCAGCACTGCACTTTTTTTGGTCACCCCATCTTAAAGAAAAAAGTTAATAAAAAGCGATCAAAAAGTTGTATGTACCAGAAACTTGTATCAACAGAAACCACGGGTCATCCCGCAAAAAACAAACCCTCACACTCCCCTATTGATATGGTAGTCAGAAGATGGCGACAGAAAATACATATATATCTTTTCAAAACATATATATATTTATATTCTGTATTTTCTTTGGTAGTAAAGCAAAAAAAAAAAAAGATACAAATTTGGTATCATCGTATTTGTACCGTCCCACAGTATAAAGTTATCATGTCTTTTTTGCTGCAGTGTGAAGACTGTAAAAACAAGACCCCCCCCCCCCAAAGATGGCAAAATTGCATGTTTTTTCCCCATTTCACTCCACTTAGAAGTTTTTTAAAAGTTTTACAAATATGCTGCATTAAATAATACCATTGAATAATACAAGTTGTCATGCAAAAAAAATAAGCCCACAGAGAGTGACATTGCTGAAAAAATAAAATATATGATTTTTGAAAGTGGGGAGAAGAAACCGGAAATCGGGGGGGGAAAGGGTCTGCGACCTTGCGGGGTTAATGCTTTTCATTCTCCTATAATACAAAACTTGACAGAATTGTGAACAGAGACTTACATGGAACTTCAGGCTAGTATATAGGATTACACCGCACTGAATGCACTGATCATAAGAGCCATATGTAATAAATCAGCCGAGAACCCAGGGGGGAGCGAGCCACGTTATATACCTGATGGCCTGTAGAATAATGTCCTGACATTATCCTTTAGGACTGACTGGAGATAATGAGAGGCTCATCATTATTTCACATTCCACAATTTGCAATGGGAAAATGACAGCAATTATAATAAAGGAACATTTGCCACTATTAAAAAAGTTAACTCTTAACCCCTTAAAGGGGTTGTCTCGCGAAATCAAGTGGGGTTATACACTTCTGTATGGCCATATTAATGCACTTTGTAATGTACATCGTGCATTAAATATGAGCCATACAGAAGTTATTCACTTACCTGCTCCGTTGCTGGCGTCCCCGTCTCCATGGTTCCGTCTAATTTCGGTGTCTTCTTGCGTTTCTAGACGCGCTTGCGCAGATCCGTCTTCTCCCTTCGGCTCCGCTCGGCAGCATCGGCTTTTAGCTCCGCCCCTTGTACGCGTCATCGCGTAGCTCCGCCCCCGTCACGTGCCGATTCCAGCCAATCGGTTTTATCCCTTTAGCCCTTTTTTCGGTTTTATCTCCTCACCTTCAAAAAATCATAACTCTTTTATTTTCCTCCGGTGTAGCTGTCTGAGGCCTTTTTTATTTAGTGGGACGAGATGCATTTTTCGATGGTGCGATTTAATATTCCAAATAATGTACTGAAAAACTTTTTAAAAAGTGAAGTGAAAAGGAAAAAAAAATGTAATTTCGCCATCTTTGAGGGCATCTTGTTTTCACAGCGTATACACTGCAGCAAAAATGATATGATAACGTTATTCTGTAGGTCAGTACGATTGCGACGATACAAAATTTACATAATCTTTTCTATTATTTTCTTCTAACTGCCATGACTTTATCTTTTTCTTATTTCCCTGACAATGTAGTTATGTGAGGTCTCATTTTTTTCAGCATAAGGGTGCCTACCCACTAGCGATATTTTTTCTTGCGATGCAAGAGCGATGATTATTAAAAAAAACTATGATTTTCAATGGTTTCATACTCATTTGCGTTTTTTTTGTCTTAAGTCTCGCAGCGCACAGTAAAATTCTGTGATATCGCTCAGTGTTTTCAATGGGGCCGGCAGCAGCAGCACCAGCCCAATTGAAAACCTAGGGAGTACATCGTGGACTTCTGCCACAGCTATGGCAGAGGAGATCTTCATTCCAACAGGGACCGCAGGGATGACGGAATCCTCTGCCATAGCTGTCACAGCTGTGGCAGAAGTTTGTGATGCTATCCTATTTCATTCAATGGAGTCGGCACTGCTGCGGCCCCATTGAAAGCAGGCAACCCCCGCAGCGATGATTTTTGGGGAAGGGCGTGAAATGTAAGCACTTCCCTGAAAATCATGGCTATCTGTAAAAAAAAAAGTAAAAAAAAATAATATATATATATATATACACACACACACTCACCTAGAAGAGCCGTCCAGCTCTTCTCTCCGGCCCTGGCAGTTGTCTTCTGTGTTCTGGAGGCCGGGGATTGAAAAACCCCCACTTCAGAAAGCATTGCTCTCATTGGCTGAGTGCTCAGCCAATCAGAGGCAGCCCTCGGCCATTGAATGACAGCTGAGGACTGCCTGTGATTGGTCACAGCACTCAGCCAATGACACCAGCGCTTTCTAGGGGAGGGGATTTTTCAATACCCGGCCTCCAGAACATAGAGTCAATATAGAGTCAATATATCCACGATCAGGCTGCCCAAGGCAGAATCTCCTACCTGTAACGGTTTTTAGTGGAGAAGGATACTCAGGACAGAGCGCTGGCCCTGGGGAGGGAGTGGGAGAGGGAGCTTGGTGGTGCGCCCCCCAAAGAGTCGTGGAAGAAAGCTTATATCCTGACACATAAGATAAACATCTCAAGCAGGTTACAGGAACTGAATTACAAGATCCTAACGAGATGGTACAAAACTCCGGAGAGGCTAACCAGAGTTTACCCCCAATACCCGGATGTCTGCTGGAGGTGCCTGACGGAAAAGGGTACTTTCTTTCACATTTGGGGGTTTTGCCCACTGGTCCGCCCCTCTGGCAGGAGGTCATCGCCCTCTACTCATGGGTGTTCAAGGATCAGCTACGGCTGACCCCGGAGCTGGCGTTACTGTCAATGTTTCCTGGGTCACTGGCCCAGGCCAAGAAATTATGGCTGAGGTTTCTTATCCTGGCAGTGCATCAGGTGATCCCTAGAAAATGGAAGTCTACCTCTCCTCCTACCAGGATAATGTGGTTAGAGACACTTGACAACATCAAATATATGGAGAAATTATGTGCTAGGGACGAGTTGAGGTACAATAAGTGCTTGGCAATCTGGGCCGTATGGAACCAGTTTCGTGACACCCCGGACATGACTATGTGTGTCTCAAATGGAAGCCCCCCCCCCAGTCATACTCTACCATATCTTAGGTTTGCTAGAATATAGATAAAAGGTATTGAGGCGACAATAAGGTCAGATTCCCTTCCCCTCTCTTACCTTCTATTGCCCCATATGCCCCCGCTTCTTCCTTCTCTATCCTTTCATCTCAACTCTCTTCCTTCTTTCCTTATACCTTTACGAGTAGTAATACTCATTATTTTTCTTTAATTAAAATATATTTCTTGGTTGAATGAGAGTCAAGATGTTGTACTGTCGGTAGAAAATGCTTGTTACAAAAGAATTGGTGATAGCTGTCATAAATGAATAAATAAAATACATTTTGAACCATAAATAGAGATGAGCGAGCACGCTCGGTAAGGGCAGTTGCTCAAGTGAGCCTCGCTCATCTTGAGTAACTGCCTTCTCCTCCGAGCGTGCTCAGGTGCGCGGCGCGGGTGAGCGCCGGGCAGCAAAGGGTAGCGGGGGAGAGAGATCTCTCTCACTCTTCCTCCTGCTTCCCTCCGCCCCCCTAAGCACGCTCGGAGGAGAAGGCAGTTACTCGAGATGAGCAAGGCTCACTCGAGTAACTGCCCTTACCGAGCGTGCTCGCTCATCTCTAACCATAAAATGAATAGAAGAAAGCCATTACATAGTGGACTAGGTTTTATTTCTTGGCACGCTGTGGCTTCTTCACATCAGCTGATCAGCATATCGCCATATGTCGGACCCACGCTGATCTGATATCAATGACCTCTCTGAGAATAAGTCATCAATATTATAAGACTGGAACCACCATTTAAGATCAAATAATAAAAAAATAAACACTTCATGTGAAACACACACGTGTGTTTAGAATGTGCTTTAGGAGGGTGTCGTGTCTCCTTAAGGAGAGTACCCAAAAATTGTGAGTGGAGACACCTAGGAGGTGAGTGGGTCGGGGGATGGTATAGTCTCTCCCCAAGGAAAGCACCTAAAAAGAGGTGTGGGGATACCTAGAAGGTGAGTGACGAGACTTTTAAGGCCATGCTAGCTCCTCTGGGTAATTTATGCAAATAAGGAAGATGAAAAAATACCTCTGCAGCGCCACCTCACACAGTAATACACTCCGGTTTTAGGAATGTAGCAAATTGGAATGCTTTCTATTACAACGTCTTCAGCTGACATGCAGATAATGTTTAAAAGTAAAGTTCAAAGTCCTATTTCAGGTGAGGCATGCAGGAAGAGTTCTGTCACGTCAAGTTACGCTGTGCTGGACTTTACTATTGTAACCTCTCTAGTCTTTGTCCCTGAACATGGTTACTTAAAGGGAACCTATCATATTGAAGATGCAGCCTGACCTGCAGGCAACGTGTTATAGAGCAGAAGGAGCGGAGCAGTTGGATATATAGTTTGTGGGCATTCAGTATAATTTATTCATTTATCTGCTCCTTCTGAGTTTCATAAAGAAGGTGGCTGTGTGGTCCTTCTTCAATGGATGTGGCTCAGTGGTTAGCACTACCGCCTTGCAGTGTTGGGGTCCTAGGTTAAAATCTGACCAAGGACTATATCTGTATTGACTTTGAAAAACTGCATGCAGATGTTGTCCTAAGTCACATTTAAACCTAGGACTCCACTGCACTGCAAGGCAACAGTGCTAACCACTGAGCCACCATATTTTTTTTCTTTTCTGGTAGCGGAGAAGAAGATGAACCACAAGGAGAATATTCAAACTCCATGCAGATGTTGTTCTTGGACAGATTTGAACTTACGTCTCCAGTGCTGCAAGGCAACACTGTTAACTACTATGTTTCTTCTTCTTTTTTGCTCCTCCTTCTGGATTCTGGAGGTGGAGGATAAGAACAAGAAACACAGGGTGAACATACAAACTCAGTGCTGATGTTGTCCTTAGTCATGTTTGAACCTAGGGCTCCAGCACTACAAGGCAACACTGCTAACAACTGAACCACATATGTTGAAGAAGGACCACTACCACTACCACTACTACTACCAGTACTACTACACACTCAGGGGCGTAACTATAGGGGATGCAGGGGATGCAGTTGCACCCGGGCCCAGGAGCCTTAGGGGGCCCATAACACCTCTCCTCTCTATATAGGGAGCCCAGTCATATGAATAAAGCATTATAGTTGGGGGCCCTGTTACAGGTTTTGCATAGGGGCCCACGGGCTTCAAGTTACGCCTCTGTACACACTAATTCAGGCTGTAGCAAAAGGTTTGATGAAATTCACCAAACCAGCTTAACCGAAATTTTTTTTAAAGTTTGCTTATCTCTATATGTGACCTGTGGAGGAAGGGGAGGAGGTGAGCTGTGACCTTCACCTATTTTTGGATCCTGTGTTATCTGTTCTCAGCTTTCTAATTAAAGGTGATACTTTTTATTGAAGGCCTTCCTGTGATGATAATAAGATGACTACAGAACAAGAAGTTGCCTCAAATCAGTCCCTTGGCACTATCCTAGTCACCAGAGAATCTACATTCGGCTGATTAAGCATGGTAATTCAGTGGTTGGCAAGGTTCTTTTATATCGCTGTGGACCTGATTGGTGTGAGTGAACTGAACCAGTAAAATAGATCAATAGTTGATCCTCACCGATCAGTGATTGTCTGGCTCGCTTTCAGTGTGGACAACGCTGGAAGCAGATAGCACTGTCTGGCCAATCAATGACGTGGCTCAGCCAATTAATAAATTCCGTCTCCACAACGTATTGGCTGTGATTGGTTCTTCAACTGCTGCTCAGCCAATCCCTGCAATGCTCGATGAACTAACCACAGTGATCGCATTGGTTCATCCAAAACCAATCAGAGCCATCGCTTCCTGGAGGCTAGATTTATGAATCCTGTTACTATCTGGGTTGGGTTGAGTGGGTGGCTGCATATAAGTCTGCAGTGGACAATTTAGCTCCTCTGGTTTATAGTCTGGCTTGCTGCATATTGTTAGGGTCTACGGCCATTGTGCCAGTCTTATGGCGATTGTGCCTGCTTAGCGCCGATTGTGCCGGCTCTGCACCTTATCAGTTACTGCATTTTTGGCACTTTTCCAGTGAAATATGTTTTTGTTTTTCCCCCTCACCTCTGTGATTTCTGTTACTAGAAAGTGAACTTCTGTGGGCGGCAAGGACTGCAAGAAGCACATCGGAGCTCCAGATAGCAGCAGGAAGGATCTGGACTTACTGGAGTAAGTATAATAAGACATCCCCCAAAAATAAGACTTAGTGCCTCATTTGGGGCAAAATTTAACATAAGACAGGGTCTTATTTTCGGCAAAACGCGTTATATTGATGGATAAATGAAAAAGTTATGATGTTTTTGAAAGTTGGGGGGAAAAAACAAAAAAAGGGGGCGTTCAATACATATAGTGGTTAAATTTTGCTCTACTCGAATGTCTAGGTTTCATCTCATCCCTTCTACCCAACCCAGTCTCTTTTTATCCAGCGGTGCCTTTGTTCTCTCTGTGCAACAAACTTAGAAACCGAGCGCCATCCATCATACATATGATAGAATTTAACACCGCAGAGGGGGGGGGGGAACCCCGGTCGTCCTGCTGACACATAATGTACCAGTGCATTCTGGATACAGCTCGGAAAATAAGAATTACTTCTACCTGGCGCCGTCAGCAAATCTTGAGATGTCCATTAATTCATTCCCTAACAATATTAGGCGTCTCATCAGAGAATGGAGCTGGACAAATAACGTGTCATTACAGGAAGGTTTCTTTTGCGCATTAACCTAAAACTCTTCTTCACGCTACAATCTGATATAAAAGCTACAGTATGATTACAACATTAACCATCCCAGTTCACGGAATGATCTGTACTTGGTCTGTAGGCTCATGACTAATGGTCACTTTTATGTGCAGTCTTCAAGTGTTATTATAGAAGGGAACAGTCGCTTTAGTGGATCATTAAAGACAAAATGATATGGAGATGCGCTTGAGGTTATGACCAACATTAAGGGACTTGAATGGTATTTTATATCTCCGCTGCGTTTCCTATGTTAACATTTATCAGCTATTAGCAGAGGTATTAGCCATTTAACATAGTAAATTATACTAAAAAAAAAATCATTTAAATACCGCCACTTGTATTTGGGTTAGATATTCATATGGA
Source organism: Eleutherodactylus coqui (assembly GCF_035609145.1). Classification (NCBI taxonomy): domain Eukaryota; kingdom Metazoa; phylum Chordata; class Amphibia; order Anura; family Eleutherodactylidae; genus Eleutherodactylus; species Eleutherodactylus coqui. Next base: position 36,213,364 of record NC_089839.1, read on the forward strand.
GGCAGCAATGCATTAAAGATGTCGCCTGAAAAATGTCTTTAACCGTATTACCCTGTTTCCCTGAAAATAAGACATACCCTGAAAATAAGACCTAGTATGATTTTCCAGAATTTTTGAGGATGCAAAATGATTTTTCAGGCTTTTTGAGGATGCTTGAAATATAAGCCCTACTCCAAAATTAAGCCCTGCAAACAGTTAATTAAAAAAGTCAATTTAAATAGTGTCCAGGAAGCATGTAAAAAAGTTAAACCTTTTTAAACAAAAATTAATATGACACTGTCTTATTTTCGGGGAAACACGGTAGCAGATTTACTGCACTGGTGGAAACCATCTAATCTGAAAACAGTCTCTCACCTTCAGTCACTGTCAGTAGTTCCATAAAGATAAAGTGTCGGTATGCAGTGGGGAATACTTGCGTCCTGCCACTCGGTCCCGGTGGTTACACTGAAACGATTAGTATGGAGGAGAAAGAGACGTCTTCCAAGTATAAACCGCGACTGCTTTATTTAATTCTTAGTGCCAATGAGACAGCAAACAAAAGACGCGTTTCGATTCACAGAATCTTGATCACTAAAAAAAGTGAATACATCAGGGGCGTAACTATAGAGGGTGCAGGGGATGCGGTTGCACCCGGGCCCAGGAGCCTTAGGGGGCCTATAAGGTCTCTCTTTTCCATATAGGGAGCCCAGTACTATAAATAAAGCATTATAGTTGGGGGCCCTGTTACAGGTTTTGCATTGGGGCCCGGGAGCTTCAAGTTATGCCTCTGTGCAGCATGGTTTAGGTATGGGTACGGGTACAGATACAGCATGATGGGGGGGGGGCCCTAGCTCACCTTTTGCATCAGGGCCCCTGAGCCTTTAGTTACGCCCCTGGAATACATTATCTAGCAGGCATGGTCTGGGTCCCTCCTGCTGGTCTGCGAAGTTCCGTAGCTCCACTGCCATCTTGTACTCCTCGGCCGCCGACAGAATATCACTTCCTATTTGCGGCGTTCATAAGTCTCGCCTGCAGGAAGTGATGGCTCTGATTGGCCAGTGAGCTCTGCTCAATGCCAATCCCAGCCGTCGCATTGGTTCAGCAAGCGCTGCATTGATTGGCTGAGAGCAGCGCTCACTGGCCAATAAGAGCCATCGCTTCCTGGATTTATGAATACCGCAATCAGGAAGTGATATTCTGTCGGCGACCGAGGACAGTAGGACGTCCGGCGGAGCTACAGAACTTCGCAGACCAGCAGGAGGGACCTGGACAGTAGCTGCTAGGTAAGTATTAATAAGACATCCCCGAAAATAAGACTCTGTGCCTCTTTTGGGGCAAAAATTAACATAAGGGTCTTATTTTTGGGGAAACACGGTAGTAACGCCACTATCGGCTGCATTCTTTTAGTGAGACAAGCTATAGACCCGGACAGCACATAGCGGTTTATTAGTTATTGTGGTAAGGCAGGCATCGAATTTGTTTTATACGAACACCCAGATCAGAAGAAAAACTCATGCTGTGTACTATTCTGATGTAATTCACCAACGAGACTTGCCCATTCAAGTCAGTGGGGATGCAAAAAAATAGACAGCACTCAGATGCAGTACGCATGCTGTCTATATGCTGCCCGTGCACTGTACATTTTTCTTACAGGGTTTGTCCCATTTTCAAAAAGTTTTTAAAACAGGTGGCCATCACCTAAAATAACAAAAGAAGCAATACTCACCTCTCTTCTTCCCCCAGGAAGCAATGGCGTCTGTTGCATTCTTGCTATGCATTTACAGCGAAAGTCAGCATGGGTGAAACACGTAAATGTATGGCACAGTACACTAGTCATTAGCACTAAGTGCCGTATATTTATGGTGCTTTGATTACGGGGCCTGTGCAATCAGTTGCGAAAGTGGGGAGGGGACACTTCTAAGTGGTTGGACTGAGGTAGAGGGCTTCCTCTGTCACTCCATTGGTACTCTGCAACCTGATCGCTATTGGAGCTAGGACTGTATCGGTAGAGTAAGCTTTGAAGTTTGGCCCTAGGATGAAATGTAGGTAGTAAGCTGATTCTGGTACCATATATTTATAGTAAGCTTGTTTCGGTTACTGTATTTATGTAGTAAGGCTGGATCTGGTATCAAGCTTGGACCAGGTACTGTATAGCACCAATTTATTCCATAGCGCTTTCAGGTAATTTATTTATTACCCCCCTAGGTACTCAGAAGGATGGAAGGCTGAGTCAACCTTGTGCCAGCTACCTAAACCAATCAGGGATTGAACTCACAACCTTCAGGTCATGAGCAAGAGCTTAGGACTGCATTTCTGCTGCCTTAACAATCTGCACCACACAAGGCTTGGCTATGATTCTCATATTATATTTATCTAGCAAGCCTGGTTCTGTTACTGTAGCTATGTAGTGAGGTTGGTTCTGGTAGCATATCTATGTAGTAAGTTTGGATCTGGTACCGCATCCGTGTAATAAACTTGAAATGTTAGCTCTGGTACAATATCTATGTAGCAAGCTTGATTTTAGTACTGTATCTGTGGAATAAGCTTGATTCTGTTACTGTAGCTGTGGAATAAGGTTGATTTTGTTAGCATATCTATGTAGTAAGGATGGTTCTGGTAGCAAACCTTTACAGTAAGCTTGGTTGCGGTAATGTATCTATGTAGTAAGCTTGGACTTCTGGTACCATATGTATGTAGTACGTTTTATTACTGCAGTTATGTAGTAAGGTTGGTTCTGGTAGCACATATATGGAGAAATATTGGTTCTGGTATCATATCTATCTAGTAAGCTTGAACCTGGTACCGTGTCTATGTATCAAGCTTAGTTCTGTTACTGGATCTATGTAGTTAGGTTGGTTGTGGTATAATAGCCATGCAGTAATCATGGACTTGGTGCTGTATCATTGTAGTACGTTTAGCTCTGGTACCGTATCTATACAGTAAGGATCAGATCATTAAATCTTGAGACTGGTGGGAGGCCCACAATCTTCATAGAGCTCTGGCACCAGAAGTAGCAACTTTCTAGTGGTAGACATGATTATTGCTACAGTTGTTATTATTTTGTTGGGTGGAACACTTATTCATTCATTCATTCATTCATTCCAGCTTTTTCAGCATTAGTCACTGTCATCAAGGTTTAATATAACCAGTAATAAGAATGATTTTTTTCCATACAGGGGGAACCTGATTTTATGTCTCTTTCCAAATGTGACACTTTCTTGAAGCTTTCTTTGCTTCTACTCATCCTCACTTGGATATGTCCTGTTGGTTGTTCAGTAACATCTATTGAGCTCCTGGTGACACCCGTGACAGTGAGAAGGGACACAATCGGTGGTTGATCACGTCACTCTCCGTGCCCTGCACCTGCTCCTGATACTTGAGAGGGCTGCTGGAGAAAACAGCTGCACTGAAGTTCTAAAATAGAGGCCAATGAAGACATTTTTAAGTACCAATCATGCTGTAAATGGGTTGTAGGAGTGATTTAAAACATAATCTTATGAATCTTCACTAAAGTGGAGCTTCCTCTTAACGACATAAATGCGTAGATCCTTCATTACTGGCCCGTCTTAGTTTAAAGTGTAACTAAACTTTCATAAAACTTTTGACATGTCAGAAGTTTTGATCAGTGAAGGTTTGAGTGCTGAGACCCCTATCAATTGATAAAGTGAAGGGGCAGAAGCACTCGGCTGAGTTCTGGGAGCGACGAACACTGTACAGATTCAGACTTTCTATTGAGCCCATTCACCACTCTGAGAAGAACCGAACAAAGACGTTCGGATACAGTATTCAAAATAGCATACCAGACCCTTCAATTTAGGAATCGCCGGGGGTCTCAGCAACGGACCACTGCCAATCAAAATTTCTGACGTGTCACTATGAAAATTAGTAAGAAATTAGATATTACGGTAGAAGTCCACATTTTACTTATTTGTAGTACCTCATTAGAATATGGTCATACAGATCTCCACCAACACTCTAGGCTACGTTCACCCCACGTCTTTGCTATACAGCGAAGTATGTATATAATTAATAAAACGTATGCAGCTACAACAGGATGCAACTGTATGCCTGGACAGTAGGATCCTTTTGCCATGTGCTTGCATTGTAAGAAAAAAATAGTGTATGTCTAGATTTTGTTTTTCAATTATACCCACACCCCTGTCAGAAGAATAGTCTGCCTATATTCTTCTTGTGCAGAAAGCAGCAAGATAGCAGCATGCCCACACCAGATCATCTCAGTGAATAAATACTGTACCAGAACCAAGCTCATAAAATAAATAGCGCACCAGAATCAAGCTTAGTATATAAATATAGTACCAGAACCAAGCGCAGTGCAGTGGTACAGCCCTAAAGCCAAAATCAGTACATAAATACAGCACCCGAGCCAAGCTCAATACATGAATACAGCGCCAGAACCAAGCACATAACACGAATAGAGCAATAGAACCAAGCTCAATTCATAAATGCAGCACCAAATCAAGCTCATGGCATAAATACTGCAGTAGAATCAACTCCGTACATAGATACAATACCAGTACCAAGTTTATAACATAGAGTAGTAGAGAAAAAAAACTGGGCAAAGTGCCCAGGCGAGAACTGGGGGTTAGTGTTCTGATGTATTGAAATGAGATAGAGGTGAACAGACAAAAAGGTGTGGATACAAGATATAGCAGGTACTACCAGCCTCGTATACTGGAAAACCAATGATCTAAACAGGTCTGTGAATTTGGAAAAGTAAAAAACTAGGATTCAGGCACGACTTATATTCAGTGTAGAACCATGTAGCCAAATAATGGTTTTGCAGAATTGAGCTCCAGGCCAGATGATACTTCAGTGGACCAATGGTCCTTCCGTTTCTCCAATTCTGGGACAAGAGGTTTTATCATCTAATAAAATACCCTGAGGAAGATGTCTGCGTACCTCAAAACGCGTTATGTTGCCAGTTTGAACATCATTTGGATTCTTCACCACTGGCTCAATTCTACAGAACCGTTATTTGGCTCCATATATGTTTATTTGGTTCCATAGCCTACATCGACTCTAGGTCACACCTCAATCCTAGTTTTCTTTTACTTTTTTTCCCAACTTAAAACATAGATAAAGCTCCAGAACCAAGCTCTTAACATAATTACAGTGCAGCATCTGAGGAGCAGGTCCTCAGCTGAGGAGACAGCAGGGTAGAGGGAAAACCTTGTCACGGAGCTCTATCATCTCCTCCCTAAGGGTAGCTCCAGCGAACCACCTTCAGCCTCCTTCATGTCTCATTCCTCTCACTAACTCTCTGAACCTCCGAACTCTGGACTCTGAGACTCAGGACTCCACTCCAAACTCAAGTCAGAAGTCTGAACTCCCTTGCTAACACGTGACCTACTCTTTTATACTACACACAGGACAAAATGATACATTTTCCAGACATCACCATACATTAACCCTTTCATGCTTACAAACTCCAATACACATACCTCTGATTCACTCCACATACAAGACAGTGCACAGTACAAATATAAAACATGTATTATGAGGTGCTGTTGGGGACCCCTAACTCTGGGCCACTACAACAGTATAAGTAATAAACCAAGCGATTGTGTTGTGGCGGTGCCTTGGAACACGAAGAGGGGAGACAGAGCCAGGAGGAGGATGATTCATGTAGTTCTACAAGACACTGCCACATGGAGAAAGAAGATCATCTGGCAAAGCTGACTTATGGTGGAGGATTGCTTCCAGCCTACATCTGCATGGTGTTCACCCAACAAGCTGGCAACTGGCACCCTGTGCAACCAGCAATATTCAGTGGCAATGGCCAAAGACTTTCATTGGAGATATATGTTGGCAACGACAACCTCAAGTGTGATGTGAATGGAACATTCGTGATATTCGCAGGTATAATGTAAAGAAAATTCCATCGCCGGGGCGAGGAGTCAACATTATGAGAGGTGATGTAATAGTGTTCATATAGTCCATGACATATCAGCTGCAGGAGAATATGCTATTTTCTTAAACATGCCACTGAGTCAAAATGGAAAAGCAAGCCAGACCACAAAATTCTCGATTTAATCAGGGGTAGGCCGCAGCATGACTGGGATTAACAAAGGCTAAATCAGAAGCAAACTGGATGTTCAAATTACAAAACCAGGCCACAGCCTTCTTATATGGACAGGGAGATACATAGCAATTTTAAGTCGGTGCTCAGTTACCAGCATTCTGCCAAACTAGGGGCTAATGTACTACATGATAACTTAAAGAGTGTGCTATTCCCACAAGGGTAAACCATGCCTGCACACCCGTACTGTTGTTGGCAGGCAACCGGGGCCTGAGGAAAGGCATGAGAAGCCATGGTTTATGCTTCCAATACAGGAACACGGGATATTACTGCGATCCGTATCTGGTTTTCCCATGCACTTTGTGGTGTGAACGTCAGGACTCCGGCGGTTCTCTGGGGGCAGCAGAAATGCAGAAGCCTAATGGACACATTAGATCCAGGTACATTACATTACATCTGACAGCCGGCAGAGCTGCAAATGAATCTCTGGGCTCTAATATAGGCCGTAACTCAGGATCAGTGCAGAATAAGTCATCGAATTATATTTACAGGTTAGGAACGCTAACCTTTCTCCTTAGGGAGAGCACCTAGAAGGTGAGTGAGGAGACTTATAAGGCCATGCATGCTCCTCTGGGTAATATGCAAATAAGGGAGATGGAACAATACCTCTGCAGCGCCACCTATTGGAAGGCAGCATTCCTTTTAGATGAGGCGATTTATTGTTTGAACAAGGGAGTGACGTCATCGCTAGTTCGTTCGCTTTCGTGCAGCCAGGTTCATCATTGGTTCGTTCAAACGAGCATCTTCAAAGTCTTTCACACTCGTTGTATAAGGGAATACGAGCGCTGTTTAAACCGAACGATAAGCCAACGAGACAATGATGATTTTCAGGCCTCCATAAAATTAACGAGGAACGAAAAGCAAACGAAAAATCATCGTCCAGTCGTTGGCTCGCGTCTAGATGAACGATTATCCTTCAGTTTCGCTCATTTTAACGATTTTTGAACAATGGCCATTCCATCTTAGAGCCCCCAGAGGGCTCCTTCACGCAGATGTATGCACCATTGTGCACGCCTTAGCGCAATGTATTTTTTGCCTGCATATTAAAGTATTTTAATGTAATTCTTGTACACGTAGGGCGCGTTTTTTTTGTACGCAGGACATAACCACACCCCGATTTAAATGGCTATTTAGCCTGATGAGGTCCAGATGTTCTTCCTGCATATCTGAGCAGCAGACTGTGCATCTCCTTGCACATCGCGCTCGCGTTCACATGAGGGTATTTGCACGTGTATTTGCGTGCACAAATGATGCACACACAATTTGCAGTAATAGAGCCATTGATTGTCATGGGTACGTTAAAAAAAACGCAGCATGCTCTGCTTTTGTGTGCATTTGTACACCAAAGGTCCCCATAGAAATATTTGGGAGTGCGCAAATGTGCACGCAAGGCTTAAGGAAATGCACACTATGCTGCGCAATTCCGACTGAAAAAAATAACACATCTGGACCTCATTAGTCTAAATAGCCATTTAAATCGGATGTGGTCCCTAATGCAAAAAAAACAAAAAAAAACACGCCCTCTGCGCACAAAAATGAATGAAATTAATGAAATAAAATGCACACCAGTATAGGACGGTCCACGTTTTTTCACACGACCGAATATCACGATGTAATGAACCCATTGAAATCAATGGTTTGAGTCACTGGGTATTAGGTGCGTAAAGATTATGCATTTAATATACAACCACGGGGATGAAGGAATCCCCTGCCATAGCTATCACAGCTGTGGCAAAGCCCGCGATGTATTCCGCCGGCCCCATTGAAAACAATGAGCGATATCGCAGATTTTTCTTAGCGCTACGAGGCTTGAGTGAAAAAAAAAAAAATCACAAATGAATATGAAACCATTGAAAATCATTGTTTTCATAATCATGCATTTTCACTCGCTCTCACATTGCAAGAAGATGTATCGCTAGTGGGTAGGCGCCCTAAGGGTAAAACCATCTGTTTTTTAAGTTTTTTTTTCCCTAATACCACCTAGATTGCACTGTAAGCAATGATCGCACGATTTGCCCTCTTTTTCACTGATGACTTATCCTCTGGAAAGTCCATCAGTAGTTGATGGGTGGGGGTCCGCTGCTCAGGACCTCTGACCATCAGTTGATCATCTGGCCCACTGTCAGTGCAGCATGCCGCACATTGTCATTAGCTGTCAACACACAAAGTCAATTGGAGAGCCATGCTGCTACTCCAGTATCTGCTTCTTTGCTGGTCAGGACATCACATCCAGTCCTGACCAGGAGAGAAGCAGAAAGTGCCGTAGCTGATGGATGGAGGTCCCGAGTGGCAGACACACACCGATCAACTACTGATGACCTATCCACAGGACAGGACAGACAACCCCTTTAAACAGCATTGAAGAATGATTAGACAAGTGATTAGGCCTCCATATGTGACAATCAGAGAGCAAATATGCAAATATGCTATCTGATTGATAAGGGCAGTAATAACATGAACAAAAGTCCACACCACCCCATCCCTAGGACAAAAGGACCGGCATGAGAATCACAGATCTTCTCTGCAGTTCCCCCTCTGCTCTGCACACAGACTGACTTGACAGCTGTAAATTCAGTATTCCCACTCTCACTTCAAACTTTAACAATATCACATATACAATATACATTAACTAGAAGCTGGAGGGGGCGTGGCCTTCCTGGACCAAGAGATTTACTTTAGCTATAAGTTAGGGTGACCAGAGGTCCCATTTAGGACCTTGTATCCTGCTTTCCGCCGGAACCCCAGTGGGACAGCCATTTGTCCCGTCGTTGTTCCCCTTTCGGGACATCAGGTCCCCATTATAGTGATTACTGGCCAGGTGTGCCGCGGCTTCCCGGCCGGTAATAACTCTGCAGAGTTTTGGCCAGATGCACACTGTCACGTCTCAGTCAGCACGCAGTTAATTATTTGCCAGCACACCTAGTTTCTGTAGGTTCTACCCAGACTAGCCAGGGTTAACAGCTCCTGTGGTTATTAGTTCAGGTTAATTAGTCCTGCTAGTGTCCTGAGAGGTGTAGCTAGTGATTGACATTTCTGTCAGCCAATTGGCTTCTCCCTCCTCCCTATAAGATCCAGCTCTTGCTGCCTGGGAGTTGCTGATTAATTTTCAGTGATCCCTGAGCAGTCAGCCTGCTCAGAGCTGCTGTGTGTCTGGCTTAGGTGTTTTGGTTTGTTCTGTGTTTGTGTCCATTGTTTGTCTGTACTTGTTCTATTTTTTTCCTGTCAGTTGTATGTTTCCTTTATCATTCTGATTTTATTGTGTCTGTTCACCTATGGGTGAACAGTCTGGGGACAGTCTGGGCCCAGGAAGAAGACAGTTGGGACTGCCTTTATCGAGGCGATTACTCTGCTTGCAGGCTGGGTTCTGTGTTTGTGTCCATTGTTTGTCTGTACTTGTTTTATTTTTTCCTGTCAGTTGTATGCTTCCGTTATCATTCTGATTTTATTGTGTCCATTCACCTATGCATGGCTCCCTATAGGGACAGTCTGGGCCCAGGAAGAAGACAGTTGGGACTGCCTTTATCGAGGCGATTACTCCGCTTGCAGGCTGGGTCCCTTCATCTCTGTTAGTTTAGGGACAGTCTTCCACTTCTTGGACTTGTCCTCTTTGTCCAACTGTGCACGTTGAACTACAACTATATCCAGTGTGAACGTCACCCTGCGCCCATGCTGAGCATGTGCTCTGTGCCGCACAGTCGAGAGACATACAGGCCTGTACCCTCCTGCAGAGGTGTTCTCTGTCCGTTCTGCATCTAGCCACCCGTACCAGCGATTTCCGGCGTCCATCTTGGCTGCCCCCCGTACCCTGTTCTTGCTGGCAGTCCAGGACAATTGTGACATATTAATTGGCCTAAATAAATTGTGCTAGACGCAGTATGGATCCTGTTCAGACACTTACAAGTCAGCTTAGTGCCATGTCTGTACAGGATCCAACGCAAGCTCTGGTTCAGCAAGTGCTAGCATTATTGCAGCAGCTACCTGCATTAAAGGGGTTGTCCCGCGGCAGCAAGTGGGTCTATACACTTCTGTATGGCCATATTAATGCACTTTGTAATGTACATTGTGCATTAATTATGAGCCATACAGAAGTTATCAAAAGTTATTCACTTACCTGTTCCGTTGCTGGCGTCCTCGTCTCCATGGTTGCCGTCTAATTTTCGCCGTCTAATGGCCAAATTAGACGCGCTTGCGCAGTCCGGGTCTTCTGCTTTTCTCAATGGGGCTCTGTGTAGCTCCGTGTAGCTCCGCCCCGTCACGTGCCGATTCCAGCCAATCAGGAGGCTGGAATCAGCAATGGACCGCACAGAAGCCCTGCGGTCCACCGAGGGAGAAGATGCCGGCGGCCATCTTCACCGGGTAAGTAAGTGGTCACCGGAGCGCGGGGATTCAGGTATCGGGGTTGTCTCGCGCCGAACGGGGAGGGGGGGGGGTTGAAAAAAAAAAAAACCCGTTTCGGCGCTGGACAACCCCTTTAAGTCTTTGCCTGCAGCATTTGACTTTTCTGCCCAATATGAACCAAGGCTTGAGCTACCAGACCATTTTTATGGTAAACGTAGTGATTTTGTTTCTTTTCGTGAAGCCTGCAAGTTATATTATTGTTTAAGGCCAATTGCCTCAGGGAATGAGGCCCAGCGTGTGGGCATAGTTATCTCCCGGGTTCAAGGGCGTAACTATAGGGGGTGCAGGGGATGCAGTTGCACCCAGGCCCAGGAGCCTTAGGGGGCCCCTAAGGCCTCTCTTCTACATTTTGGGAGCCCAGTACTATGAAAAAAGCATTATAGTTGGGGGCCCTGTTACAGATTTTGCACCGGGGCCCAGAAGCTTCAAGTTACACCTCTGCCCGGATTACAGAGAGACCCTCAGGCCTGGGCATTTTCCCTTTCTCCTGTCTCACCTGCTCTGTCTTCAGTAGACAGTTTCTCAGCCCTAGGCTTGCTATATGATGATCTGGATCGTGTGGCCCTCACTGGAAGTAAAATCCACATGATACTACAAGGCAATCGCCCGGTTGAGGACTACTATGCGGAATTTTGGCGCTGGGCGAATGAAACTCAGTGAAACGATTGGCTTTGAGAAGCCAGTTCTGTTTTGGTCTGTCATGCAGAGTGAAGAATGCAATGGTTCAGTATGCTACACCTTGCATGCTGGTGGAGGCTATGGTCTTGGCGATTAGGATTGATCACCGTCTGCGGGAGAGAAAGCGGGAGACTATGTTTGAATCTCCTTCCTCATCGTCTATGTTCCCTGAGAAGGTTGCGAATGATCCTATGGAGATAGGGACCTATTGTTGTATGTGCTATATAGGACTGAGTCCAGAGCTGGCACAGGTGTATCAGTGAGTGGCTTTTTGACCACACATGCGCATTGGAAGGAGCTGAATGCTGCGTCTTGGGAGTCTGAGTGGCTACCAGTAATTATCATATTCATCAAGCTGTTCTTTTGACTACCTTCTGGGCCCTGCACCTGTTTTACGGATATCCTGACCTATCACATCGCAGAGTATGGGGGGGTGTTTCTTATGTGGGTTTGCTATTGGTGTATGTGTTTTATATATATACTTGCGCCATTTTGCTGCATGCTTGACAAAGACCTTCAAATAGGTCAAAACGTCGCAGCTTTTATTGCTGGAGAAATAAAGATGCCGATTTTACATTATTGAAACAGTTCCTGAGTGCTCATCTACCTAGCTTCTTATATGGATATTATCTTGATGGGTCTCTAAGCCTGGACCTGGCCTCCTAGATCGTGCACTGAGCTTTATCACTCCTGTCCGTGGCGGATTTATTGGTTGTGTTGCTGTCTATATAATTCTACTTGGACCAAAACGGACGTCGTCAGTGACCAAACTTCATCCGTATTTCATTGCTGAAGACAACCCTGGTTCCACTCCATAGCAGTCTGGTTTAGTTGTTCATGGAACCACTGCAAATGGAGGAGATGGTAGGTGTGTGTCAAAGGCAATACACATAATGGATGCAGTGAGACCAAATATCCTTCAGCCAAGTACCTGAAAGTGGTTTAGACAGACACAGAGGCCTGTAAGAATCGTGCCACCTGTCTCTGGATGGCGGACAACGAAACAGATGAAGCTGCTTATGCTTGTCAGACAATCCTTTCTATTGGTGGTCTGTCAAGGGTGTCCTGAGCCCGGTCACCTTGTGTGTCCTAACACATCCACTGGTCCAACACCTCCTAACAGTCTGGTCAGAATGGCCCAGGTGGGGGACAATTCATTGATACGACCTTCCAGCGTCTCATATTCCAATAATGTGCCCTCTCCTGAAGCACAATCCCATGCATCCAAAGTGGACACACTAAAGATATTCTTCCCTTCTTCAGAGATGTGCTTGTGAAAGGAGCCACTGTAGACTCTGAAGCGCGTTGCACTTCATCTTCCTATGTATTCGTAACCGTGTGGCTTGTTTTCTACCAATAATTCAAATCATTTTTACATTGTACTCTTCCACCATCTGTTCATATTACTTCACCACTTTGGACTGTGTGAGGGGAGGTGTTTGTGGATATCCTCCCGGATCCCCTCTCTTAAGTAAGTTTCACTGTTATAAGACAACACTGGTGAATTTGAATCCTGAGCGCAGGAAAACTTTTTTCTAACCATTACCTCTCTGAACAATGGAGTGAGTATTAGAAATCAGCATGAACAAGCTCTTATTCCCCAACTAATCCCAAACATACTAAATTTAACCCTAAATACTTTTCACTAGTGTTGAGCGATTATTGAAATAATCCGGTCAAGAGTGACCAACCCGATTTTAAAAAATAATCGTGAATCGAGACTCCCGAGTCGGACTTTCATTAAAATCAATAGGAGTAAAAAAAATTAAAAATGAAAAAAAAAAATAGAAAATCGGGTTCTCTCATTTGGCCTCCAAAATGTTTCTTGGTCAACACTAGAGGTGGTAGCGGCGGTGGGCCAGTGGTTAGCACTGCTGCCCTGCATTGGTGGGGTCTTGGGCCCATATCCCCATCAAGTTCAGATTCAAACCTAGAACTCCAACAGTGCCAACACACCTGTCCTTTCTGCTCCAAGCAGAATGCTGATATTTTTTGGCGATTTTTGCTAAAAATCGGAACAGGTTGATCGATCTGATCCAATTTGGCTAAAATTATCCCGATTTTACCAGCCGGTCAACGAGCAACCCTACTTTTCATCCATCATGTACAATATGTACCCACACCCCGGACAATCCTTCAAGGCCAATGGTTACTGGAAGTGAGAAGCCATAACCCTTTTATCAAGGTTTCTACTTGTTCTGATATCCCCAGCCCCATCTTCTTAAGGTTTTCAGACTCAAGGCACATAAGGTGTGAGATAGCCATATGGCATTCGTATATTCTTCACTATGCTCCCTTTTCCCCACTTCTAGAAAACACTGAAACCACCTTCTGCATATGAAGGAGTCATCTCTAACCAGAGGCTTGAGATATTAAATTAAAAAAGTATGTTCACAAGGAGCACCACATGGTTCATCATATCCAGCCATCCTTTGCAGGTAGATAACTGTGTAAGGATCAGCTTGGTCTTGATTAAGTCAACTCAGGGTCAGCCTGCACCCTTCAAGTGGTCCACCAAGCGGGTGGCATTAGACAGTTCCCTCCCAATTCTTTGAGGAGCAATCATCATGACCAAATTCCATGCCAAGGAGGTTTGCTATACTGATATGCCAACAACGTCTCATAGGGAGGGGTGTTATAGGGACTTTTGCCATTGCCTAAAATAAAGAGGCTTTGAATCCTATCATGGCTTACAGTGAAAAAAACTCAGTCAAACGCTTGAGGCAATATTGGCAAGCCAAGACAAGGAGCCCTATTGTGAATCAACATTAATCAAATGATGCCATACCAACCACATCAATTAATGGTAGTTATTCTGCTTTAGCAGAAATCAAAGATCAAGTGTTATCCAGCCCAGATGAGACATTTCTTGTGATGTTCACTAAATGGCCATTTTATTAGAACCCCAGCCCTTTCACGATTGGAGCTTACCGGCACTATAAATAAAGCATTATAGTTGGGGGCCCTGTTACAGGATTTGCATTGGGGCCCAGGAGCTTTAAGTTATGCCTCTGCTATTATGTATATATATGTATTGACCATTCTATGCTATACTACCAAAATAATTGAACACCTGAGCAAGAATCAAAATTAGTATTTTTTTCTATATATTAATACTCATTGGTGCTCCTTTGACCCTAATGACATTGGATACTCCCTGTGAAATACTTTCTACTAACGTCTGATACACTTCAGCTGGTATTTCCCTCCAGTCATCCTGAAAACATCTGGTGAGTTCTCTCAAAGAAGATGGATACAGTTCATATTTCCTGACCCGATGTTCCAGTTCATCTCAAAGATGTCAGTAGGGTTCAGGTCGGCACTCTGTTCAGCCGGTCCAATCACAGAATATCGACAGCCTCAAACCAACATAAAACATCGTTGGATTTGTAATAAGGCGCGTTGTCTTGTTGGAAGCATGGCCGACCATTCCCAGAGTATTACCACATTATCGGCAGCATATTATTATCTAGAGCAGGGTTTCCCAAAGTGTGCTCTGCAGAGCCCTTGGGGCTCCGCTAGTGACTACCAGGTGCTCTGATGGAGGGTCTAGGTCCCTGCTCTACTCAGCCCTGTAGCGGTGTCCGGACAGCCTGTAAACGAAAGTCCAGGACTTGCAGTTGGCATAGCAACATGGATCACAAGAGCGGCTCTGATCATGTGATCCACATTGCTATGCCGAGCACAGGACCTGGACCTTCTTCTACAGCCTGCCCAGACACTGCTACAGGAATGAATAGAGCGGGAAACATTGGCGAATTATAATAGAGGGCGCTTGGTGACTGCCCTGAGCCTGAGACTCCAAGGGGGCCCACGGCCGTCCCAATCGCCCCTATTGTAATCTTCACTGCTAAACCTCCAGCTTCAGCGGGGGACCCTAATACTACTGGTGCCGCAATGGGGGACCCTATCAAAATTGGGATGGCAATGAAGGACCCTATTACTACTATGATGGCAATGGGGACGCCATTACTACCAGAACGGCAATGGGGGGCGCTATCACCACTGGGGCAGCAATGGGGGAGCCTTTTACTACTGGGGCTAATATAGGGGAGCCTATTACTGCTGGGGCCAATATAGGGGATGCTACCACTACTGGGGCCACCAATATAGGGGGTCACTATTACTACATGGGGCGGATTTGCTGTGGAATTTACAGTAGCTATAGCAGCAAAGTGGATGAGATTTAGAAAACAATCTGCACAAAACCCATGCGGATATTGAGATGTGGTGCGGGATTTAATTCAATAGCCCATCCAGTGCTCCAGCATTCCTCCCTGTTTTTTTTCCTAATTGCTCTGTCCTTTTTATAATGACGGAGGTAAGAATCATATGTTGTGATAAGCCACGCCCCTAACTCCTCCCCTGACCACACCCTCCGTGGGGCTCCATGAGAAACTTTTGCTTCAAAAAGAGCTCCATGGCTGAAAAAGTTTGGGAAGAACTGATCTAGAGTGTCAGGGTAAGCCTCCATGTTCATGGTTCTTGGCCCTACTGGACTGAGACCATGCCACGTAACACATCCCCGGACCTTGCTCATGTGGCCAATACCTTTTGGTAGGATGGTGTGGTGGTGTAGTTTATATGACTTGTGTTTGGTAAGCCCTTCCTGGCTATGAGGTCTCTCCCTCTGTACCAGTCTATCACTCATTTAGTTCATGTTTATTGTACTCGTGTGTTGTCTTATGTTATGTACTTACTGTAAACCCCCTTCAATTCCGCACCCTGGAATTAACAGCAAGTTTAAAAATAAATGATAATTTGGGATGGCGTCACCTTATTTCTCTGTAAGTATCCTCTTTCGAGCATAACGTTTTTATGGGACTCACTGACTTTACAAGCCTAATACAGACACGGGGCTGCAGGGAATCCATAGTATGTACACGGAATCAAGGCTTCTGGCACCAGGACAGTCCGGATTCTGCTCACTGACTGGCAGGGAAGTTTTAGGAGAATCCGATGCTTGAAACTGAGTTATTTGAATATTAACCCCTTCCCATCCCAGGATTTTTATGTATGTCCTGGTTGGGAAAAGGTATGCGCAAAATGGATGGTGTGAGCTCAGAAGCGGAGCCTGTGTCTCCTTCTCTAACAGCAGGGATCGGTGAGAACACCAAACCCTGCAGTTAAACCCTTAAATGTCTCGATCAATGTTGATTACGGCATATATGAGGTTAACAGAGTAAGAGCACTCCCTCTGTGAGATCATCATCATCCCTCTATCTTGTAATAGTCGGGGTCTGCCATGGCCTGTGGTCACTAAGAAAAGCAATAATTCACTGCAGTACAGAAGTACCACAGTGTATTGTCATGACATCACAGGTTCAAATACCCTACCTGGAAATAAAAATGGTAAAAAAAAAAAAAAATTTTTTTTTAAAGTTTTTGCTCATTTTTTGTTTTAAAATAATTAAAAAACTCATATTGCTATTTTCTAGAGATGAGCGAGCATACTCGCTAAGAACAAGTACTCGAGCGAGTATCATCCTTTTCGAGTATCTGCCTGCTCGTCTGCGGGTGCCGGCGGGGGTGACGGTGGGTTAAGGGAGGGAGCAGGGTGGAGGGGGCGGGGGGGGAGGGAGAGAGATATTCCCCCCCCCCCCCGCTCTCCCCCGCCGCCCCCCACCGGCACCCGAATCTTTGCGGACGAGCAGGCAGATACGCGATAAGGACGATACTCGCTTGAGTATTTGTCCTTAACGAGTATGCTCGCTCATCTCTTTTGTCACATCCAAAACAATCTGTACAATACATTTACATACTTTTTTTTTCGACATGGCAAATGCTATTTAAAAAAAAGCAAAATAAAGGTGCCAAAAATGTTTTCTTTCTGGTACATTCCACCTCCCCCAAAAAACAAAAGTGATCAAAAAAGCCGTATGTACTCCAAACTAGTACTGATAAAAACTACAGCTCATCGAGCAAAAAATAAGCCTTCACAGAGCATTAAAAAAATTATATTTTCCGCAAAAATGCAGTTTCATAGTACAAGTGGAAAATCCTAAAAAAAAAAATATATAATTTTGGCATTCTTGTTGGAATCGTACCAACCTGCAGAAAAAAAGTTGTCATTTATACCATATTATGAGCGCCGTAAAAAAAAAAGAAAAAAAAAGTTTTTTTCACCCTGCCCTTTCCCCACCCTAAAGAATTAATATATAAAAGTTATACAAAGCATTATATGTACCCCAGAATGGTACGAATTAAAAACTAAAACTTGTCATGCAAAGAACAAAGCCATCCTACGACTATGTAGATGAAAAAATTAAAAAGTTATGGCTTTTAAAAAGTGGAGATGAAAATTCCCCCAAAAAGTTGCATCCTCAGGTCCAAAATAGGCTTCGTCATTGAGGGGTTAAAAGGGTTGTCCAAGATTAGAAAAAAAGGGTTTGCTTTGTTGTGCATGAGCCGTGTCAGGTATTGAAGCTCAGCTTCATTTACTTGAATAGGGATTAGTGGCAAAACCAGACACAACCCATGAACAGATGCGGCGCTGTTTCGGGGAGGGGGGGGGGGGGGGAATAAAAAAAGTGGACCTTATTTTCTAATCCTGGACAAGTCCTTCAAACATTGGATTTGGAATCATGAACTCTCTAGTATATTATCACTTTATTAGTAAATCTAGTAATAATTATGTGATAGAATCGCTGTAATACCCAACCCGGTCTTGTATAACGATCTTGTCCTTTCTTGTGACTTGAGTTGACTATTAGCGTAACTAAGACTTCTCAGACACGAGCTGCTCTCAATAGCTTTTCACAGCTGTAGGTTGCATGTTAGCACTGTGCCGAGAAAGAAGGCTGAGAGCTTAGCTGGGATTGCTGCCTGAACGTTTGGCAATGTGGCAACATTCGCTGGGCTGGTTTGACTGGCTGTTAAATGCTCCCTGTAGAGACGGGACCATTACAGAAGGAATCAGCACCGGCTGACTACAAAGCAGATACTTTGTTGTATTCAATGAAGATGTTCCGACGCACCTTTTCTTCTAGAAAAGTCTTGAAGAATTACAATCTCAAAGGAAGGACACATATAGAGACAAAACCAGGTAGATCTAATCATGGCAGCTATTAAAAATACAAAAAGGAAGAGTTAATAGTTGACTACAAGGGTGACACGGTGAGGAGGAAGCTCCTCGGAGATGGTTCACCATATTTCCTGTGGTTGGGTGATGTTACTAGATGTCATTGTCTATGCACCTGGCTAAATTTTCAAAGGGAAGATCATTAACTAATAGCATTACTGTAAATGGGGCTGCTATTCCTTGAGGGGTTGGTCAGTATCAGGAACAGAGTCAGAGTTACTGGAAGAAAAAGGGCTTTTTCTTCCAGCTAGAACCTGGGCAGCTGTGTTGAGGAAGAACGGATCCCATTATAGTCAATGGGCTTTGTTTGGTTCTGTCATAAGACGGAGATTCCCCTTTCCTTCACATCAAATGGAGCAGGAAACTGTAACCCAGATAGCAGGTATGAAAGAACCCCAATTTATTCCAAAGGTATGGATAGTGGTATAGTAGTGTGCATAGCTGCCTTCCAAGCAGTTGACATTGGTTTGATTCCCGGCCAACGCATTGCTTCTCTGTGGAACAGGTTGCCACGGGAGGTGGTGAGTTTTCCTTTAATGGAAGTCTTCAAACAAAGGCTGGATAGACATCTGTCTGGGATGATTTAGTGAATCCTGCATTGAGCTGGGGGTTGGACCCGATGACCCTGGAGGTCCTTTCTATCTCTACAATTCTATTGGATGGTGTTGAGGACAGGACTCTGTTAAGGCCACTCAAGTTCCTTCACACCAAACCACCTTCTTAAAATTGTTGTCACAAAGTTAAGAAAGACAATTGTATATCATATTCTGGTATGAGGAAGCTTTAAAATCAAACTTTGCTAAAAGTTCCGTTCGGTAAGAACCCGAGCCTTGGGTGATTGTCTCGGCTGAACCAACTAAAATGGCATTCTTTGCCTTCTTCCTTCTTTCTCTTCCTTCATATTCTGGTAGATACCAGTTTTAGAGATATTAGAGAAGAAACTGTTTTGGACCAAACTAAACTTTTGCCTGAATTCGGTGAACTGGCTGAACCGAACTTTTCCAAAGTTTACTCATCACTACTTAGGAATAACCCCAAATCATTATGCCTCCACCAGGTTTTACAGCAGGCACTATGCTTTCCTTAGTTACAGCTTCCCAGCATTCTACCAAACCCAGATATGTCTTTAGTGATTGTTACAACATGATCTATCTTTCTGAGGCTTTGCGTACCAAAGGTCCCCATAGAAGTCTATGGGAGGTGTACAAATGTGCACTCAATGCGAGCGCAAATGCATAATACGCTGTGCAATTCCGTGCTAGAAAGAACACATCTGAACCTCATTAGGCTAAATAGCCTTTTCAATTGAGACGTGGTAGTGTCCCGTGCGCAAAAAAAATCCCTGCTCTGCGTTCGCAAATAGTACTTTAAAATGCACCAATAGGCTCTCAAATCTACCTCGTTCATAGCGCAAATGCATTACACTGAAGCATGCATAATTGTGCATATGCTCGTCTGAAGGAGTCCTAAGGGCCCACTTTTTACGGAAAAATCCAAAAAATCGTTGGATCGTGCAAATTTCAATGATAATCATTCAGTGTAAACGGCCAACTATTGAATGGCAACGAGAATCTGTTTGCTTCTTGTTCGTCGTTCATTTTATGCAGGCAGAAAAATCATCGTTCGCTCACTTTACACGTCGCTGCATGTAAACAGCGATCGTTTAGTCATTCACATTCACTGTATCAGAAATACTCTAATGATTTGTGAGCGAACAAGCAAACCATTTATCTGCCCGTATAGACTCTGGCATCATTCACTTGTGCGAACCATAAATCGCTCTGCGTAAAACTAGCCTCAGTGATCATGTGACCAATCACAAAATCACTCTGATTTCCAGCTCATGAAATTTTTGCAACATGTGACTGTACTCTTAATGGCAGCCATAATGAATTGCATCCAGCTTTATCAGAAAAATCAATGAACAGGACTCAATATTTAACCCCTTAAGGACCAGAGTGTGTCGATCCTAAAGAACCAGACACTTTTTAGTAATTTTACATTATTGGTGGTTTTATGGTCCATGTTTTTTATCCAGTTTTTTTCCTATAGGGCTATTTTTTAAATACCTTTTTACAGTTCCTTTTTTTATTGGGGGTAATGTGTACAAAAAGTAGAAAAAAAAGACAATTTTTAAATTTAAAGTTCTTTATTTTAGCATGAATGTGTTTACCTTAAAGGCTTATTCACACGTCTATATATCAGACAGGTTTTCACGCCCGGCCCGGTGGCCCTCTCTGCAGCGGGAGGAGGCAGGTCAGGTTGGGAGCAGTGCACTGAGCTCCCGCTCCCTCTCCGCTCCTTGCCACTGTTTGCAATGGGAGGGCCAGGACGGGTCAATTTTAAAAAAAATATATTAGTATTTTATTCTGTTTGTTTAACTTTTGTGTAACTTTTTTTTATAAACATAAAAGTCTCTGATGATGTCATAAGACCTCCGGGGAACATTCATGATGTCATTTTTTTTCTTCTTTCACACTATTCCACTGTAGCTGGGGCATCCATGGGAGCCCCAGTAAATGGGGAAAACATCCATCTTTGTTGACAGTAGTCTTGGCACAGTGATGCTGGGGTCTGCTAGGATGCAGCAGCTCTGCCATGTCGGGGGTCGCCGGTGATCAGGTGATTGCCAGGTCCTATAGAGGAAATGGCACTGCTGCTTCCTCTATACACCATATGGTGCTCATTAAGCGCTATGTAGGCTTGAAAATAGGCAGAAGCCGTCTTGCAACAGCCGAGCACCCGACCTGCTCGACTGCAGGAGCTTTAAACTGCATATTTATGATGGCGCAAGATTAAAACCCAGGACCGTGCTTCAAATGTTTGCAGCCCTTGGTCCTGATTGGGTTAAACCTATTATTGCGGAAATTGTTTTGTGTTCATATATATGTTTTATGCCATGCTGGTATACTCATATGTATACACTAGAGAGAGTATAAAGTGACAAAGAGGGGACCAGAAACCTAAAAACGGAAGTTACACATAACAAACACTTACTGTATCGGTTATTCTTAATTTAATATATGGTCTATAATTTGCATCAATGTATCAGTTTATTTACAATGACAAAGTGTCACAATGATAACGCTTTACTGTGTAAGCTGCAGACATAAAGGGACTTTGCAGCATTTCTGTCTAGGGCCGGGTTCACACGTCCGGTATTTGTTTAGGAACTTTAGTTACGTAATCTGCAACTAACTTCCAAACAAAGTAGAGTTCCAGGCTTATTTACACTGTGTGAATTCGACCTAAAGACTTCCATCTAAAGTTCTTGTTAGGCACAACAATCTTTGTAGAGTGTCGATCAAAATTGAAGATGAAATCAATGACTCTTTTCCCAGGACTCTGGTAACACTACCAGAAATGTCGGATAAGTCACAATATAAAGATCGCAGGTGAGAATATACTGTATTTACAAGTCTTGTCTAAGTGTCCAGACATTCTAGTCGGGCCTTCTAGATGGCGTACTTCTTGTTGCAACAGCTCACGATGCATATCTCTGGATGTGGCCATGGCACAGTGGTAAGTGGCCACAGTATCCAAATGAACTTTTCCCATGCAAAGGTTCAATTGGGAGAGGGGAATAATTGCATAATCAGTGCTGGCCTTAGGTTAAATATCACCCTCTGCAGAATTTTTTTGGTGAAAAACAATATACATTGCACTGATAGTGTCACGTCTAATCAGGACATGCTGGAACCGTAACCTGAAATACTAATGCAAATGCACACCCAACAGTGGTAAATAATAAAGACAACCGCAACAAGGGAAATACTGTCCCTATAGAACCTACCCAGGGAATGGATCTGCCTCTATGCAGGTAACCTGCCCTGAGAAGGGCGAACCTGACCACGTACCTAGGCCACTGGCTGACCCTACATGGGATAGGAGAATAACACAGCAAACAGATAATACCCACTTTACTTAGCTTTGTGAAGACTGAGGTAAACAGGGGAACCTGCTCCAAGCTCTGGCTTCCTTCACAGCCAGTGAAAGACTGAAATTAAACAGTCATTATCTAAGCACCAGGCCAGGCTAAATAGACCTGATAAATTACCCACAGGTGAGGCCAAGCATGTCTCACCCAACACCAATCCCACCAGAGTCAGAAGATAAAGAAACACATGCAAAACCTACACCAGACCACCTAGAAAGGAAATGATTCCAGAACCGCCCCAACAAATAAGTAGTCTGCCTCTATTCTGCTTGTGTAGAAAGCAGCAAGGTACCAGCAAACTCACACTAGAACAGCTATTTGAATAAATACTATACCAGAACTAAGCTGATACCATAAATACGGTAGCAGAACTAAGCCCAGTACATAAATACAGCACTTGAACGAATATCTTAATGTAAATAAACATCAGACCTAATTTAACTACATAGATACAATACCAGAACCACGTTCATAGCAAATACAGCACCAGAATCAAACTCAATTACATAAAGATAGCAACAGAACCAGGCTTATGAGATAAATACATCACTAGAACCAAACTCATAGCATAAATACAGCATGAGCCAACCTCAGTACATGGATATAATACCAGAACAAAGCTCATATCATAAATACAGTAGCAGACGTAAGTGATTGTGTTGCAGGGACACCAATGAGCTGAGAGCTGCGCCTTGAAACAAAAGACAAGAGGAGACAGAGTCAAGGGGAGGATGATTCATGTAGCTCCACAAGTCACTGCTGCACAGCGGAAAAAGATGATCTGGCGGACGGAAGAAAGCAAATGCCTCCAACCTACATCTGCCTGGTGCCCCTTACAAGCTGTTGGCCAGTGCACTGCATGGGTAACACATAGCTTAGGCCAGCATGTTCATAATAATTCCTTATGGAATATTTACTTTGTCCCTTGTACTGGGGTCTAATCATAGGAACAGGAGAAGGCATTTACCAACTGTGAGTGTTATGGACGCAGGCAGCGAAACAACTTTAGTGGAAACATAACCATTTGGCCATAATGGCTTTGATATTTTTGACGCTTGAGACTAGTCAACCAGCAGTTGGGCAATTCTCATTGCTCAATATAAATGAAATGGGTACATGAGCCATTGACACTGGGTGGTGGAGACCACCCACTTGACAGGAGACTAGCGTTGGGCTCTATAAGTGATGGGAGCCAGTATGGCCAAGGGGCTAACGGGGGGGAAAGGTCTTGAAAATGTGTTGCCATTATCATTGTGTTAAATGGAATAAAAAGTTGCTTCTCAAGCAAGCAAGTGCCAAATGTGGTCTTTCTGGCCAAAAATGAACCCGTGCTGCCACAAGTCTGACAAACCCTGTGATCCTCATGATATTCCAGAGAATAGTGGCAGCAGTGAGCCAAGCAGTCTCCCCTTCGGTAAGTCAATCCAAGTTCCTTTAAGAGGCCTCATCTGCCCAGGAGACCTTTCATTGCCATGAATCTTGCTGCAAATTTCAACCTGTTAACTTGAAGGGGTGAGATGTCAGAGAGAGGTAATGTATTGCCACACCATGGACCCTAAACCAGGAAGGATTCAGAGCATTTTTTAGCAGCAGTCCGTAAGTGAAGCCGGCCTTAGTAAAGTCGTAAGGTGTGAAAAATCTGTAGCATATAAGCTACGGTGAGCATACCCTAATGGAGTTTCATTTTGATTTCCCGGAAGTTCTCCTTAACGACTGCCAATATGCCTTTTAACAGCCTCCAGCAGGAGGACATGTATGAAGGGAGGTCGCAGGGTGTTCTCCCTCCATACATCGCAGCTGATGGCATTTTCTTGCAGCCGAAACTCAGGCGGCAACAGCTCTGAGAAGCCGTGTGGCTCATCGGTGCTGTTAAACCTTTAAATGCCGCTGTCATTTCTGGGAGCCCCAGGACTGTCATGGCCGTGGGGTGGCTTGATAGACTGCATGCCGGATAGCAATACGATGTAATGCTATAGCATTACATCATACTGCAGGAGTGATCAAAGCATCGTAGGTTGTTGTCCTGTCTGGGGACTAAAAAATAAAAAGTTAAAAATAAGATTAATAAAGTTTATTCGTTATTTAAAAGTAAACCCTTTTGCCATATTTATAACAAAAGAATCTAAACAATAAAACAAAAATACATATTTGGTATCGTTGCGTCCATAAAAGTCTGATCTATTAAAGCAATGCATTATTTTCCCTGCACGGTGAAACGTCATCAGAAAAAAAAGTTAAGAACGTCAGAAATGCACTTTTTTGGTCACCCTGTTTCCAAGAAAAAATATAATAAAAAGCGATCAAACAGTTGTATGTATTCCAAACTGGTACCAACGCAAACTACAGGACGTCCCGCAAAAAATGAGCCCTCACACCACTATGTTGATGGAACAATAAAAAACGGAAAATAATAAAAAGATGGCGGCAGAAAATAATTTTTAAAAATTAAATATCTTTATTAAAAAATACAAGTAGTACAGCACAAAAAAAAAAACTAGACAAGTTTGGTATAGTAGTAATCGTACTGACCCATAGAATAAAGTTATCAGGTCCATTTTGTTGCAGTTTGTGCGCCGTAGAAATAAAACGCACTGAAAGATGGTGGGATTTCATTTTTTCCCCCATTTCTCTCCACTTAGAGAGGAAAAAGGAGGAAAAAACGTAAATGGTAAAAACGAAAAAAAGCTTGGTCACTAAGGGCTAAAGCAGCATCTTTGCTACATAACATAAAATCAGTTGTCGATATTACATTGTACTCGGTAAGATGGCATATCTCCGTATGAGTGGTAAGGCAGCGGATTCCACCATCCCTAAATGTACTGACGAAGAAAATATACTTTTTTTTCTTCAAAATATTATGCACTGAAAAGTCTTCAAATTCCTCTTTTTGGGGCCAAGACTTAAAAGTAAACAAAAAGTCTTCAGTAAGGCAGATGGGCGGTAGGAATTAGAGGTGTAGAAAGAAGGGGGATGGGAAAAGATGTGGAAAGACGAGGGCTGGAAGGACAGCACAAAGAGCATTCAGAGACAGGAGAAAAATGAAGTAGCATTGTGAGGGCGAGTGCGTATGAAAATCATGGGGGGAGAGCGGTGAACGGAAAGGCGTACTATTATATATGACTACATATACGCAGAAGGAGGTGGGGGGGTCAAAAGCAATAGGGAAGCAGAAAAAGTAGTTAACGGACTGGTTTAGGTCAAAAACAAAACTAGAGCTGTTTATCGGATTTCCTAAAAAGTTGCGGAAAAGCAAATGTTCGCTAACTATGAGTAGATCATTAAAAGGGGTTTTCCAAACTATTTTTATTGTTGACCTATGCTCAGGTTCAATAGTTGACTGGTTCAACCAAACATCAGTTTGGGCGCTCTGGTACACAGCCATGCCACTCCCTAGTAATGTCTCGGGATGGGGGGTATTGTCTCTCCTTGAAGAGAACACCTAGAAGGTGAGTGAGGAGACTTGTAAGGCCATGCAATCTCCTCTGGGTAATATGCAAATGATTCCATCTTCCTTATTTACTCTCTAGTCATCAAACGCAGAATTCGTTTTGCTGGACACATTCTTTGCCCTCTTGAGACAATACTGGCAAGAATCGTTATCTCATGGAATACAAAAATATGGGAAGCGTCGGCGGGGAAGACAAAAGATCACCTGGCCACATATATCTATAGAGGACTTGCGCACTGTTGACCTTTCATGGAATGACGTCGAAACTGCTGCCTTTGACGGTTAATGATGGCATTCTTTTGTCGCATGGTGTGCCAAAAGGCATGGGACGACCTAAATCTAAGTCAGCCTAAGTCTACCCTCAGGATAGGTCATCAATAGTTGATTGGATGAGGTCCACTGCTCAAGACTCTGGTTGATCAGATGTTCTGGCCCCCGCTGTCACCAGCAAAACAAAGGGTACGGAGCAGAAGCAGATACGTCACCAAGTAATCTTTTGCCTTTCCCGCTGGCGCCTTTCATTTTTTGGACTCCATGTGATAGCGAATCTTGCCAGTCTTGTCTCAGGAAGGTGTAGAATGTGCCTAGCAAAACTCAGTCTGCATTTCATGACTCGGAAGTGTAGTGGCCACGTACTAGACCGATGATAAATTTCTTCATTCGTAACCCGATCATGGCAAGTGACCTTGAGCATGAAGGCATTGCTATTGGAATACATCAAGTCGCCGGTTAATACATGTCGTTGTATTTCATGTTTCAAAGAGTTCAAGATGTGTTCTTTCCCTGCGCAAATGCACAGGAAAATAGAGCATGCTCACTCAAAATGTGTGAATGGACCCATTGACATCAATGGGTTCTATTTTCTGTGTATTGCTCATGCACAAATATGTCCATGTGACACAGGCCTTAGCTGACTGCATGTTGAGGGTGCATTCACACGTCGCAGGTTTGCTACATATGTTAATACCTAGTGGGGCTCCTTTGGCCTTAATGTCATCGGAAACTCTCTGTGGCATACTGTCTACTAACGTCTGATACACTTCAGCTTGTATTTCCCTCGATTTGTCCTGCAAACGTCTGGTGAGTTCTCTCAAAGAAAATGGTCACTGCTCATATTTCCTGACCTAACCTCCCAGTTCATCCCAAAGATGGTCAGTAGGGTTCAGGTTGGGGCTCTGTGCAACCAGTCCCATTGTGGAACATCCATATCCTCAAACCAATGTAAAACACTGTTGGATTAGTGACAAGGCGCGTTGTCTTGTTGGAAGTATGGCCGACTATTCCCAGAGTATTACCACATTGTTGGCAGCACATTATTGTCTATAATGTCCTGGCAGACCTCCATGGTTCTTGTCACTAGAACCAACAGACCTCCAACTGAAATATGTAAGGTCCAGGCAGCATAAGATGAAATAAAACCTATATTCTTTATTCCTCCATAATAAAAAAAAACAGTGACATTTCGACCCGTCAATGGGTCTTTATCAAGCCTATCTTCCATTGCCCAACTATCCAATGACAACACTCCTTGCACCATTGAAGATGGGCTGATGCATCTCCTTTGACAGAATTCGCCAGACCTTTGCCGGATGAATGGAGGAAAATACCAGCTGAAGAGTATCAGATGTTAGTAGAAAGTATACAACAGAGAGTATCTGATGTCATTAGGGCCAAAGGAGCCCCACTAAGTATTACCGTATGAAAATAAATGCTACTACTTCTAATTCTTGCTCAGGAGTCCAATTGCTTTTGGTAGGATAGCGTTTATTAGTATATATACCGTGTTTCCACAAAAATAAGACCCTGTCTTATATTAATTTTTGGCCCAAAAGAGGCACTAGGTCTTATTTTCGAGTGATGTCTTATTATACTTAACTAGCAGGCTCGGTCCGGGCCCTCCCTATGCTCTCTGGAGCTCCAGCACGCTTGCTGCAGTCCTCGGCCGCCCACAGAAGATCACTCACTGGTTATGGGGTTCATAAATCCCACCTCCAGGAAGCGATGGCTGTGATTAGTTCTTGAGTGCTGCCCAGCCAATCAATGCAGCTCTCAATGAACTAATCACAGCCATCGTTTTTTTGGAGGCGGGATTTATGAATCCTGTAACCAGGAAGCTATCTTCTGTAGGCGGCTGAAGACTGCAATAAGCGCACGGTGATTCCGGAGAGCAGCAGGAGGATCCAGACCAAGCCTGCTAGGTAATGTATTGCTTGAATATCATGAAAAATCCATGTAGGGCTTATTTTTGGGTTATGTCTTATTTTCAGGGAATAGCTGTTATCAATTCAGTTCTCTTTACGTGCTGGATTTCAGATTTGGTTTACTAAACACTTTTGCAGGGAATTATACATTCCCCATGACCCTTCATGATAATGCAATAAGCATATACTGGGGAATTGCTGTTGAAGGTCAGGTAGGACATCATTCATTTCAGCAGACACCTTCTAGTAGAAGCAGCATTTCTCCGGCCGCCCCACAAATACACAGAATGACAATGGTAGGAGAAGACGTGCTCCATGTTGTGTGCAGCTTAACACCGTTCACTTTTCACGTAGCATGCCAAGAGCGCAGCGATCCTGCATTCATCTGAGTGTAAATCAGTCCCGTCTGAAGGTACTTCTAACGCTTTTCATTAACATCTACAGCAGGCATTAGTAAGACTGGCATGAGAATGCGGCGACATCTGTTCCCATACAATTAGGATTCAGCAGCACCCAATAAGGTGCGGTAACGGATCTTCCGCACATAGATTTACTCAAAGTCTCAGACAACATCTCAAAATTAAGAATTGCAATTGTGCTATTGTCGCGGGTGTTGGTGCGACGCAGGTTCAGGATGGCGCAGCAGCTGACGGACGGAGACAAGATTTTTTTTTTTTTATAAAAGTAAACTTTACTTAAACAGCAACCAGATGACTAAGAGTTTTCCTCCATACTTGCGGGATGCGTAATAACATCAACCTGGATCTAAAGATATCCATATGTCTCGTTCCTATCTGGAAATTAACTTTAATCACTCCTGTTATAGGACAGCCATTTGTTGTCCTGCAATTAAATAAATAAATCTTGTTATTTGTATAGCGCCATCTTATTCTGCAGCGCTTTCAGGTAATTCATTTATTACCCCCCTCCAAGCTGGGTACTGATTTTACCCACCCCGGTGGGATGAGTCAACCTTGAGTCATCTACCTGAACCATGCGGGGATTGAACTTACAACATTCAGGTCGTGAGTGAGAGTTCAGGACTGAATTTCTGCTGCCTTAACACCAGAGGCGGAACTTGAAGCTCCTGGGCCCTAATGCAAAACCTGTAACAGGGCCCCCAACTATAATGCTTTATTCATAGTACTGGGCTCCCTATATGGAGAAGAGAGGCCTTATGGGCCCCCTAAGGCTCCCTGGGCCCGGGTGCAACTGCATCCCATATAGTTACGCCAGTGCTTAACACTCTGTGCCACACAAGGCTCAAAACCCAGGCTTGAACCAGAGACCTTTAAGTCTTCAGTCTGACACTCTCCCAACTGAGCTATTTCAGCTGATTTGAATTCCAATGATCTGCCCAAAGTGGAACCGTTCTTATAGAGGAGGTCCTATGCAGCTGAGCCAGCTCTATGATGTTCTTATGACCTAACTAGGCCTATAAGCAGGGGATGCCGTCTTGGAACAACCCCTTTAAATACTCAGGTTTCCACTGATAAAATTGCCAGGTGTGACAAAACTATGACTTTAAAGAAGTTTCAGGAACTTAAAAAACTTTTTCACTGGTTTAGAAATTTATAAAATAATGAAAACTCACATACTCTCCTGCTCCGGCAGCGTCCTGTCCAGCTCTGGAGCCCCGGTGCTCAGCACTCGGAACCTGGAATAAGCAGACTCATTGTGCGCATAACAGCGCAGCCAATCACAGGCTTCTTGGTGATTCTTCCATAGCCACTAAAGCCTACGATTGGCTGAGCAGCCACATGCACGGTACCTGGCTCTTGACCACCAGGCTGCTTCTTCTAGGTTGCGAGCAGCAGGCATCGGTGCTCCAGCGCTCAACGTGGAGCCATTGGAGCAGGTGAGTATGTAGTTTTATTTTATGTTACACATTTCTGAGCCAGTGAAAAATTTTTAATCTCCCGGAAAAGCCTTTTAATAAAGCAGCCCCCCCTCCCCCCCCCAGCCAAACAAACAGAAAAACATGGTGCTGCCATAGCGCTATAAAGTTTAATGAAGACGTGTGTGATTGCCTCAAACAAAGGACACCCTTGTATTGTTTGGGAACATGTGCCTGGGCAGGACTCCTATATAATGTAGCGGATATTAACTGATACACGACTGCCACAGCAATCAGTTTTATGATTCATTTATAGTTAACTTAAAAGAGTGTTTTAAAAGAAGTCAACTATTCGCCGCAGTCCGTCATCTCTTCTGCCCACTGTTTTCTTTTTGCCTTCCTCTGGATCCACAAGGGGATGGAAACAGGCTAAACTGGATGGACATTTGTCTTTTTTCAGCCTAGTATACAATATAACTATGTAGCCCCCATCGCTCAGACTTGTCTGGCCAAGGAAATATAGCATTACATGGTGGCCTCCAGCACTTTAATATCTACCTTCTCTGGTGTGTATGTGTTTGTACTGCTAAATGTGGTAGACTGTGTATTGTTATGTGTATTGCCTTGTCTGGGTCAATGTAAATTAATTTGTCTGTTTGTGCAGCATCCCGTAGGGTGACCCAGGGCACTGGGCGTACGTTGAGGAGCTGGGAGGGTAAGATGGTTGCTTATTACAGCTGCACTTACCAGGTGAGGGATGCCGAATAAACTTGAGAACAGGCATAGGGATTATCACAGGTGACGCAACCATTCCGTTACTCACTGGAAAGACCCTTGGCGGTAAATGAATGAGCAGCAGACTTGTATCATGTACCCCAGGTCCCCGGGAACGGTGAGGGCCTGGCAAAACTTTAATTAGAATAAACACTGGGAGGAAGGCACAAATTACACAAAGTTGAGGTGCAGGAAGCTAAACAATAAAATAGTACCTCTACATGGTGATCCCAGGCACAGGACGGCCCTGTAGGAAAACAGTACAATTTAAGTATCTCTACACAGTAATCCCAGGCACAGGACGGCTGTGTAGGAAACAGTAAAATTGAAGTACCTCTATGGGGTGATCCCAGGCATGGGATGGCCATGTAGGAACAGTAGAATTTAAGTACCTCCACGCTGGGATTTTGACCTTGACTGAAAACCGACACACTCATGCTCTCTCTCTTTTGGGGCTCACTCTCTCATGGTCACTGCCATGCAGAGGATCAGGAACTGCTCTTCTTCCTCTATTCTTCCCCACGTGGGAGTTGAAGGTACCCACATGTGGCTGCCACTCTCTGACAATCTCCAACTCCATGATGGACTCCTTACCACACCCAAATCACTAATACTTATAATCTCCCACATATCACGTGACAGGACATAAATGATATATTGCAAGCATCTCCCCAGCTTATGCAACACTTAACCTCTCACTTGCTGCTGTGCAATACACATAACAAAATAACTAGACAATTTGTACAGTGCATCTACAAAAGACATGACATGAAAGAGGGGGGGGGGGGCAGAAATAGAAGTACCGGGCCACTACATTTGTGTAACCTAATTTTGAGTGACTGTACAGAACTCACCCATACCTTGTCAGTCATCTTAAGCAGCTCTGGGATTGGCTGAGCATATCACCATATAGCTGTAGATATAGCTGTAGAGGTTAGTTTTTGGGGAGCAGTTCGTGAGGTAATAGTTAGTGAGATGGTTGGCAGTAGAATGGAGGAGAGTGAGGAGGCTGAAAGTGGAGCTTTAGCCAGTTGGGCTTAAGTCAGGCCTAATAGATTAGTCAAGCTCAGTGCATGAGGCCAGAGTGGAGGGAGTCTCTTTCATTCCTGCTAGAGAATGAAAGAGACTCCTAGACAGGGCAGACCCTTCGGAACCAAGAGGAGAGAGGCCATTATCAAGCGTGAGTCTAACTAAGCTAAAGAAGTCAGCCTGATTCCCTTCATTCATCCACAAATACCTGTCTGGAAGAATCCCAAAGATAACTTAGACTGGTGGGTCCATCTTTCTGTACAGAGGAGAAGCTAAGAGATATGTGCGAGTATTTTCTGCTCAAGTGGAACTGTGGAATTGAATGCTAACTAAGACGTGTGAACTGTTGTTAACTTTTCAAGTGTGGAGTAAACTGTGTACCTTTGGATTACTTTCTCAAGTCTAGTTTGGACTCTTCATTTCATCATTACCAGAACGCTTCATTTAAGAGGTACTGGCATCACGAGAACATTTAAACTACATCATTTAGCATTGGTAACATTATTATTGCCACTGTGGGCAGCCGGGCTAGGCTGCATCTGGATGTTCCAGGGAAGGACTGAAAAATGCTTCATTTATAGCACTGGGCTCCTCATACAGAGAAGAGAGGTCTTATGGGCCCCGTAAGGCTCCTGGGCTTGGCTGCAACTGCACGCCCTATCTTCAGGCCCCTGCCCAGAGGTTATAGGGCGCAAGGCTTCCTCAGCTGAGCTGGGCATGGAGAATACCAGCATTTCCTCTGAAGCAAGTGGAGTACAACCTGATCAGAGCTCATGATGGTGTGGCAGTCCGTAGGACAAGTTTTACTGTGTAGTCCAAACACCCGTACGGGGACAATATTGGGAACCTCTTAGAGTATCACACTTTTTGTCATTCAGCATTTCGTCTTGCGTCTACACCTCAGTGCTGTTTTTCATGCTCAGCCCCCCTAATCTTTTCGCCCGAGTACGGAAGTACTCGAAAATCGCGGTACTCGGGCGAAAAAGTGGCGTGGCCGAGTACACTCGCTCATCTCTACTGTTAGCCATTTGAATTCAGCTGTCAAAGCTGACGGTGGCATTTAAATATCCCAATGATCATATCAATGTCTCAAACACCTCTCTCCCCCAAAAATGAGATCACATGGCAATGTTCGGATGTTATGGCAGTCTGCAGTCTTGTGAAGGCCCCGAGGGCTACCATGTATCTTTGCATATTAAGACCGGTCTGTGGCAAATCTTTAAAGAATGCCTGCAGAAATCCAATACAGGTATTCCAGTATATTGTATCAAATGATCACAAGTTCAAGTCCTTGGTAGGGATTGTGAAAAAAAAAATTTTCTTTAACAATTGCAAAAAATAATAATCATTGAAAGTAAAAAAAAAAACAAAAAACTTTATTCATCATATTTATAATAAGTCAAAATAAAAACAGAACCACATTCGGCATCACCCTGTCTTTAAAAGTCAGATATATTAAAATAATTCATTATTTATCCTGCTTGGTGAACGTTGCCAGAAAAAAAATACAAAATGTCAGAATTGCACTTTTTGGGCTCAGTCAGACGGGCGTTTTTATGTGCGAATTTATGTGCACAAAAACACATGTGTAAAAAATTTGCATGACCAAAGCGGGCGTAATGCTAAAAAAAATGCACCTGGCAGCGTTTATGCGCACATAAAGTGCACTGCCCGCTATCCCCTGCTGCGGCTGTGACAGCTGCAGCAGGGGATTCCTTGCATGTGAAACCCTTGGATGCTGTCAAATCCAGGGGTTTCACCTTTGGTCAATGAGGCCGGCGGCAGCAGTGGCGGCTCCATTGACATACAGAGAAGATCACGATCCTCTGGTATAGCTGTGACAGCTGTGGCACAGGAGCTCGATGTTCTCCCATTGAAAGCAATAGGCTGCCAGCAAGCCCTGCAGTGATTTTCGGAGAAGGGCTTTAAATATAAGCCCTTCCCTGAAAATCAACAAAATCACTGTAGCAGGACGAACACCTGATGATAAGTTCAAACTATTCACTGTAGGGTTCGAGAAGAAAACTAAAATATAACTTTTAATAAATAATATATTAAAAAGGAACTTGAATCTCAAGTTTCCAAAGGGACACACAAAAAAAACATAAACCAGTTGCTTCTTCAGTAGGTAATCCCCACAAGGCTAGTATAATGAGGGATACCGTATCACCTGAAGAGCAGAAAAGAGGGCTCATATCAAGTAAAAGACCATTTTGCGGCTTGGACGATAGTCAAAGGCTACCCTGTAATGAATATAGTGTAACCACTGCCGTTTACTGGAAGGGTCAACCCCACTTATATATTCAAGATTTAGTCAGAGGTTTCCTTGGTCTACTGATGGAGATTTTGATCATGAGTGTGCTTGGAAAGAAAAAAGTTTCACCTCACTAGCACATTTTTTAGAGACCAAACGGAAATTACTCCTAAGAGGAATAACACCCTAGCAGGAGAAAGTGCCTGGGATGTAAATAAATCCCCGTATTGCGCACAATCTAACCAACCAAAAAAGAGAATTAGGGTGGATTCCTTTCAAAAAAGGATGGTATCGGCGGACCAATACTAGCAAAAAAACAGCCTGGGGCTGTAAATAGAGGATAAAGACGTAGCTTTTTTTCAGTAAATTACGCAGTTCAACGCGTTTCTGCCGCAATCAATGCGGCGTCATCAGGAACCTATTTCTTAGCACAGCGTCTAATAGAATAGTAGAAATATCCTCACTTGCTAGATAGTAGCGCTAGCTAAACTATAGCAAAGGATAGCGATAGGAGAGATAGATGATGCTATCACTAAGAAGGATTCAATATCCCCCCAAAGATTCCCCTTTAAAATAAAAAAGATCAGAGTGGTAGCAGCACCAGCCCTTGTGGTAGGCTGGCGGCTAATCCCTTTGGAAACTTGAGATTCAAGTTCCTTTTTAATATATTATTTATTAAAAGTTATATTTTAGTTTTCTTCTCGAACCCTACAGTGAATAACTTCCCTGAAAATCAACCCTAAAATGTGTAAAAATAAAATATATATATACATATATATATATATATATATACTCACCTCTTCGCAGCTGCCGGGGCTCAGGCGCATCCAGCCGGGTCTTCTCCCTGCACTGCTCTGAAGTGCTTTCAGCAGGCAGGGATTTATTGATTTCATTCAGTAGCTGAGTGCTGCCTCTGATTGGTCACAGTGCTCAGCCAATCAGAGGCAACCCTTTCAGCATGCTGAAAGCACTTCAGAACAGTGCAGGAGAAGACCCGGCTGGACGTGCCTGAGCCCCGGCAGCTGCGGAGAGGTAAGTGTATATATATATATATATATATATATATATATATATATATATATATATATATATATTTAATTTTTACACATTTTAGGGATGATTTTTAGTGAAGGGCTTATATTTAAAGCCCTTCCCCGAAAATCACTTGCCAGCAGCCCATTGCTTTCAATGGAGCCGATGCTACAGCCGGCTCCATTGAATTTAATAGGAGAACATCACGCTCCTGTGACACAGCTATCACAGCTGTGCCAGAGGATGGCGATCTTCACTGTATGTTCTCAATGGGGGTAGGGGCTGCTGCCGTCAGCCCCATTGAGCACAAGGTGAAACCCCTTGATGCGACAGCATCCGTGGGTTTCACATCCAAAAAAGATGGATGCCGGAGTTACTAGCATTTTAAAATCCGCTGCCCTATATTTACCGCTGTGCATTTTTGTGTGCAGGTAAATATCGGGCATCTGACCGCTGCCATTGAAAAGCATTGGTACTTAATAGATGCGGTTCG
The DNA here is from genome assembly GCF_035609145.1 of Eleutherodactylus coqui. NCBI lineage: Eukaryota > Metazoa > Chordata > Amphibia > Anura > Eleutherodactylidae > Eleutherodactylus > Eleutherodactylus coqui. The sequence goes on from NC_089839.1 coordinate 36,248,605, forward strand.
CAAACGCAAGTAACATGCACACATAAAAACGCCCGTCTGACCGAGCCCTTAGGTCATTCCATTTCCAGAAAAAATCAGCCTTCACTCACCTGCATACATGGAAAAACAAAAAAGTGTTGGGCAGAAAATGAGACAGAAAACAATTTTTTTAAAAGAGATTTCATTTGTTTAAATGAGTACATCAAAAATCCTTTATAAATTTGGCATCATCATAACTGGACAGACCCACAAAAATAAGTTCTCTTGTCATTCTTGCAATACTGTGTACACCGTTAAAAAAAACACTCCCAAAATGGCGCAATTGCGTTCTTTTCAATTTCACTCTACTTTTTTTCCCACTTCCTGCTGTTTTGCTGCAGGAAACAGATAGCGCCATAAAGTATGCAGTGGCCCAGGTTGGTACTGCAGGCTAAATCCTATTAAAGTGAATTGAGCTGCAGTACCAACCTGGGCCACTGCGTACTTTATGGAGCTGTCTGCATCCTGCGGTAAAACAGCTAGAAGTAGGACAATGCCTTCAAACATTCGTACATTATCTAATCAGTATGTGCCTATTATATTTATATATATATATATGTGCTTTTAGAGCTTTTTAATAAGCTTACATCTTCTGGCATTCAATTCCTCGCTGTCAGGAGCGCTCCTTATATCAGCTGTTGACAGCTACAGGATCATGATAATTATGGAGTGATACTTAACCGTACTATGTGATAAACTAGTTCTCCAGTGCTGAGAGCCACTTAAGCAGGCAATTCGTATTAGATAATTGTCTAAAGGTGCTGCCGGCACCACAATGTGTAAGTTTAACCCCTTCCCTACACAGCCAATCTTCATTTCTTCATTGCCACTTTATTCATCCCCGTCTTCATAGAGTCTTAACTTTTTCATCTTTTCATCGCCACAGCCTACGAGGCCGAGTTGTATTTCTAATGGCATCACGTAATATATCATATAATGTACTGAAAGAATTCTGCGGGGCAGGGGGTATATTACCTGCATTCATGGGCGTAACTATAGGGGATGCAGGGAATGCGGTTGCCCCCAGGCCCAGGAGCCTTAGGGGGCCCATAAGGTCTCTCTTCCCCATATAGCGAGCCCAGTACTATGAATAAAGCCAATTGGGGCCCAGAAGCTTCAAGTTATGTCTCTGTGCAGCATGGTTTAGGTATGGGTACGGGTACAGATACAGATAGAGGGGGGGCCCCAGCTCACCTTTTGCATCAGGGCCCATGAGCCTTTAGTTACGCCCCTGCCTGCATTTGTTCTTCTCTGTCGGCCCTCAGATCTGGGCCCTAATACATACAGTACATCATGTGTGATCACATGAGCAGCTGTGGCCAATCAGATACGGCAAACACAGGCGCAGTCTATATACCAACTCCCAACCTCAGAACAGAATTTTAAGCAACTTTCTTGGATTAGAATTGAATAAAATTAGCAATTCTACCCCTTTTTTTTTTTATTTGGTTTTCACTTTTTTTTGGTAAAGATCACATGTTAACTTTACCCTTTGGGTCAGTATGATTACGACAATACCAAATTTATGGAGGATTTTTTTGTTTTACTACTTTTACACAATAAAATATATATATTTTTTTAATCTTTTGTTTTTGTGTCGCCATATTCTGAGACTTAGAACTTTTTTGCTTTTACATCAACTTAGTGGTGTGTGGGCTTGTTTTTTTTTTTTTTTGCAGAGCAAGCTGTAGTTTTTATTGGTCCCCTTTTGTAGTACATACAACGTTTTAAACACTTTTTATTCCATTTTATTTGGGAGCCAGGTTGGCCATAAAACAGCAATACTGGCCTTGTGTAATTTTCTCTCTTATGACATTCATCATGTGGGTTAAATAATGGGATATTTAATTAGTCTGGACTTTTATGGATGTGATGATACCAATGATATTTTTTATTGTTTTAATACTTCTAATATTTGTGTGGTTTTTTTTTTTAATTTTTAACAATTTTTCAGCACTTTTCTTTAGTGTTTAGTGACTTGATCACATAATGACGCTAAGGTACTGCAGTAGCTGAGGTTGGCTGCAACGATCACGTGTTATCAATGTGACATCTTTGCTGCAACCAGATAACCCACATGAAGGCCGGTGGGGAGAACAGGAGCCGTGATACTCCATCTACCAGAGAAGTATTGTTGACTTTATAATTTCATGCAATTGACTACCATTGCTTGTATTGTGTTGAAACTGAATAATCCTTTTAAAGGCGTTAACTTATCCTATCTATCTATCTATCTATCTATCTATCTATCTATCTATCTATCTATCTATCTATCTCATATCTATCTTTCTATCTATCTATCTATCTCATATCTATCTTTCTATCTATCTCTTTCTCATATCTATCTATCTATCTATCTGTCTATCTCCTATCTATCTATCTATCTATCTATCTATCTATCTATCTATCTATCTATCTATCTATCTATCTATCTATCTATCTCCTATCTATCTATCTCCTATCTATCTATCTCCTATCTATCTCTTTCTCATATCTATCTATCTATCTATCTATCTATCTCTCATATCTATCTATCTATCTCATATCTATCTATCTATCTATCTTTCTATCTCCTATCTATCTATCTATCTATCTCTTCTATCTATCTCATATCTATCTATCTATCTATCTCCTATCTATCTATCTATCTATCTATCTATCTATCTATCTATCTATCTATCTATCTATCTATCTATCTCATATCTATCTATCTATCTATCTATCTATCTATCTATCTATCTATCTATCTATCTATCTCTTTCTCATATCTATCTATCTATCTATCTATCTATCTATCTATTTCATATCTGTCCAGAGCTGGAAATACCGTAAGTACAATCAATGGGATTCACTATCACCCTCATGTCCAAGGGAAAAATCAGGCCTGCGCGGATTTCTGCAACGGATGCACTATAAGGGTGGATTCACATGAGCGTGTTAATGTGCATACAATTGTGCGCACAAAAACACGCTCCTATTAGAACCCTTTGTTCCCTATGGTGTGTTCACATGTCCGTGTTTTACAGACGTGCAAACGCGCGTATCTGCAAAACATAGGACATGCGTGCACCATAGGTCCATGGTGTGTGCCAATATTCCACAGCGGGGAGTCCCCTTGTCACTGAACACTGTGACAGCACTGTCACAGTGATCAGCGCCGAGAGGACTCCCTGCGGGGAGTAAAGAATCCCCTGCCACAGCTGTCACAGCTGTGACAGCTAGGGCAGAGGATCGCGATGTTCTCCCATTGCTTACAATGCTCCTGGGCAGCAGGTTTTAAATGTCCTGCTGTAAGCAGCGGAGTATTCCTCCAGCCCCCCTGCTGGGCAATTTCCCAGCTGCGGGGGGCAGGAGGGGACTACCTCCCCCTCTCTCCCCAAAGGATTTCCCTATAGCGGGGAGAGAGGGGGGACGGGCTTACAGGGCTTTCCCCGAGGGCGTGGGGAGGTGCAAGGAGAGAGGATTCCACCCTCTAATCCCGCCCCTTTTATATTTGCTATGGGGATTCTCTGTGAGAAGCCCTACAGCCCGCCCACTCTTTTGAGCCCCGATCACTCTCTCTGCGCTATGGGGATATCCCTTGGGCGTCCCCAGAGCAGAGAAAGAGACCGGAGCAATGAGGAATTTTCCCATAGCAGGAAGAGAGAGTGGAGCTATGGAGGATTAACCCATAGCCCCGCTCCAGCTCTCCCTGCTATGGGGAAATCCCCCATAGCTCCTTTCTCTCCCTACTATGGAGAAAACCTTAGGCCCTGCAGAGCTCCTTTTCTCTCTCCTTTTTAAAGCGCAACTGCTCCAGTGAATGGGCGATTTTCATGCGCATGAAGCTCAAGTCTTCTGCGCATGAAACATTGCCCATTCACGCAATTTTGACACATGCGAGTGCCGATTTTTTTTTTTTGCGCGCCTATTGATGCGCAAAAAAAACCGCTTGTCTGACCAAGGCCTAAAAGTAACTATTATTTTCCTAACGTCTGTTAAAGGGGTTGTCCAGAGACTGAAAATCTTTCCCTAGGCCAGCGATGTTGGAACTTTCACTTCCGTCCAGGTTCGGTCATGTTAAATGGCCCTTCTGCTGCCTGTGATTTTATTGTAGGCAGTTAGCTGACTGCCTCACTTCAATAAGCAAGTCAACTCCATTCTCTGTTGCTGCAATTGGCTGTGACAAAAGCAGTGCTGGCTTAGTTAATTAAATGAACTGAACAGCCGTCCCCTGTGATAACACCATGGGCAATGGAAGGGCCATACTACATGACCCGGGTTTAGATGTTCCAACACAACTGGATTAGGTAATTCCTTCCCTGGGAAACCATTTGAATTGCATGTGAGAGACAAAACTAATGAATTACTGCTGGGTTGTTAGAGATATAATGAGTGGACATCATGATGAGCTACTTGAGAACAAGAGCCCATACGCTTGTATTACATACGCAAAACAAAGTCCAACAAATGAACGGGAAGGTATACATAAGTCATGGCTACAACAAATACAGTAAGAGAATCACGAGTCGCAGCACTCAGATTTCATTTACTTTGTTGGAAGTGATTACTTTTGTTTATTATATGCATTGCATTTGTAGAGCAGTGACTGTCTTCACTTTTGTCTTGCACTCCATGCACCCATCTGTTCCAGGTATCTAAATGAAAGCATATAGACCGATATGCTGCTTTTCCTGAGTCTACTTGAAGGCCTTTGGTCCAAAGAGAGGTGTCCTATAGAATTAGGAACCAATCCAATGAGGTTTACCTGACTGTGGCAGATGGGCCCCCATGTTTTGATCAAAGGATGTGCCAAGAACCTTGGATTTTTAGTATAAACAACAGTTATATAATTTTATTGAGACATTAAATGTGTATAAAGTGTGTGTTTCTATTTCTGTATTTGTTGCAGCCATGGCTTAGGTGTACATTCACATTTAAAGGAGATGTCCCGCGCCGAAACGGGTTTTTTTTTTTTTAAACCCCCCCCCCGTTCGGCGCGAGACAACCCCGATGCAGGGGTTAAAAAACCCACCCGCACAGCGCTTACCTGAATCCCGGCGGTCCGGCGTCTTCATACTCACCTGCTGAAGATGGCCGCCGGGATCCTCTGTCTTCATGGACCGCAGGGCTTCTCTGCGGTCCATTGCCGATTCCAGCCTCCTGATTGGCTGGAATCGGCACGTGACGGGGCGGAGCTACACGGAGCTACACGGAGCCCCATAGAGAAGAGGAGAAGACCCGGACTGCGCAAGCGCGGCTAATTTGGCCATCGGAGGCCGAAAATTAGTCGGCACCATGGAGACGAGGACGCTAGCAACGGAGCAGGTAAGTATAAAACTTTTTATAACTTCTGTATGGCTCATAATTAATGCACAATGTATATTACAAAGTGCATTATTATGGCCATACAGAAGTGTATAGACCCACTTGCTGCCTCGGGACATCTCCTTTAATGTATTTGTTGGAAGTGCTGACTTTGTTTTTGTTGAATTTGCATTTGTAGAGCAGTGGCTGCCTTCACTTTTGTCTTGCACTCCATTTACCCATCTATCCTAGGTTCGTAATGAATGTATATAGCCAGGCATCCTACTTTCCCTGAGTTAATTTGGAGACCTACAGTCCAAAAGAAAGGTGTCTTTTAGAGCAGGGGTCCCCAACTCCAGTCCTCAGGGACCAGCAACAGGTCATGTTTTCAGAATATCCTACAGCAAGCACACCTGTGGCAATGTCTGAGGCACTGACAATAATTACATCACCTGTGCAACACTGAGGAAATCCTGAAAACATGACCTGTTGGGGGTCCCTGAGGACTGGAGTTGGGGAACACTGTTTTAGAGTTATGAACCCATCGAATAAGATTTGCTTGGAGGTGGTAGATGGGCTCACATGTTTTGATCAATGTATGTGCCAAGAACCTTGCATTTTATGTGGTTAGTATAAATAACAGATGTGCCTTTTTATTCATGTATTAAATGTGTATTCTTGCTGAGGCATGTGTTTCTGTTACTGTACTGGTTGCAGCCATGGCTTACGTGCACCTTTGCATTTAATGTAAGTGTTTGAAGTGCTGACTTTGTTTTTCTTGTACGCATTGCATGGGTGGTATTTAAGGTATATGAGTTCTGAGCCACGTGCTTCTGTTATCATATAATTGTCTTGCACATGGGTCCTCTCCTGTCTGTGTGCACCCTTGGTATGTAACTACTTACTGCAACAGTGTTGAGACGGAACATGTTATAGAGAGAGCCCATAATGGCCATTTGAACTTATTACACTGGAGGGTTTCCTGTTCTTGAGTGAATGAACATTACAGATGTAGTGAGCAACACCCAATACATGGCAAGTTCCCTACTCATATAGTTATTTTGGATGCAAACTCAAGATGCCCCTCAATTCTGTATATGTGAAATACATTGGATATACAAAATGTCAAAATGTGGAGGAACAGCAAATAAAATATACTGTTAAAAACACAAATTATTTAAAGGGCTAGTTCACATCAATAGTAGGGGATTCCATTTTCCCACTCCATTTAGGGAATAGGCACCCCCTGGCCAGACGATTCCGTCTTACGATGAACCACAACAGCACTGAATGACCCCCCATTAGCTACAATGGGGGTCCGTTTGATTTTTGCCCAGCAGCCTGGCATTTTGCCAGAGTTTACAGGAGAAAATAGCACTATTTTAACCCTTTTTCCCAGCAGAAATCAGCAATGGAAGTTCTGAATAGAACCTCCCAAACCTTCCATTTTTGGTCTTTAAAAAGTTCCTCCCCATTCTGGGCTTGCCGACAATGGGAGACGTTGTACCCTCACTTTTAAGTTCCATTTATTACAAGGCTTTGCTCAGAATGTTTTTTTGGCCATTTTGACCAAAATGTAAAAAAAAGCACCAGCTGCTGTTCACTTCACAAGTTGGAAATGTAGTTGTAGTGAAGGCATTGCTGCTGCGCTCGTCCAACTTGTTGACCAGTCTCAAGTTGTTGAATAGCTCAAATACTTATCATATTTGTGGTTGCTCCACTCAGCGGGTTTTACTCTGTTGTGCATTAAAAGGAACTGGCTTTTGTCACTCTCGGCTTCTTCAGCTCATTTACATATGTATGCATATACCAGTGTGTGCGTGTGCGAACATTCAATATGTGGCACATTTACATTTTTTTTCTCCCTTTCAGGAAGTGAATGTACCAACGGAGGATTGTATAATTGTGCTGCGTGGAACCTTCACGTCTCATTGAATAGCTGCACTTTTACTAAGTTGGCTGGAAAGTATTTCGCCTGTTACATTGATACACTCTGCTCAGTGTCATTGTAAAACAGGTCTGCAGTAGATCATTGTACTGTGCTCTGAAGAGCGTAATAAACAGGTATTATAATACACACTAGAATACATTTGCAGAAAACTAGTTTTCACTAATAGGTTATTAAAGGGTCTTCTGATTTACATTCTTTTTCTAACCAGATATTAATGTTGTAAATTCCAGTTTCTGATACTGTGTACGAGGAAAAGTGCTCACAAAATGTTACCACATCCATTAGTGATGCCTGCACATGTAACAGACGTTCCCCTTATTATGGCTACATTGTATCTAAGCTGTGGGACAGCTGCCTAGTGTTAATGCGGTTGTGCTATGCAGTAGTGCTGCTCAAACCAGGGATGGCACCGGGTTTACATGGACCCTTGGTCAACAAAGTCACAATGAGTTCTTTGGTTATTTATAGGTCTCGCTGTGCCCCTTGGTAATTTATAGGCCCTGCTGTGTCTCTTTAGTAATTTATAGGTCCCGCTGTGTTCGTCAGTAATTTATAGACCGTGCTGTGTCTCCTTAGTAATTTATAGGCCCCCCTGTGCCCCTTAGTAATTTATAGGACCTACTGTGTCCCCTTAGAAATTTATGGGGCCCACTTGGTAATTTATAATTCTTGCTGTGCTCTCTTAGCATTTTATAAGTCACTTTTGGCTCCTGCCAAACCCATCCGATCAGCTTTTACGAGGAGGTAAGTTCTAGACTGAACTGGAGGGAGTCATTGGATACTGTGCCACATAAATGGTTGGTATATAAAATGGTCTAGATGAGAATGTGTGTAAGACCCTTGGGGATGAAGGAATGCCCTGACACAGCTGTGGCAGAGTTCTGCGATGTTATCCCATTGCATTCAATTGGGCAGGCGCTGCTGCAGCCCCATTGAAAGTAATAGAAAGAAGGCCACCACCACGGCAATGATTTTCGGGGAAGGGCTTGAAATATAAGCACTTTCCTGAAAATCATGCCTCGCTCTAAAAAATAAAAAATTAACTCACCTAGAAGAGCCGTCCCACTCTTCTCTCCGGCCCTGGCAGTCGTCTTCTGGTAGTTGGTGATTGAAAAATTCCCTCCTCCAGAAAGCGCTACCTGTGATTGGCTGACGCCTTTCTTGAACATTACATTATTACATGTTATAGTCACTAATTACTTAAGAAGGGTCGGCGATCTCGGGATTATTCCGATTGCCAGATTGCAGTCAGTAAGGAATTGTTTCCCCTTAAATGAGGAAAATTGGCTTCTACCTCATTGGGGTTGATTTGCGTGCATGGCTGAACATTGTACTGTACTTCTTTTCCCACGCAGGGCATGTTCATACGCATGTTCAACACGCCTTTCCCCCCGCCCTTAATAAAAAGGCTATTTAGCCTAATAATTTTTGTTTTCTTCCCTAATGGTTTTGCACTGTTTTACGCACATCCCCTCGTGTATGGCGTGCACATTTTCACACTCCCATAGACTTCAATGGGGCCTTTATCTCATTCCAATTTTTCGTGCCTATGAGAAATGCACGCACAAAATCGGAAAGTGAGAACGCAGCCATTAAAACCAATGGGTTCTATTCTTGGCCTTTTGTACATCAAAACTTCGCATGCCCAAATACGCCTGTATGAAGGAGCCCTTAGTATTGCTAAAAAGCCACGATCGGCTGATGACCGAGCTTTAGCTTGATCTTTTAATGGTCCTGTTACATGGCCGAATGATCAGGTGGGAGAACGTTCTTGCCTGCTAATCAGGCCGTGTAGAAGGTCCTTTATGCCCATATACTGACTACTATTGAAGCTGATTGCTTCCTCCATTACTGAGGTCACCTGTGAACTGCGCCTCCCATGATTCACAGCTTTCCGGAACAGTTTACATTTTCTGGTTATGTTACTGTCTGGAAATCTGTATTTATAAGGCTGTACGAGGCTCGGATTTACACTCTGCAATGTGATATGCAATGTGATTTTTTCTTTTTCACGCCCCCATAGGAAATAATGGATGATTCTTGAACAAGAAACGCCCAAAAATAGGACTTGCTGCAATTTCTATATCTCAGACATTGAGTCCGAGGGAAGAATTGCGCATGTGTATAAACCCATTGGACATAATAGATTCTTTACTCTTGCGAGTTCCGTCCATATCTTCCCCAGGTAAGTATAGCCTAAGAGCTTACAACCGAAGCTCGTGATAATCACAGCTGCATAAGGGGACAGAATGAAATAATTGATTTCAATGGTTTCGTTTTCCCTAGCTCTTTTCTTAGACTATCTTTCCTACACATAGTTAATGCTACACACGGTAAAGATAGGGCAGGACCTATCTTCCCCCCTTTTTTTCAAACTTTTGCGCTGTGGCGCAGAGTTTGAAAAGCCAGAGTAGGAGAAAAAAAAATCCTGTTCATGCGCACTATGCCCCGTGGCGGCGAGCGTACTTGTGCATATGCCCATCTGAAACCGCCCTAAAAGTGGAAATGTATTGTTCATAGGCTACTACATGCCTTGATGGACCTCAACCAAACTTGTTAGACAAACTCTTCATGATTCAGTTGAAAATATTGCGGGGCTTCAACAGTTTGTTGCTCATAGCATCCAATCACAGCACAGCTTTCATTTTATGGTTTAAGGAATGATGATTGGTTGCTTTCTGCAACAAACATAGGTTTTTTTTTACAGCTTCAATAGATGAGGCCTATTGTGTAATCTATGGTAGAATAAAATGCATTGTCATTTCAGTGTGGTGAATGATTTACATGTGTGGTTGATCCGGAATGACTCAGAGAAAAACAGAAACCCATCAAACTTTAAGAAAGTTAGACAAGAGAACAACGTGACCAATGAATTAAGAATGAGTGGGGAATAGTCAGGACCTCAAGGGCCGCAGAGACCTCGAAATAACATGATGCCCAATTTCAAAAAGAGCGGTAAAGAGCCAAGACATCAAGGGCCTAGAACAGCATGAGGCCCAACTTCAAGTGTTGTGGAAAAGAGCTAGGACATCAAGGACTGCAGAGATTGGGAACTGTATGAGGTCAGAATTTATGAAGACAGAGCCAGTGCATCAAGTGCGACAAGAATGCCTGGGCAATGCTGGATATATACGCTAGTTGTTATTAAAGGAAACGGTTATTTAAAGGGCATCTGTCACCTACTTTTAGCCTTACGGGTTAAGCTTATGGACTGGAATTAGGTGACCAGTGGAGTCCGAGCATGTGTTATACTTGCACAGAGTGGGGGAACAACGGGGGAGGTAAGTATAACATTTACTTACCCAGGCTCAGCGGGTCACCTACTTTCAGCCCATAAGTTATATGCCGATGCTCCATCATTTACAGCCATTCAGGGAATGACATCACTGCATGGCTGTGATTGGTTTATCAAGCGCCGGCTGTGATTGGCTGTTGCTTGATCCAATCACAGCACTTACTTACGCAGCGCTGATGGCGGGGAAATTCAAAGCCAAACAGGGAGATGACAGCGGGGAGAAGTCTCAAGCACCGCCGGGGAGACCATCGTGCCGAGGGGAAAGACGCCCGCAGGGAGGTGAGTATTGCATTGTTTTTTTTTACCCAGTATATACTTGAGTATAGCTAGGCTTATACTCGAGTCAATAAGTTTTACCTATTTTTTGTGGTACTTTAATATATTTTAGTATATTTTAATGTGATGATTAACTTAAAAAGATTGAAGACCTCTGCTGTATATCACATCCTCTCTTGGTTAGCAAGTGACAGACATCTATAATTCTTCAATATTTGTAATATACAGTATATTGTCAGATTTCATCACCTCTAAATCTGCAAATTTTCCCTTTTTTCACCAGTGATATAAGGGAAGCTGGAATCTGCTTGTGATAAAGATGTCTGCTAGATAAGTATCTGCACCGTATTTCCTACAGACAGTGGAACTTTAGACACTTCTTTAACTCTCATCTCCTTCTCTAAAATAAAGATCCCAAACACTCAACTTACCTCCCTATTCACTCATGTAAAACTACAGTTGCAATCAGTTATTTAACCCCTA